>NC_083587.1:1565000-1895000 GCF_027579695.1 Neoarius graeffei
TAATCAAAAGAGGCAGCTTCAACATCGTATTTGGCAGTCCGGAGTCGTGGCTGAGTGGCAAATGGCATGACATGTTGGCCGACGAGGTCTACAAAGAAAATCTCTTGGGCATTGTTGTCGACGAGGTGCACCTCACCTATAAATGGTAAGTGTTGCCAAGTCAACACAGCTTACAGCAACATAATACTTTTACAAGAACAATACGGGTTGATGTCTTGCAAAGTTGTGTGGATTTTAAGTCATTAAGACAACTGCATGGAATGTGCCTTATTCAATTAAAACCGCTTAAAAAAAACTATTGTTAACTACTGTCTCTGACATGTATGCCACTGGATCCATTTGTTTCAGGGGAAGAGCTTCAAAAGGTCGAATTGCCTTCAGAGAGAGCTTTTCCAGACCTTGAGAACTTCGCTCTATTGTCAAACCAGGTAATTAAAATGTTTCTACTCATGAAAGAAACATACATATTGTTAGTAAGTGGGGGCTTTCTCACACTGCGTCCATTTCCTTGCTTATGTTCCCCTTCCATCACTCTTTGGCCCTCCCCTTCATTTGCACTCCTTGCTAACGGCACAGAGGCCACCTTGTGAAACCCTGCATTGTCATTTAAACTTCACCACTGTCATAATGTATTGAAATGCTACTATATAATTCACTTTGTCAGTTGACATTGACTCTTAATTTACATGTAACACATTTCATGAGCAACACAGTTAATGTCTTGTGAAAACACTGCTATAGAAACACCCTAACACTTTTCTTGTTCTGGTACAGGGACTCCTGTGATGGCATTGACCGCATCCGCTGATCTACAGTCCAGGGCCATAGTGAGGAGACAGCTGCATATGGACAATGCAACTACCCTGACTGTTAGTCCCAACAGACAGGACATCTGACTGGGGCTGCATCAACTCTCAACCGACTCCCTCGACTGCCTGGACTGGGTCGTAAAGGATGTGAAAGAGAAGGGTGCTGACATGTTGCCAGTGCTCATCTACTGTCGGACTGTGAACACTGTTGCGCGGGTGTTTTGCCATCTGAAGGCTGAGCTGGGTGACAAGGCCTGGGTTGCTGGAGAGCAGATAGGTGACAACCTGCTCATAGGCATGTTCCACAGTCACACTCTTCCAGCAAACAAAAGCAGAGTACTCTCAGCACTGACAGGAGAAGGCAATTGCAGAGTTGTGGTGGCTACCACTGCTCTGGGAGTGGGGTTAAATTTTTCAAACGTGTCCCATGTGGTAATGTATGGGGTACCTGAGGACACTGAGGCCATGCTGCAGCAGATAGGTAGGGCTGGCAGAGACGGCTCACAGGCCCATGCTGTTGTTTATGCCACCACAAACAACAGGAATACAGATGAGGCAGTGCAAAGAGTGATCAGCCACAGTAAAAACAATTGTTTTCGCATTGCATTGTATTCTCACTTTGAGAAAGATGTGACTAGTTTTGAACCCGGCCATTCCTGTTGTACTCACTGCCATTCTATTTGCAAATGTACCTCTGTTGGTTGCCCTGTATCACCACCTGTGTATGAACTGGCAGAGCCAATTTCAACCCAATCACCTTTGAAATGCAGAGATGTTACCTCAGATGACCAGAACTTGGTCCGGGAGCTTTTGCTTCAGTATAGGCAAAGTCTAGTCCAGGACCACACATGCCTCTACACCAGTATCACAGCTTGCACTGGATTTAGTGTTGCACTCATTGATTCTGTGGTAGAACATCTTAGCAACATATTTGATCAGGCTTACATTATGCATAATCTACCTGTATTTAAGAAAGAACATGGGCAAGATATTCTCAGGGTAGTACACAAGGTATTTAGTGATTTTGAGTTGTGTGAAACAACAGTCACTCCTGTACAGCTTGTAATGCCAGATGTGGACTTTACAGGATACTTTGACAGTGAAGACGAGCCTGAGCACATGCTCAAATCGTCCAGTAGTGCTTAATCTGGCTTCTCTGTACTTCACAGCTCTGACTAAGTAATCTCTACATGTTAGCAAAAATCCATAAACCCATGTCTTTTAAATATGTAAATACTTTGTCACCTTTAACCTTTTGAATAAACATTTTTGTAGAAACCTGTCAACACTGACCCCTGTGTTTAAATGACTTGTTGCTGTAAATGAACTTTTTTAAATTGTCAAACATTAGTTCTAATCAAAGTAACTTCCACATACATGAAATGGTCATCAGTAATAATTATTGACTTGTATTTCTTCTGGACTTCATGAACATCTCTGAAAATAAACAAAGACAAAATGCAGTATTAAGTAAAATAGGTTTAAACAATTACATTTATAATTCTCTTTTTGCCACTCATCATAGAAAAGAATACAATATAATTTAATCGAGTAAATTATAAAGTCTTTATTGTCATTAGGTAAGCTACAATGACATTTAAAGCTTCCCTTCAAGGTTCACAAGCTGGACGGTTGGTACTGGAAGAACGCAACATCATGGCAGGGAACACAATGCAAGACGCAAAAGTGCTATGCTATATAAAAAGACACTTCACCAAGTGTGCAGACATACAACAATTACACAAATTTTGAGAACAATTGGTAAGCAGAAAACCGAGGTAGAACAGTACAAGACCAGAGAGTGCAAAAAATGACCAGAATACTGAGTGGTAGTGCAAAGTCCAAGTGCTGAGCAGCATATCGTGTAGTAGAGGTAGTGTGCACACATCAGTTTGCATGGCAAGTCCAGTGGCAAGCAACAATTTACATGGTTGAGGTAGTGCAACAAGTCCGTGCAAATGGCATCAGAAATAAGTTGAAGTCACAAGAACATTAATGGAGACAGAAATTAGTTGAAGTCACAAGAACATTAACAAACAGAAACAATATGCACAAAATGCCCACACATCAGTGTTTTCAATTGTCCAACTCACACTGAATGTGACACTCTTCAATAAATATAAATATAGATGAAAAACAATGTTAAAACTTGCAAAGACAAAGAATGTGTACTATATACAACAACCATAAATAGTAAAATTTACAATTTCCCACAGGTCTTTAGATTGACACCTTATGCCAGTCCTTAAGTCTGGCATTCATCCAATTCCACAGCTGTGTGTAGTCCATCAGTGCGAACAAGTTCTTCTCAAAGCCTGGAAATGCTGTGAATTCCCGCCCTGCCTGAACCTTGAAGAGCTCTGCCTCCCGAACGATGTCCACCAAGGCAAAAATGTCCTTGTCCATGTCAACTTGATGGACACCTGTTCGCTTCCACACCCCAAGTTCCTCATCAGTGTGCTCCATCATTTCCTTCAGTACACCAATGGACTTGCTGATTCTGGCAGCTGACCTTTCGTCCAGGTTGGGTCCGAGACCCTTCAGGAATGACTTCAGAAAGCCACTCAGGTGCTCCAGGTGCAAGTCTAGTGGAATGTTTCGGCCTTTCCCACCCCTAATGTTCCAGAACCTATTCCACATTACACTATGAGCCATGCGGGGAGATAAGGTGGCATTAAGTTGAACAGTGAGGAGAAAAGTGCTGTATGCGTACTGACCGTGGCCATACGCCTTGTAAAACAGAAGGGCCACCTTGTAAATGCGCATAAGTCTTTCACCATCCCCTTCTTTCACAGCATCAAGGACATTCAACAGGAGGAAGCTGAAGTTCAGCCTTGCCACGGTGTGTTCATGTTTGTGGTCACACTCACTGGCCGTAGTCACTGCAGCTGTCGACTTTGTGGGCAGCACAAGGTTGTGCTTCTTCTGTTCGTGTGCTGCTCTACCTTTTACGTGGCTGTAGACTTTGGGGCATCCCTCCTCCCGACACGGGAACTTCTTCAAAGTGCGTGCCGCTGATGCCTTGCCCACAGCTTCAGCAGCCTCGGTCACATCATGCAGCTTCACGTATTGGTCCACAACCTGGGAGGCAGCATCGTGTAGCAAAAAGCATAGGAGAGAATTTTAAAAATTGTTGAATGTCTGGATAAATACTAACATCAGTTGAACATTGTGCCATCTCCTTAGAGTACTGATGTGGCATGTGGCGCACCACAACATCCAACAAGCTACTAAACGCCGACAGGTGCTGGCACATCATTCTGCTGCCCAGAACTATGAACTCCCTGCACAAATAATTTTGGATGTCCTCTTCAGGGAGCGATGCTCCAACATCATACAGTGTGAGGTCATCTGTCGGCTTTGCAGTTGGTAGGTGATGGAGTGGTATGCGGTCTTGGACTGCTATATGATGTGTCCAGTGAATGCTTTTATTGCTGTGTTGGCCGGATTGATTATGAGCAGAGACATAGAAGTCCAGGTTGTCCATGACAATGGTGTATGTTGGCGGGGCATCACCGGATACTTGTAAGGGCATCACCACATCACAGTTGTCTGTTGGTCTTTGTTTGACACTTTCAGATTGGACCACCTCCTCTGTTAGATAACATATTTAAACAAAAACGACACTCATCTCATTATCTCTAGCCGCTTTATCCTTCTACAGGGTCGCAGGCAAGCTGGAGCCTATCCCAGCTGACTACGGGCAAAAGGCAGGGTACACCCTGGACAAGTCGCCAGGTTATCACAGGGCTGACACATAGACAACCATTCACACCTACGGTCAATTTAGAGTCACCAGTTAACCTAACCTGCATGTCTTTGGACTGTGGGGGAAACCGGAGCACCCGGAGGAAACCCACGCGGACAACATGCAAACTCCACACAGAAAGGCCCTCGCCAGCCCCGGGGCTCAAACCCAGGACCTTCTTGCTGTGAGGCAACAGCGCTAACCACTACACCACCGTGCTGCCCCAAAAACAACACTTTAACACACAATTATGAATTTAAACATAAAGCCCAACAGTGTGCAAATTTTTGCTTCTTGATTTTCTCACCTGACAAGCAAAGGTCCTCCATGCTCCTGAAAACCTCAAGAAGCTCGTCTCCCCCCTCCTCCACCTCCACAGCAGTCATGGCTCTCTCTTGCATTCCTTTCAGGTGCCTTACACCAGTACCACATGTGGCAGCCAACTCCCTTTGCTTCGCCATTGCTGTCGTGTGCGATGTGGCCACTGACATTTTGGAGAGCCGGTTGAACACTGATTTTTTGGCCCCCCCCATACTGTAAAATGCAGTTTATGTAATGGGCAAAAGTGGACAGTTTGGGTTGTCTGCCTCTGAGCGCTATGGCAGCTGCTGCACAAGTGGTGAGATGTGAGTCATTTGTGACCTTGTTGAGGATTGTCAACAGGAAGGGAGCAAGGCGTTCCAGTTCAGCCTCCAGCTTCTGAAATGAAAAGGCACACAGATCTTCTGGAGAGGATTTGAAGAGGATGAAGTCCTGCTTTCGGCTGCACACAGACACACATTCATCATTGATGACACGTATTATGCCACTCTTCATCTCCTCTGAGAGCTCCTTGTGCTTCAATATGTTCTTGGCGGCCGCTTTCCATTTTTTCCGCTGGAGAAGACTAACAATTGACACATCCTCGGGGTCCACGACAGTTGCCAGGGTTTTTGATGAGTAGGTGGTAATGACCTGTATGTAATGACCATAGTTCATCTTTACTGATTATCAGTTGCATTGGATTATATTTTGAGTAGAAAGCAACCAAGTTATCCCTGTAGAAATGTGAAGGATGTGTCTTTGTAGTAGCTACATAAACCTTTTAGGTAGACTTTGCCAGTCTGTGTAGGCCAAGTATGGTAGCTGGCTGTGGCTAATAATAATTTCTGTCACTATCCACTTTGGCAGGTACCTTATTCTATGGTATGTCATATCAGAGTAGACTACATTGTTATTCACCCCTTATGCATCCATAGTTCAATTTTAGGTTCAAGAAAAAGCTTAGTTTCTTGTTGCTCAGTTTCTATTTGATGACAAACCTGGCTAGTAGAAAGGCTCAATGGCTACTACAAACCACTAGCCACAGTGGCTAGTGAACTAAAAAGGTAGCCTAATGTCAAGCCCTCGATCATAATCAACCACACTTAGGTCAACTTCGGTAGTGTAATATCAAACATCAGAGATAACATGCCATACAAGTGCCATGATAAACAGACTAGGCTGCTTTGTGGTTTTACATTTTACTCACAGCTCATGTATCGGATTAAGGAAAGCTCACCTGTGTAATGCTCTTCCGAGAGGAGCTCTGAGGGGCTCCAGGACTAGCCGAGCTTGGACGTCCCTTTTTTATCTTGCATGGTGTTTTGGATGGTGTTGTCTCTCGTGGTCTTTTTTCTGTGGGGGCTTCAGACGTGGCTCCGGTGGCTCCTGCAAACTCACTCTCCCATTGTCGAAAAACGGGCAGGTCCCGGTCGAGCCGCGTGAGAGTACTAACACATCTCGGACACATTCTCTCAGACTTTCCGATGTCCTGGGAAACAGTGAGGCCAATGTTCTCAAGTCGTTCCGCTATCGACTGTGGCTTTGTCCTTCTTTCAAATAAGACACTACAATGCGAATATACACCCGCCACTCGCATGTTAACTTTACATGTTCGACAAAAGTAGTTTCTCTCCATTTCTGCTCGTGTTATTATCATCCTCTTCAGCTCCTCCTTCTTCTTCCTGTTACTCAAGCAGTTTCCGTCATGTCACATCCGTCAGAGGAAAGAGTGATGTGATTGGTTTAAGCTTCATCACAGCCTTTTCTGGCTTCGACCAGTAGCAAACTGAGGCATTTCAGGGAGGCGGGTCAACCACGGGCTCCGGGAAATGGTTTGGCTTAATAGCTTGGCCAGACCAAATGCTCGGAGAGCTTTGAAGTCACGTTAGCCAGGCTAGGCCTCCACCAGAGTTTCCTCTGGCTTCGCCCTGCCCGGGCATAGTTCACCATCTTTCGGGTACCATCGCGCGTGCTCTGGCTCCACCTTGCTGACGGGGCGGCCGAGGTGGGCCGGTGGTGCGCTGCCAACTCTGAGGCGTGCGGATCCCACCTCGGCCGGCGGGCGCCGGCCTTCACTTTCATTGCGCCGTGGGTTTTGTGCGAGGCCCTCTGAGTCGCGCGCGCATTGGACTCCTTGGTCCGTGTTTCAAGACGGGTCGGTTGGGTGGCCAGCATCGCCGCGGACCCTGAGCGCCCCTTTTTCGGTGACGTGGGCTGGTCCCCGCCCTGGGCGGCGCGGCGTGGTCGGGCGGCAGACTGGGGACAGTCCGGCCCTGTCGACAGCCACGTCGGAGGCAGAGGGGCCCCGTCCCTAGCCAGCCCCCCGGTGGGGGGGGTTGGCAGGGAAGGCATGGAGGTGACTCGCCCGCAGCCCCAGGAGTAATCAGCAAAGTTGGGGCAGGAGGGGTGCTGTAAAGCTCGTGGCCGGAGTCACGAGCCACCTTCACCCCCGAGCCCTTCCTGGCTGAACCGGAGCCGGTTGCGGTGCACCACCACGGAGGAAATGCGCCCGACAGCGGCCATTGGGAGCCCGGCCGGCCGGCGGCCACCCTCCCCGTCTCATCTGATCTGAGGTCGCGTTCGGATGGGGTTTTTGAAAAAGGAGAGGGGGAAGCCCCCTCTCCTTTGCCTTCAGGCGGCCCCTTGCCTCTTGTTGTTCCAACCCCCGGCCTCAGCCTGAGCCTCTCGCACCCGTGGCCGCAACCCCGTCTCGTCTGGTCCGGGGCGTGCGCGGGCAGCCAGAGTGGAAGGATCCACTGGCAGCCATGCACGTCCACGGGGGCCGAGGCGTTTGCACGGCGTGACGTGGGAGGCGCGTGTCGGGAGGTCGGGGGAGAGAGCCTTGAGAGGCGTGAGGCGCATCTGGGTATAGGAGGATGGAGGCACCTCGCAGGCGCCTGCGAGCCTCCAGCCGCGGAGGCGACCCCCACAGTTGGGTGGGGGTCGCCGTCCGATCAATTGGGATAGCAACCCTCAGACAGGCATAGCCCTGGGAGGGACCTGGGGCCACAATGTGCGTTTGAAGTGTCGATGGTCAAAGTGTCCTGCAATTCACATTAGTTCTCGCAGCTGGCTGCTTGCTTCATCGACGCATGAGCCGAGTGATCCACCGCTAAGAGTTGTCAGCTCTTTTGTTTTTTGGTTTCTGGTCCGCACCAGGGGAGGTTTGTTTGTAAAACTATGCGGGGAGGGCACCCCGGAACTCCCGCAGGTGAACTCGGGGTCATTGAACCTCACCCCCGGCTGCCCCAGCACCCCCCCATGGGGGGGAGGGTGGCGCGGAAAGCAGCAGGTATCCTCTCCCTTTCGGCCGTCTCTCGGCAGCCGCCGGGTTTTCGCACCTTCTTTTTTTTCCCCTTTAACGGGTCACCCCATTCTCAGGACACCAATTTCTTTCGAGGGGGTTGCCTCGGCAGGCGGCTTTGTCCCCGGAGGATAACTCCCCGGTGCCTCGGGTCCCTCCTCGAGAGCAGAGGGGGAGGAGGCGCGTGCCGCCGTGCTATCCATTAATGATCCTTCCGCAGGTTCAACTACGGAAACCTTGTTATGACTTTTACTTCCTCAAGATAGTCAAGTTTGATCGACTTCTCGGTGCTCTGCCAAGGCCTGCGAGGAGCCCCGGTGGGACCGATCCGAGGAGCTCACTAAACCATCCAATCGGTAGTAGCACACCCCTCTAGAGTCTTAAATTTCAGATTTTTTTTTTTTAAGAATTTTTTTTTTCTCCCCGGTGCATGTGCTGTCAAGGCCAGGGCTCTCAAGGCCAGGGCTGTCAAGGCCAAGGCCTTAGAAAAAGTGGTGCAAGTTGACAGAGAACCTCCAAAAACTATCAGAAAGGGTTCTACACACCCCTGCACAGTGTTAGCCCACAAAGAATATAAATATGATGAATATGATTTTTTTTTCAGAAAATCAAAAATTTTTCCCCAGCGCATGCTACCAATGCAAGTACCAATACTGAGAAGTCCAAGTGTCCAATTGTTCAAAGTGGCCAGAAAAAAAAGTGGTTCATGTTGACAGAAAACTCACAAAAAACATCATTGTCATTAAATAAATCCCAGCTCACATAAGTCGGGAAGTTCAGCATACTTGCTGACCCAGTATGTACAGTATTAGCCCAAAAAGAATAAGATTTTTTCTTTTACATTGTCATTTAATAAATCTAAGATCACTCAAGTCAGAAAGGTCAGCATACTTGCTGACCATACCAGGGAGAAGCTGACGTGGCCCTGCATTACCTGCTGTGACCATCAGATGGCAATAAATCTAAGTTCACTTAAGTCGGGAAGTTCAGCACCATTGCTGACCATTCCAGGGAAGAAGCTGAGGTGGCCCTGCATTACCTGCTCTGACCACCAGATGGCAATAGTGGGATATATTGGCCTCCAATGAGGTTTTGCAGGCAGACTGGTGTACCAGAGAGCCCAAAACAAGGGAAGGGCCATTAAGCAGGACAAAGAGCTGTGGGGGGTTGGGTTGCAGTTCCATGGCCTGATTAAATAACAAATGTTGAAAAATGGAATTAAAAGTTAAATCTATCCCAAAGCCTCCAAACTTGTTATATGAATATTGGCCAGTATACAGGTGCTACTCAGTGGGTCCAAGGGTCCAGAGTTGGGTTGCTTTCAGCAAAGTTTTGGCCACAGCTGTGACTGTCTCTCTTGGCAGAGAACAGCAAACTTATGGTTAGTTCCTTGTAATCTAATGTCATTTTATTTTTCTGTATTTCCTGGTAGTCCTGTCTCTCTCAATCCTCTCTCTCTCTGATGATGATTAAGTCCTGACTTTTTTTTACCATGGGCATCAGACAGAAACATGACAAAGTCCCACAGTTCAGAAAAATGGCAAAGTCCCACAGTTCAGAAAAATGGCAAAGTCCCACTGCTCACTTTTACAATCACACAAACCTTCTTTACTGAGCTAGGACAATAATTGTAGATCTGACTGTGGAAACAACAGTGGTGATGATAGTAATACGTGGTCACGTGGTTCCTCAGCTGCAAAAAGAAAAACAAAACACGAGTCAGCATTTCAACTTGAAGTAACTTCATGACCAGCATGAGCAGAGATCAATTTCAGATCTTTTTTTGAGAATATCTAGAAGCAATTACACTGTACGGCCACACGATGTCATTAAAGTACCAACAAGCTTTTCCTGCCCTTGCACTTTGCCCTGACTGAGCAATACTCTTCATGCTCTCATCTCTGTGAAGGCCACTGGTAAATTGGTGAGGACAAGCCTACAACGTTTGAATAAATCCATTTGATTAAATCAGAATAGGAAATAAAGCCTCAAGGTCCGGAATACTAAAAATGAATACTGTTTTAATAGAACCTGGAGTTCGACTGGAGTTTTGTGTACAGAGTATCACAGTCATCGTCAACACAACTTCTCTGGAGTTTGCTTTCACATTTGCCAAAATGCCCAAAACAAAAAAAAAGATCCATTCGTTTCTATTCTTTTGAAACTGAGCTTTTCATCAGCCTTAAAAGACTGAAGAGAAATCACTATTTATAATAGATTTTCTAAATTATTTCATTGCGTTGCATATTGCGGGTGCACATAATTTGGTAGGTTAAGCCAGCTTGTGCAAAATGAGTTTTGGCACACAACAATATATATGCAGTATATTAAAAGCAAGCACTGTTAGAGATGTTGCTTGACGGCTCACTCACCAGAAAAGCACTTCATGGTACCTTTTGATAGCTCAGTTGGAAGAGCGGAGGATTGTAGTTTCTTTACGATGGCCATCCTTAGGGTGCTGGTTCGAATCTGGCTTGAAGGGAGTGTTTGTTCCAACAGAGAGTCTGATTCTGTTTTAGTAATAATGACGGGGAGGTGGGTGTTTAAAAAAAACAACACACACACCCCAAGCCAAGACTTTTCCCTGACTGGGAATCAAACCCAGGCTGCGGCGGTGAGAGCACCAAATCCTAGCCACTAGACCACCAGGGTGTGCCCAGAGGCAAACAGGAATGGCCACAGGACCTCTGAGGACTACCCGTGGCTGGGTGTAATACCTTTGAGGCTCTATGTACTGTCTGGGCAAAGTACCTCTGCGGTCCTCGAGTGGCTTGGGGCGGTACCTTTGTGAACCTGTCATCACGTCTGTGTCCGGTAACTTACAAGCTTCTCGTGGCCGGGCGCAGTTCCTCCAAGGCCCTCCAGTGGATGTCCCTCTGGTGCTTCTCACGGCTGAGTGCAGTACTTTTGGCTGGGCACAGTACCTTTGGGGCATCTGCAAAAATAGGGCGAAGTTACATCTTCACAAATTATTCTCTGGGACAGGATTCTGCCATTTTTACAAGTTTGGCTGACCTTGACATTTTGCCCAGTGTTATTGCAGTTTTTCTGGCAGGTTGCTCCTTTTGATGCCAGCTTATTGTGCTGATACTACAAGGAGCAAACAAATGTGAATTTAGTGATATTCATTCACCAAGGCAGTTAACTCTTGCTACCCCGATAGCAGAGGGACGTTGAAACGATGTAGAGTTTTGGTCAGAATGGTCGGTTTCCGTCGTACGTCAGAAAATCAACGTTGAAACGGCGCCGTGAAACGTCGATTTCTCCGCCGTCTGAGAGGGTCGATTTATCACCGTTGAATCAACGTGGGTAAAGGTTGATCTGTCGACCGTCAGAGAAGGTTGAATATACGACGTTGAACCATCATCACTTTTGCCGGCCAGTTTTCAACATTGGTAGGATCAACTGGCCCGTAGCCAGGGGGGATCGGAGGGTTCGTTTGATCCCCCCCCCCCGCAACACCGCGCCCCGGACACACACGCCTCAAGATTACTCAAGATTTATTCATTTGTTCATGTCCGATGAATATACATTGATTCACATTTAAATTTACATTATCAAATCCAGACTAATCAAAAAAAAAAGTAGACTAAGTGAGGACGAGTTAGAAAAACGGGTTCATTTCTCCTATGTTTATGTTTACACGTTTTGTTCAGACTGCTTTACACCCCAATCCAGTGGGTGGCGGTAATGCCCCCATTAGACCCCTTTCACTGACGTCACCCGAAACCGGAAGTAAACAAACCCTGCGCCACATTGGAAGACCAACAAACTCGTGATTAGGGGGAAATAACGGCAGCGCGCGGTATGTGAACCCACGAGGCACTTGGTTCATCATAAACCTACAATGGTAAACTTTTGTGCTGTGTTAGGGTTCTAACAAAGCTGATGGGAAAGGTGAAAAGAAGTCTTTCTACAGAATACCAGCTGTGATTGAGACACAAGCAAACCAAGGAGCTTTCTGCCGGGAGACAGAGAGAGGATTTAGCTGCTTTATGCAGAGCGGATCTGAATACTTCAAGTCTATTTTGTTACTGGTAAGTCACTAGGCTAGAGTGTTGTAGAACATTTTTTTAAATGTTTACTGAATAAAAACATCCTTAATTTTATCAAATATTCTCTACTCTATATTTCATTTCTTTCTTTTGTTTTAATTTTCCTCCCTCCATCCCTCTTTGGATTTTAAATATAGTTTTTCCCCATGTCCAAATAATGAGGTAGGGTGGCATTTAGAAACCCATAGCCTACTGCTGACTTTCTTTATCAATGCTGCATCAAATTAATTTTGGTTATGTTTTTCTGTTTCCATGTACAGGTCTGCGCCGCAGGAGGAATAGGCCACAATTATAAATAAATCATAAAATGTTTCTAAGAACTTGTTCAAGTGTGTTCTGTTCCTTATAAATGTTAAAAGTTATGCCTCATTAGATAGCTTGACAAACATTAGGAGAGGTGCATTGTTGCATGCATTTTTATATCCTGTTGTACATTAAACAGGACGTAGTCTACGCACATTGATATAAAATAAGTTTCACTTTCATGGTTGAAGTATGCATGTGTGTGTTCATCCTAGGCAAGAGCCCCGATGCTTTATTGTTAGCTAGTTTAATTTAGCCTGTTTTGCTTAATTTGTAGCCTTCCTGTTGTACATAAAACAGGAAGTAAAGTTGGATGAATCATCGCTGAAAATTCAACTATAAATCGACCGAAATACGTAGTTGAATAAAGGGTGAAAGGGGGTCTATTCTCTGTCAACCACCAGCCACTTTTCAACGTCGTTTCAACGGAAACTCGTATGAGCAAAGCGGTGTTGAATCAACGTCGGTGATCGACGGTGATTCGACAGCGTATAGGTCGAAGAACATGCCGATGATTCCACGTCGAATCAACGACCCTCTGCTATCTGGGTAAGTTGCATAACAGTTTACTACTGACTGTAAGTCCTCATCTAACCCTCAAATTTGACTTTTATTTACTCAAATTCACTCTTGACTGTATGTCTGTAGCGAACGCTCAAAGAACCCAACTGGAACATTGTCATCAGGTTTTCCAAAGTTTTCTTGTATTGCAGTAGTAAGGGGAACTTTAATACAACCAAAAGGGAACATTCTCCAAAAGCTCTCCCAAGGTTCCCACTTTACAAACTTTAGGAGAAAGTTAGAAGAAAGATCCATCAACCAAAACATGCAAACAAAAACTGCTGTTATGCATGCATGTAGAAATAGTTAAGGTGGGTGGAGCACAGAAGCATGGCAGGCCAGAACTGAGCTCACAAAAACCCTTTTATTTTAGCTTTTAAGCTTTACATTTATTCTCCCACACACGCACGCGCACACACACACAGACACACACACAAGTGTTCAGGTTGGGGGAGAGCCGCCTTCCTCTGCTCTCCCTCTCCTCTTATAGGGCGCGGTCACTGGGGAAGACACACAAGCACAGGTTAACTCCCGTCAGGTGCAGGGATTCTGCCACTTACCTTCCCTGACGATGCCCTCCATTCACAGACTGACACTTGACCATGCCCCCGTTGCCACATACCCCCACCGCCCGACTCAGGCCGGGGAGCCGTCCGTCCTGCAGCTGACTCCCCACCCCCTTGACGGGATAGGAAATACGCCATGACCATCTGCGCCCCTGGCCTGTGGACCACCTCGAACTTAAATGGCTGGAGTGCCAGATACCAACGGGTGATCTGCGCGTTGGCATCCTTCATGCATTGGAGCAACTGCAGGGGCGCATGGTCTGGCCAGAGGGTGAAAGGGCACCCCAGCAGGTATTAGCGGAGGGTGAGGACCACCCACTTGATGGCGAGGCATTCCTCTTCTATGGTGCTGTACCTGCCCTCGCGCTGTACCTGCCCTCGCGCACTGACAGCTTCCGGCTGATGTACAGCACTGGACAGTCCTCCCCTCCACCTCCTGGGACAGAACAGCCCCCAGCCCTCTGTCCAATGCATCCGTCTGCAAAACAAAGGGGAGAGAAAAGTCAGGGGAGTGTAACAGTGGCCCCCCACACAATGCAGCCTTTACCTGAGAGAAAGCCTGCTGGCATTGCTCCATCCAATGGATCGGATCTGGTGCCCCCTTTTTAGTTAGATCAGTCAGTGTGCTGGTGTATGCTGACTCACCAAGCCCATGAGATTTTACACTTGCATATGTGCTTTTCATGTATAAAAGCACCATAAAAACATCAGGGGTCATCGGGCTTGGGTTCAACACACCCCTCTAGAGTCTTAAATTTCAGATTTTTTTTTAAGAAATTTTTTTTTTTCTCCCCGGCGCATGTGCTGTCAAGGCTAGCGCTCTCGAGGCCAGGGCTGTCAAGGCCAAGGCCTTAGAAAAAGTGGTGCAATTGGACAGAGAACCTCCAAAAAACATCAGAAAGGGTTCTACACACCCCTGCACAGTGTTAGCCCACAAAGAATACCTATCTAACACCGTGGGCTCAAACCTGTACAGAGGGAAAGGGTAAGGGTCCAGGTTTTCACTACACCAGGCCAAATGGGTGCCAGTGCATCCAGCTGTTCTTCCAACATCTGATGTAGGGGTGGCTACCATGCCAATAAACATAGTAACCATTTAACAGTACAGTTTGAACACACCAATCTCTGTACTCGACGCCATGTTCTATCTCTGCCCATTCTTCTGAATCCCTGTAACCGTATTGGACAGAGACGATACCAGATACCAAATACAGTGATGTCACGACTGCTTTAAACCAGTGGCGGCACCGAAATTCTGTGTCTCTGGTGGTGGATGTCCTCTCTGGTGGTGGATTCCACACATGAAAGAGAAGCTGTGCATTGGTGCTACAGAAGGACAGAGAATGAGGAACCAGCTATTGATACCGGACTTTAGCCAAAGTTCAATGTATTTGTCCTTCGCAGAGTTGTAATAATAATTGAACTGGTTAGTTACTGCAGCCCACAAAGTGTTTCAAAGAGAAAAGGTGACTGGATTCCTTTTCCCGTTTTCAACGTCGACAAATTATAAACAAGATTCCTTCTAGATTATCAGACAGCCAACGGGACACCGAGGATCTTCAGCTGACGAGCTGTAAGGAACAAAACTGTCTTCATCCTGGATCTGCATCCCGCGCTATCTTCAGAGAAGGCACACTTCAATCGCTAACAAGAGTGATCACCCAAGTGAGGTTAGCATCTGGGCAAAATGTGTTAGTTTTTACTTGTAGTTAGTTAATAGTGTTCTTTATTTGAATTCATTTATGATTTAAATGTACACATTTTGATTCACATGAAAGTCTGTCTTAGACCACGTGTTGTTTGATTTACTTTATTTACGATTTGTATTTAGTTATTTTGTGCATGCATTCTCTCTCTCTTTTTAACTCCCTCCATCGTACTTCACTCCTCAACATTGGGATTTGAGTAGAATTTGGGTTTAAGGCCGAGCAAAGACTAGTTTGAACTACAGATTCCTTTGTTCAATTTCGCACGCCCTTTCTGTACTGACCATCCACCTTTTGAGCACGGCTGCATTCCATTCACATTGCACACACAAACACACACACACACACACACTCTCACACTAACAAACACGTGGTTTCCCTATCACATTTTTAACATCCACTCACCCCTACACTGCAAACTTGGATATAGCTTATTACTTCTGATCACCATTAGTGCCTTAGTTATCATCATATACACTACTGATTCTTATTTGCACATATTGTATCACCAGTTATATTGAACTATTCCTTGGCTGCTATCGTTGCTATATCCAATCAGTATTAGTTCGCTAATTCATGTCAGCTATTTAAATAAATGGTATCTTCGGAATAAACTCTCTCTCTCTTATATATATATATATATATATATGAGTGATTCCATGCTTATGGGTACTGAAATGGGGACATGAACTTATTCACCTAAAACCATTTCTTTTTTTACCATCAGGTCACAAAACATGTAATCTTTAATGAATGATATGTTAAAAGATAACTTTAATTTTCTGAGATGTAATAAAAACATATTTATATGCCAAAGTCAAGCCTATGAGTTCCAAAATGATGTCTGTTACATTACTTCTGTTACGACTGTCCATCTCGCGTCTGTTACAAATTAATTACAATCTAGCTATATACCATGTTAATCTTATTGAAAGAATGTGTATGTTTATTCTACTACACATGTTTATTAATTATATTTGCTAAAACATCACCTTCCTATGTTTCAAAAAGTAATTCTACATTGTTAAAATTGAGAATATATATGTCCACAACACTTCTGTTACATTCTGACTTTGGCATATAAATATGTTTTTATTACATCTCAGAAAATTAAAGTTATCTTTTAACATATCATTCATTAAAGATTACATGTTTTGTGACCTGATGGTAAAAAAAAAATGGTTTTAGGTGAATTTTTAAAAATAAGTTCATGTCCCCATTTCAGTACCCATAAGCGTGGAATCACTCAAAAATCTCCTTCTCACCCCCGGCGGGGGGGTGGTATCCATGTCATCCTCAAGCTCGGGTCCTCTACCAGAGGCCTGGGAGTTTGAGGGTTCTGCGCAGTATCTTCGATGTTCCTAGGACTGCGCTCTTCTGGACTGAGGCTTCAGATGTTGTTCCTGGGATTTGCTGGAGCCACTCTCCCAGTTTGGGGGTTACTGCCCCAAGTGCCCCCACTACCACGGGGACCACGCAACCCTTGACCTTCCACATCTGTTCCAGCTGCTCTTTCAACCCTTGATACTTCTCAAGTTTCTCATGTTCCTTCTTCCTGATGTTGGCGTCAGCTGGGATCGCCACATCTATCACCACCACCCTCTTCTGCTCTTTGTCCACCACCACTATGTCCGGTTGGTTAGCCAGGATCTGTTTGTCAGTCTGGAAGCTGAAGTCCCACAGAATCTTGGCCCTGTTGTTCTCAGCCACCTTCTGTGGTATGGCCCATTGGGACTTGGGTATTTCTATTCCATACTGGTTGCAGATGTTCCTGTATACCATCCCAGCCACTTGGTTGTGCCTCTCCATGTATGCTGATCCAGCTAGCATCTTACACCCTGCTACTATGTGCTGGACTGTTTCAGGGGCTTCTTTGCACAGTCTGCATCTTGGGTCTGATCTACTCTGGTAGATCCTGGCCTCTATGGCTCTTGTGCTTATGGCCTGTTCTTGTGCTGCCATGATTAGTGCCTCTGTGCTGTCTGTCAGTCCTGCATTATCCAGCCACTGGTAGGATTTCTTGATATCAGCCACTTCCTCTATCTGACGGTGGTACATGCCATGTAGGGGTTTGTCTCTCCAGGTTGTCTGTTCCTCCTCCTCCTCTGCACTCTCATCAGGGTTCTGCTGCCTGAGACATTCACTTAGCTGTTCATCCTTTGGGGCCATCTTTCTGATGTATTCTCGGATTTTCGATGTTTCATCCTGGACCGTGGTCTTGACGCTCACTAGCCCTCGGCCTCCCTCTTTCCGCTTAGTGTATAGTCTCAGGGTGCTGGACTTGGGGTGGAACCCTCCATGCATGGTGAGGAGCTTTCTAGTCTTGATATCTGTGGCTTCTATCTCCTCCTTTGGCCAGTTTATGATACCAGTGGGGTATCTGATGACTGGGAGTGTGTACATGTTGATGGCTTGGACCTTGTTTTTACCATTCAGCTGACTTTTCAGGACCTGCCTTACTCTCTGGAGGTATTTGGCTGTGGTTGACTTCCTTGTGGCCTCTTCATGGTTTCCATTAGCCTGTGGGATGCCAAGGTACTTGTAGCTGTCTTGGATATCACCTATGTTGCCCTCTGGTAGGTCAATCCCTTCAGTCCGGATCATCTTGCCTCTCTTTGAGACCATCCGGCCACACTTGTCCAATCCAAATGACATCCCTATGTCATCGCTGTAGATCCGGGTGGTGTGGATCAGCGAGTCTATTTCTCGCTCATTCCTGGCATACAGCTTGATGTCATCCATGTAGAGCAGGTGGCTGATTGTTGCCCCACTACGGAATCGGTACCCGTAGCCGCTCTTCATGATGATCTGACTGAGGGGGTTCAGGCCTATGCAGAACAGCAGTGGTGATAGCGCATCTCCTTGGTATATGCCGCACTTGATGTTGACTTGGGCAATGGGTTTTGAGTTGGCCTCTAGGGTTGTCTTCCACATTTCCATTGAGTTCTGTATGAAGGTCCTTAGGTTCCTGTTGATCTTATACAGTTCCAGACATTCCAGTATCCATGTGTGTGGCATTGAGTCGTAGGCTTTCTTGTAGTCAATCCAGGCAGTGCACAGGTTGGTCTGTCTCTTCTTACAGTCTCGGGCGACTGTTCTATCGGCCAGTAGCTGGTGCTTGGCTCCTCTGGTGTTACTGCCAATTCCTTTCTGTGCCTCGCTCATGTATTGAGCCACATGTTTACTCATTTTTGCCGCAATGATGCCTGACAGGGCCTTCCATGTTGTGCAGAGACAGGTAATTGGCCGGTAGTTGGATGGGATGGGTCCCTTCTGGGGGTCCTTCATGATTAGGACTGTCCTGCCTTGGGTTAGCCATTCTGGGTGGGTTCCATCCCTCAGCAGCTGGTTCATCTGTGCTGCTAGGCATTCATGGAGTGCAGTTAGCTTCTTCAGCCAGTACGTATGGATCATATCGGGGCCTGGTGCTGTCCAGCTCTTCATCTTTGACACTCTTTCTTGGACGTCTGCCATTGAGATGGTTACTGGTTCTTGTTCTGGGAGGTTGCTGTGGTCAGCTCTTAGGTCCACTAACCATTGGGCATCGGTGTTGTGTGATGCCTTTCTTTCCCATATGTCTTTCCAGTATTTTTCCACCTCAGCTCTTGGTGGGTCTGACCGGTTGTTGTTCCCCTGCCATTGAGAGTACACCTTGGCTGGTTCAGTGGAGAACAGCTTGTTTATTCTCCTGGCCTCTCCTTCCTTGGTGTATCTCCTCAACCGGGTGGCCAGAGCTGTTAGTCGCTGTTTGGCAGTTTCGAGTGCCTCTGGTATGGAGAGTGAGTTGTACTTCCTGGGTGCCCCTTTATTCACCATGTTCCCTTTCTGTAGTTCAGCTAGCTGGCTAACTTCTCTCCTTGCTGCCTTTATCTTGGCCTCTAATCGTCTCTTCCATGGTGGATACTGTTTGTTATGTCCCGAGCCCACCTTGTGTCCAAGCATCTCCATGATTACTGTTGCTGTACTGTGTATCAGCTTGTTGGTCTCAGTGATGGTTCTTGTGGAGATTGTCTTCAGAGCAGCATTCACATCTACTAGTAGATCTTCTGAAGGTACTTGGCAACTCAGCTTCGGTATTTGTCGGGGGCTCCAGGTTTCCAGTTGGGTCACGATCTTCCTTCTCAGGTCAGCAGCTCTTGTGTTGAGGCTGTTAGCTGTTGGGGCTTGGTACCCAATCTCTGGTTGTGGGGATGATGACATCTCCCCACTGACCTGTCTTCCTGGCTCCCCCTTGCCATAGCATCGTTGTTGTATTTCATTAATCTCTAGTTGTGATAGCAGATTTCAATTATGGATGTTAGAACACTGGGCTAATAGCTGTTTCTTTGTTAGCCTTGATTGTGGGTTTCGAAGTATCCAATGGTCCCACATTCTCTGCATGTATCCCCTCTCTCTGGGATTGCTTGTATAGTAGCATTCCAGCAAATCCGTATTTTCTGTCCTCGTCCATCGATGTCTTGTTCCAGTAGCCCATATATATATATTTGTCCTGGGTATGATGTTAAACTGCAACCGGTGATAGGGCCATGGTCTGGCTGTGGGGAGAGTGGAGTGACCCCTTAGCTGTCACTACTCCCAGGCTCGCTCTGGCCTGGAGTGACAGCACCTGTCAAGGGCCCCACCTATGGGTAAATAGTCTCACTGCCTTGTGAGTGCTAGGGATAGTGGAAGGCTCAGGAAGTAAACCCTGACAGAAAACTCGGAGCGGAGCCCCGTTAGGCGGTTTGACCTGGCTACCAGTCAACTCTTCTGGCAGCTCCTGCAGCCAAGTTTGTGCCAGATGTACTGCACTGCTTTCCTCTGGACCACATCAGCGAGGCCGAGAGGGGGGTCCTGACGCTTGGGCAACTCAGGATCTCCATAACCCTCCCCAGGCATTTTGTGTCATGGAGAGGTCACTCCATCTTTGTGATTACAAGCAAGGGCACAACATGGGAGTCAGCAGTTATGGGTAATAAGTCCTATTTCAATTGGCATAGAAAAAGGACGCCACAGGCTGACTCCGACGGTAGGAGGAGCTGCCACGCTCCACTGATCAGCTACCGCCCACCTGAAGCTGGGTAGCCCCCAGTCAATAGGGTGCTGATCCGTCACGGTCTGCTGCTCCTTTGGGTGTAAGGGGCTTAGGGTGCTCGTGCTTGACAAGTAGGCCGATACTCAGCACACCTGCTCGCACAAAGCAAAGGAGGTCTCCAGCACTTCGTATTGCAAGCTGGAATGTTAGGACAATGTTAACAGGATTGTCAAATGACTTACAACTTATCGATGACAACCGAAAAACAGCTGTCATTGATGCTGAACTTGCCAGACTATACGTGGACATTGCTGCACTCCAAGAAACTAGACTTGCAAATGATGGCTCATTACAAGAAAGCCAATACGCCTTCTTCTGGAAGGGGAAACACCAGGATGACAGACGTGAACACGGAGTTGAGTTTGCAGTAAGAACATCTCTCCTAACCATGATAGAAGCACCTTCTGGGGGTACAGAACGGCTACTGTGCCTTCGGCTAAACTCCATAAACGGTTCAGCAAACCTTGTGTCTGTCTATGCACCCACCCTTAAGTCCCCTACTGAGACAAAGGACAAGTTCTACAATGAGCTCGATGAGCTTATTAGTCAAATGTCTCCAACAGAGGACATCTACCTGCTTGGTGATTTCAATGCCAGAGTTGGCGCTGAGCACGATGTCTGGCCGGCATGCAACAGCCACTTTGGAGTGGGCAAAATAAATGAAAACGGACAGAGACTTTTGGAAGTATGTTGCACCAGGAACTTATGTATAACAAATACTTATTTCCCAAACAAGGAAAAGCACAAAGTCTCCTGGATGCACCCCAGATCACATCGATGGCACCAGCTTGACCTCGTCATTACCAGAAGGAAAACCCTCCAAACGGTGCACAGCACACAGAGCTATCACAGTGCTGACTGTGACTCTGATCATTCCCTTGTTATCAGCAAAATAGCGCTACAAGGAAGAAAACTGCTGCACCATGCGAGGCCTAGGAGTCTCCCAAGGATAAACACTGCCCGTACTAAAGATATTGACAGCAAAAACAAATTCCATTCCCTTATCAACGGCCTGAGACTGGCCAGGGATGTTGTGTCAGCAGAAACACGATGGCAGCACCTCAGCGCTGCTATATACAAGTCTGCTATTGCAGCATTTGGGAGAAAGGAAAAGAGAAATGTTGTCTGGTACAAAGCCAACCTTATGGTTATGGAGCCAGCAACCTGGGCCAAAAAAGAAGCATTAGTTAAATGGAAGAGGGACCCCACTTTGCAGAACTTACTCTTGCTAAAGAACGCTAAGGCTAGTAGTCAAAAACTAGCAAGGAAATGCGCAAATGATTATTGGCTACAGCTTTGCTCCTCCATAGAACATGTATCCTTGATTGGCAATGTTAGGGCCATGTATGACGGCATTAAGCAGGCCACTGGTCCGATCATAAAGAAAACAGCCCCCTTAAAAGCAAAAACTGGCGACACCATCACTGACCGACAGGGACAGATGGATCAGTGGGTTGAACATTACTCGGAGCTGTACTCCACAGAGAACACAGTATCCGAGGAGGCCATAAACAGCATTCCATCAATGACAGTCCTCAAAGAACTAAATACACAGCCTACTATGGCAGAGTTAGAGAAGGCAATTGATGCCCTCTGTAGTGGAAAAGCACCAGAGAATGATGCAATCCCACCAGAGGTAGTTAAGGAATGAAAACCAGTGCTTCTCCCACACCTTTATGAACTTCTTTGCTTATGCTGGAATGGAGGTGAGGTGCCACAGAGCATGCGGGATGCCAATATTGCGACTTTGTATAAAAACAAAGGGGATAGAACCGATTGCAACAACTATCATGGGATTTCGCTTCTCAACATAGTTGGGAAGGTCTTCGCTCGTGTGGTTCTTGTCAGACTACAGGTACTAGCCGACCGTGTGTACCTTGAGGCACAGTGTGGGTTCAGAGCGGGGCGCTCCACTATCGACATGTTATTCTCAGTGAGACAGTTACAGGAAAAGTGTCGGGAGCAGCGGAAACCCCTCTACCTTGCTTTTGTCGACCTCACAAAGGCTTTCCATCTCATAAGCCGTAGCGGACTGTTCAGGCTACTTGAGAAGATAGGTTGCCCACCAAAGCTGCTCAGCAGAATCAAGTCCTTCCACAGCAACATGAAAAGCACTGCCAGCTTTGAGGGTAGTACCTCCAAGCCTTTCCCGATTCTCAGTGGAGTTAAACAGGGCTGTGTACTTGTCCCAACGCTGTTCAGGATCTTTTTCTCACTGCTCTTGATGTATGCCTTCCAGTCCTCCGACAATGGGGTCTACATCCACACCCACCATGATGGCAAACTTTACAACCTGGCCTGCTTACACACCAAAACAAAGGTAACACGCGTACTCCTTAGGGAGCTACTATTTGCTGATGACGCAGTCCTTGCGAGTCATACACCTGATGGACTCCAACGCCCAATGGACAGGTTCTCAAATGCCTGTAAAGAGTTTGCCTTAACAATCAGCATAAAGAAGACTGAGGTGATGGCCCAAGATACTCCAAGCCCTCCAGTAATATTGATCAACGGCTCTTTGCTTGCTGTGACTGATCAATTCACATACCTGGGATCCACTGTCACAAACAACTTGTCTCTGGATGCTGAAATAAACACAAGAATTGGCAAAGCAGCCTCCGTTATGAGCAAACTCAACAAAAGAGTTTGGGGAAACAAAAATCTGACAATAAACACCAAGCTAAAGGTGTACCAGGCCTGTGTGCTAAGTACTCTCCTCTATGGCAGTGAAACATGGACGACATATGCCAAACAAGAAGCAAAGCTCAATGCCTTTCACATGCGGTGTCTTCGCAGGATCCTAGGAATTAAATGGCAGGACAAGGTCACAAAAACTAATGTTCTCGAGAGGTCCAGTTCCAGGACCTTAATTGCAACGATCAGTGAACGCTGCCTGAGATGGCTTGAACATGTTCGCCGTATGGGGAAAGGACGTGTTCCGAAAGATCTCCTATATGGCCAGCTTGAATGCGGTTCACCTCCAACTGGTCGCCCGCACCTGAGGATACAGAGATGTGTGCAAGAGAGATCTTAAGTCAGCTAACATCGATGTAAACTCATGGGAGGAAACAGCGATTGACCGGTCAGCATGGAGACAAATTGTCAAAGAAGGGGTGAAGGAAGCTGAAGCTACCCGATCCCAACTCAGAGACCAGTGGTGACAGAAGGCACCTTCTGCCAACACCACCACATTCAGTTGTGCAGGATGTGGCAGAGACTGCCACTCTAGAATTGGCTTGTTCAGCCACAAAAGAAGATGCCGACCATGACCGAAACCCATCATCTCTTTAAGACGGACAGAGGCCAATGATACACCGGTATCTACATCAAGCTATGTTAGTTCAGAGTGCCACAGGGTCATTTTCTCACACACCAATCTGCATATTCCTAAAGGAACGTACTGTGTTGTACAGTGCCTTGCAAAAGTATTCATACCCCTTGAAATTTTTCACATTTTTCCACCTTACAACCACAAACTTAAAAGTTTTTTATTATGATTTTATGTGAGAGACCAACACAGAGTAGCACATAATTGTGAAGTGAAACGAAAATGATAAATGGTCTTCAAATTTTTAAACAAATAAAAATCTGAAAAATGTGATGTGCATTAGTATTCAGCCCCCCTGTGTCAATACTTTGTAGAGCCACCTTTTGCTGCAATTACAGCTGCAAGTCTTTTGTGGTATGTCTCTACCAGCTTTGCACATCTAGACACTGAAATTTTTGCCCATTCTTCTTTGCAAAATAGCTCAAGCTCAGCCAGATTGGATGGAGAGCGTCTGTGAACAGCAATTTTCAAGTCTTGCCACAGATCCTCAATGGGATTTAGGTCTGGACTTTGACTGGGCCATCCTAACACATGAATATTCTTTGATCTAAACCATTCCATTGTAGCTCTGGCTGTATGTTTAGGGTTATTGTCTTGCTGGAAGGTGAATCTCCTTCCTAGTCTCAAGTCTTTTGCAGCCTCCAACAGGTTTTCTTCCAGGATTGCCCTGTATTTAGCTCCATCCATCTTCCCATCAACTCTGACCAGCTTCCCTGTCCCTGCTGAAGAAAAGCAGCCCCATAGCATGATGCTGCCACCACCATGTTTCACAGTGGGGATGGTGTGTGCAGGGTGATGAGCAGTGTTAGTTTTCCACCACACACACAGTGCTTTGCATTTAGGCCAAAAAGTTCAACTTTGGTCTCATATGACCAAAGCACCTTCTTCCACATGTTTGCTGTGTCCCCTACATGGCTTCCTATGCCTGTCTTTCAACAATGGCTTTCTTCTTGCCACTCTTCTAAAAAGGCCAGATTTGTGGAGTGTATGACTTATAGTTGTCCTGTGCACAGATTCTCCCACCTGAGCTGTGAATTTCTGCAGCTCCTCCAGAGTGATCATGGGCCTCTTGGCTGCTTCTATGACCCTTGCTCACTCTGTCAGTTTAGGTGGATGGCCATGTCTTGGTAGGTTTGCAGTTGTGCCATACTTTTTCCATTTTTGAATTATGGATTGAACAGTGATTCTTGAGATGTTCAGAGCTTGGGATATTTTTTTATAACCTAACCCTGCTTTAAACTTCTCCAGAACTTTATCCCTGACCTGTCTGGTGAGTTCTTTGGTCTTCATGATGCTGTTTGTTCTTCAGTGTTCTCTAACAAACCACTGAGGCCTTCACAGAACAAGTGTATTTATGCTGAGAGTAAATTACACACAAAGTCAAAAAGTCCCATATACATTTTTCATACGTATGTTGGGGAGTGACTGTTAGAGAGCACACTCTGTCTAGGCCATGTCAGTCTAGGCCATCAGCATGGTGGCCAGTTCCTTTCCTCGCCACCTTTAGCTTGCACAGTGTTTCCACCAGGTCCCCATTCACTGCTGGGTGGGTAGGAGGCAAGCCCCAGACCACCATCTGAGGCAAGGCTCAAACCGGGGACCCTTCACTTGGCAGTCAAGCGCTCTAAGCACTTGACCACCTCACCTTGTAAATTACACACAGTAGGACTCAATTAACTAATTAGATGACTTCTGAAGGCAATTGATTGCACTGGATTGTATTTAGAGGTATCAGAGCACAGGGGTCTGAACACTAATGCACACCACATTTTTCAGATTTTTATTTGTTTAAAATTTTGAAGACCATTTATCATTTTCATTTCACTTCACAATTATGTGCTACTCTGTGTTGGTCTATCACATAAAATTTCAATAAAAAACTTTTAAGTTCGTGGTTGTAAGGTGGAAAAATGTGAAAAAGTTCAAGGGGTATGAATACTTTTGCAAGGCACTGTAAATGCTCAAATGTCAAACAAATGCTCAAAATGAGCAAAATGTTCAGCAAATCACATCGCAAATGAAAGACAGGATGCGTATGACCATTACCTTAACAGAATCTGAACGTGGTCATTGGTTGGACTCTTGAATTGTTGGTGTTGCATTTATGTCAATTGATCGCTCAAAGCACTATATCAATACAATTAAACAAAAGTGAATTTTTGAAATTGTTCACTTGTTGCCCAATCTGGGTTTTCCTTGTCGAATAAGGAAGCTGGTTCACCTTTAAGAAATTCGAACACTTTCATGAAGAAGCTAACCTGAATGCGAACAGAAATAAAATGAGATTCTTATGCAAACTCTTCCCTACTGATTTACAACTTTCTATTTTTATTTTATTTTTTTTAATCCAAGTTCTTACCTGAAATAAAATGCTCGCTACAAATGTGGGTGTTCACAAACTTTTCTGGAGTTTTCAGGCTTAGATCCTCTTGTCGCATTGTTTCTAACCACTCATTTCTTCATTGTTCTTGAAGCATTTGCTTCTCTTTCACATTTTTTTGATAGCAGGCATATGATAAAACTTTTTATCTATTTCTCGATTTGAACGATTTGAACAACCAAAAAAAAAAAGCAAAAATGAACCATATTGAAGACAGACCAGGCCTTGCTTGCACAAAAGACTGTGTTTGTTTGTCACCCAGGTGAAATTATCACATGATGCATCAGGTTGTGCGCAAAGGGTCTATAGGAAATCACAATAAGACATGCTTTGTTTGGATAATAATAAAGGAGAGGGAAAAAAAAATTCTGGTACAATGAAAGTAATGTCTTGCACAATTTGGTCAGATCATGAGAGTATTTGGCACAGGCCAGTGTAGCTGTATATCCAATATAGCTGTAAACACTTACAGATTGAACACGCTTAATTTAATAGTGACCAACAATAATTTATCATTAAAGATTAGCCATGATTAACAACAGGGCCGTGCAAAGACCTTTGGAGGGGCAGGGGCTCAACATTCAAAAAAGGGCACTTGGAACAAATTTTTCACACAAGTTAACTTTATTCAAAACTAAATTTCAATTGTAACTGAACATTCTGTGTGTGTGTGTGTGTGTGTGTGTGTGTGTGATCCATCTAAATGCTGCAGTATTCTTCAAAGCAGCAGTCTTCGGTTTGCCATGTTCTTGAAAATGTCTATGACAACACTGTATTCAATATGGATATCTTCACTAAGTGAAGATTAGTCTGACCTGTAGTTTTCTTTCTGACCCAACTGGACAGAGATCCACTGCCTTTTGCTGCCTCCCGCAGCTCCTTCTCTTTCTGCTTCTTTATCCTCTCTTTCCTTGGCATCTTTGCATAATGCAGGCTTTCACTTATTTAGAAAATGCGTCTCTATGTTTTAACTCAACTAACCTAAGCTACTATAACATAATAGTCTTGATAGAATATGTTGTGGACGTCGTCATTCAGCCTTAAGTTTTTGAAGCTGCTAGAATATGTTATTAATGCCGTCGTTCAAACTAAAGTTTCCGAATCTGCCACGTTAATGAAATGGATGGAGCAAACGGTTTAAATATAGCCTAGGCGGCTTCATTAAATGATAAACAACCCTACGCATTTACTGTTGTGTTCTAAGCTGCACAATATTGCATGTTCAGATAAGAAATGAAAGAAGACTTTCAGTGTGACCTTACCATGCCGTTCCTCGCACTGTCTCCCACTGTCAACCGCCTGCATGCGCTTTCTGCACGGAGGCTCACTGAATGCATGACGTCACGGATTGATGCCCGCATTTACATAGAAAAACGTTATTTTATAAATCTATAATTTCATATATTATTGTCAAATTGTAGAGAATATTGATGTTGGAGCTAACTTATCTTTTACAAATATTAAAAAAAAACAACAACAACAACAAAACAGTCCCTATGAAAAGGGCACTTTGGACAGCAAACAGAAAAGGGACAGGGGCTAGAGCACCTGTAGCACCGGTTCATTGCACGTGGGTGATTAACAATGAATAAACAATGGTTAGGCTAATGACTAATTAAGGACAAAAAGGAGCCAATAAAAAACAACAAGTCGTTGATTTGGTAAGTTTAACCCAGCATTGCACTCAATATAACCAAAATATTGGGTTGAAATAAGAATCCAACCATTACGTAAATTTAAATTAATGGCCTTGTTAAAGTAACCCAACCTGCCAGGTGAAATGCATAACTCTTTTCACTGAGTTAAAATGACCCAGCGTTGTTAAAATGCCACTTACTTCTTTAAGTTACCAGCACCAGCACAGAAAGGAATGCAATAACAAATATCAGACCTTACTTTATCAGCTCTCTCAAATGCAAAATTTAATACAGAATCTATAAAGTTCTAAATTAGCTGCATTTTCACAAACACTAACCTCATTCTTACACTTACAGGGAAATCTTATTCATTTCACCAGTTGGGCAAAATAAACCAACATGCAAAACATCAAACCCATCTGTCAAAATAAAGCCAGCGCTCTAATGAACACACTCAGCACTGTCTACTCCCAGGCCTTTTCTCTTCTATAAACACAATGCTCACAATAAATGGTGTGTTAAAGCCTATCGTTTTTCAAATCTGTGTTACAGTAAACACTCAGTTTTGACAAAAATACCATAGGTAAACCAAAACTGTACCTCTACACTTACAGCTGAGCATTGCAAAAGATGTTTAGCATTTGCTTTTCTCACCAAACCTAGGAGAAATTAAATAGTGCTGATGTTCAGAATTATTGAGGTAATATGTACAAATGAAGGAGTAAGATTATGTATACGATAAAGTGCATGAGTATTGCACATAGAGGAATATTGTGCTAGTATGTTATTGCACTAGTGTTGATATAATAATATACAGCACAGAATATACAGAACTGGTCAAATGCCATGGGCTGTATTGCACAGTAGTATAGCAGCAGTGAGTGAGTGGAGGTGTGCTGTTCAGACCTGTGGATTAGTTGGCGGAGGCAGTGAGTGCTGTGAGTTTAGTAGTGTGATAGCTATGGGGTAAAAACTATTCCTCAGCTGGGTTGTGCGGGTGTACAGAGTTCTGTAGCGCTTTCCAGGGGGTAAAGAGTCCGTGTCCAGGATGGGTTGGATCCTTGATAATGTTTATGGCTCTGCGAGTGCACCGGGAGTGATGGATTTCTTCCAGTGATGGAAGTGGAGTGCCTGTATCCACTGAGCTGTTTTTATGATGCGCTGCAGGGTCTTCTTATCTTCCAAGGTGCAGCCCGAGTGATGCAGTGCGTGATCAGTGACTCTATTGTGCACCTGTAGAAGTTCATCAGCAGCTGTTGAGGCAGTTTTGCTTTCCTCAGAGTCCTCAGGAAATGGAGCCTCTGAAGACCTTTTTTAGCCAGTGCCGAAGTGTTTGGGGTCCATGATGGGAGTCAAGAGCTACGCAGAACAACACGCTGCGCTGTCTAAAAGACCCATTATTATTTAATTTAGTAATCAATCTTCAGCATTTCTCTGAGCAGGGACAAACTGTCAATAAAGACACAATATAAAAATCTCCTGCACCGAACATCAGTTGACACCACCAACTAACAACTTGAAGGCAGGGTTCAAATTGCACTGAAAAGAACCCCAGTGCATTTCAGGTCCAATGCATTAATCCCTGACTGATTGCCAAAATGGAGCAAAGTCAAGGCCGAAAGGGTCATTCCTTGTCTTGGGTTTTTTATTTTTTATTTTTTCGGAACTGTCCATGATCTGTACAAGGTGGCGACCTTTGTCCTCGTTAGTATAGTGGCTAGTATCTCTACCTATCAGGTGGAAGACCAGGGTTTGATTCCCTAACGGGGAGGGTATATTAGCTGTGAGTGTAAGAAGGCAAAAGGGTTTTCTGCCTTCATGGATGGTTTCCAAGCAACTTGTGCTGCCCTCTATTATATTTTCTCTTCTCCAGACACACCTCATTCTATTCTTCTGCGAATTACCAGCAGTTCTGGGGGAAGTGCATGCGTTTGATGAGGAAACAATATCAAATCTACTGCACTGAACATATTCTGGGACCACATTTGTGAATCAGGGATTTCCACAAATCTGACAGCATTCTCATTTTCAAAGTTCTGTAACGTAAATGAAATACATGACACCCTTGGTGAAATTAATTGGCAAACACTAAAAAAGGGTCAGTTGACACCAACAGCTTACACCATGAAGGCAGGCTTCAACTTGCACTGAAAAGAACCCCAGTTCATTTCAGGTCCAATGCATTAATCCCTGAGCGGTTGCAAAAATGGAGCAAAGTCAAGGCTGAAAATGTCATTCCTTGTCTTGGGGCTTTTTTATTACTATTATTTTTATTCATGGTGAATAAGAGAAGAGAAGATACAAAGAAGAAGACCATCTGTCTGTGATATTGTCACAAATGATACCCTAAAAATGTCTAAGACTAGATGGGCTAGTGTGTCCTCCCTTGCTGTCTCCTGTAGTCCACTATCATCTGCTTAGTTTTACTGACGTTGAGAGAGAGGTTGTTGTCCTGGCACCAGCTGGCTAATGCCTTCACTTCCTCTCTGCATGCTGTCTCATCGTTGTCCGTAAGGAGGCCCAAGATGGTTGTGCCATCAGCAAACTTGTTGATGATGTTGGCGCTGTATTTAGCAGTACAGTCGTGGGCAAACAAGGAGTACATGAGGGGACTGAGCACACAGCCCAGTGGTGCACCTGTGTTCAGGATCAGTGAGTAGGAAGTGTGGCTACCGATTATCACTACCTGTCCGATTATTTGCCTGTCAGAAAGTCAAAGATCCATCTGCAAATGGTCATCTGCTGATGAAATCATGAAATATTTCGTCATGATTGCATTTTCTTTGCTCATACCAAGGCAGTTTGTACTTATTAAGTGCAACTTTGCACCTAAATCCTTTCAAGATCTTGCAACCTGATTTGATTTTGGTTGCTGGTCACAACCCATGGTCAGACTGTGAGCAGAAGCTTTTTTTGAAGAAGCTCATTTGGGTGAAAACAGCGTGATTATAAAATTTTTAACATCAAGTCTGTTTTATTGATGTTATAAACTGTTCATTGATGGAAACTTGAGTGCAAAACCGTTCATGACAACTGCAGTCCGAAAGTTAGCCAGTCAACTGTAGTCCTCAGCCATAAATGCATCCCTGTACTGGCCATTTCCATCCTTTATTGGATGTGTTGTTTTCAGGACAGGAAGAAACCTTTCCCTCGGTGATCTTCAAGGCTCCGGTCTTTTAAAACTACCTAATTTCCTGACATGGGATCCTTGGCCTGCTTCTCCTTCTTTTGATGCATGTTTCAGGAAGCAGATGTTGCTTTATTGTTCACTGAGAGCAATTGGGTCGAGGTTGGCGAGAAGTGGTTCTTCAGAGCACATGGTGGCTTTTGGACCACCATGTTGAAGAAGGGAAGTAGATGTAGGTTATATGTATGTGCAATTGGTCTTAAGTGATCAATGTCATTAAATCAGTCTCATTAAAGCATTAAATCAGTCTCATTAATAATGGCATTAATTTTGATGCTTAATAATAAATTACCCAACAGCTAAATTATGGTATATTCCAAATTGTTATGATCACTACCGTATTACCTAAATACTGCAACCAATGGCGTTCATATACACCTTGGAATTCTTTGAGATTGGATGACTTCAAAAATATGGGAACAACACAGACACAGTTTAACAATTAATTTAATTTATTATAACAAAGATAAAAATGAATAATAGCAGGTGAAATCTTCAAATGGTCAGCAGCAAACAGTGAGGTATGTTTATGTGTGAGAGCGTGTGTGTGTGTGTGTGAGAGGAGAGAGGGTGAGAAAAAGTGTGTGTGTGTGTGTGTGTGTGTGTGTGTGTGTGTGATTCAAAAATTGAGTATTAGCAGTTGAAATACATTCAAATGGTCATCAGTGATATGTGTGGGTTTGAATGTGGGCACGGGAAAATGCACTATAAAGTTTGAACTGAATCAGGGCTTGGAATGTTATCTAAAGTTGAGACAAAGGACCTCGTGGTAAAGAACGAAGGAGGAGGGGTCACCACGTGTTTTAAGGAGAACAAAGGGTGCGTGTGGGGGGTGGGGTGACCACATGGCTGAGACAAAGGTGACCACCTCGTGGTATTCTAACCCACTACTTATAACGTTACCAAAATCACTGAAATCTTGATGAGGTCAAAATATGTGTAATAATGAAATTAAAGGTTAGAAAGGATAGCAAGAGCATGCAAAAGCCTATCTATTAACAATTGAGAGATCAACACAAATAGAACAATAATCGATTCAACATCCTAAGTGTCTACAGTGTACAAAATTAAACCGTTCCTGAGTTTAAATTCACATGACTTCATAAAGCTAATTCCTAAGACTAGTCTTTGTGCTCAAAAAAGCCAGTCTTACTTCCAGTATCTTGCTGATATGCAAGACTATAGAGATGTTCCAAAACTTCTGAATCCACCAGAGCATGTGGGTTGTTTCCGTAGAAAGCAGAGAATTCTTGGTCCAAACTTCAGCGTTTGTGAAGAAAAGTTTCTGATCAAACAATGTGCACAGCGCTTTTAGTCAGAAGGAATCCGGTCGCTTCTAACTTTAAATTAACTGCTTTGGGCTGCAGTCGTAATGTTACTTTATGAATAAATGAAAAAGAAACCGGTTGTACTCAATCTGAGTTAAATCGCGCGATTCTGTATTTTTTTACCGTGGCCAGTGGTAAACAAAAGAAAATGCGTTAAATTCTGTTTCTTGCAAGTAAGACGTCTTTATCTTGGGGTGCTCTGACGAGCAGATCTCTTTGTGTCCATGTGATGAGCTCACGTGGTGCCAAAAGAGAAAGAGAGTAGCATGCCTTAGTTACTTATGGAGTCATGGAGGAAGTGAGGTAGCTGATCCCGCCCAGGCGTGACGGAGGTCAATGCGGAAGTTGGTTGATGGGATTTGTAGTTTCTAGACGGGACGGTGGCATTGTACTTACATAGGTGTGCATCCTTCTTTCACATTGTTAAAGCTATCCATGCTGACTTTGCTCAGTAGATAGAATATGTTTTTCAGACTGGATGTTGGGATTTTCATCCCCCTGTGTAAATATGTGAGTGGGTCGAACTAAGGGCCTCAAAACAATAATCAAGAGAAAAGACATCTGTTCAAGGGAAAGTCACTGCCTCATCACTATTTAGTGAAGCACCTCAGCAGCCATGACATCTTTTATTTGTGGCCAGTTAGCTCAGTTGGTTAGAGTGTAGTGCTAATAACGCCAAGGTCACAGGTTCGGTCCCTGTACTGGCCAGTTCCCTACTTTACAGGTCCTGTTGTTTTCAGGACAGGGGAAGCCTTATTCTGTTGAGGGAAATGTTGTCCAAAACAAGAGATTCTCTGGTTGTTTTGCAAAATGTCAATCGATTCCTTGTATCTGGATGTGCCATTGAAATACAGTAACTCAACTGATTGCAGGATGCAGGAAATTCAAATACACACGTGAGATTGCCTCAAAGAGAAGCACTAATGAATCTCTTAAAAATCAGTGCTCCTTTCGCAATTAATCTAATTGTGCTTCATGTTGAAAGTAACTTTAATTTCATAAACTCTAAAAGGTATCTTTAGTTGCTTGAATCACTCAAAACAACTCCAAAACATAGCAATTACCAAAGGATCCAGGAAGGTAGTAGCCATTGTTAGGGTATGATAGACAGATAGATGTTCTTTTTCTTTTCTCTTCTCTTATTCACCACTAAATAATACAGTCAATAGCTGACTTCTTTTCCAGAAAGTCCATAGTGAGAATTCACCAGTTGACAACTATTTCATTCTGAGGGGACTGACTCAGGTGTTTTTCATTTAAAGTGCACAGGATCTGATCAGAACTTGATCTTGTTCACAGCCCAGCCCACACAATCCAATGTGGCAACAGAGGGTACAATGGATGGTCCATCACACCATGTGAGCAGACCAAGTGAGTTAAACATTGATGGGCAGTTATCACTCTGAAATGGTTCAAGGGGCACAGCCAATTATGCTTTCCATCCATCCATCCATTGTCTGTAACCACTTATCTTGTACAGGGTCGCAAGCAAGTTGGGGCCTATCCCAGCTGACTATTGGGGAGAGGCAGGGCACAGCCTGGACAAGTCATCAGATCATCACAGGGCTAACACATAAAGACAAACAACCATTCACACCTACAGTCAATTTAGAACCACCAATTAACCTAAACTGCATGTCTTCAGGGGAAAACAGAGCACCCAGAGGAAATCCACACAGGCACAGGGAGAACATGCATACTCCACACAGAAAGGCCCCCATCAGCCACTGGGCTCAAACCCAGAACATGCTGGCTGTGAGGCGACAGCATTAACCACTACACGACTGTGCCACCGCCAACTGTTCTAATGGTCCCCGAGCCACCATGTTGCACCCAAATCCAGACCTATAGTGCCCAATATCACTGAAGCTGTGATGGTACTGGAATAAACCTCAGATCCAAAATTGCAGAAGTGGACCATACCTATCTTGAAGAGAACTTATTCCATGTTGATGGAAACAAAGGGTTTGGGATATGCAAGCTTGCTCAAAAGCAGCCTTCAGGTGAAATGCCTTATTTAAAGAGGTACAAACAACCGCTTCAGAGGTTCCACTGAGAGTTGAACTCAAACCACTGGATTCAGAGTCCAGAGTGCTAACCATTACACCATAGAACCAAGACACAGCTGCAAGATTGTATTTACAATCAAATTACTGCGATATAACTGACCTCGCTGTGGCAGAAAATTTAGCACCCACTTGGTCAAAGGCATACACAAACCACCAATCCCAATACTCGGGACTGAATCAGGGATCTTCAGTCTAATGCTCTCCCTACTGAGCTATTTCAGCATGCCCTACAGGGTTTAACTCATGGCTTCTTCCATGCAGTCGGATACAGCCTTTGGCCCTTGTGAAATGTATGCAGCAAGCAGAAATTTGTTTTTGAGATCACATTCCATTATATTACATTATAGGCATTAAGCAGATGCACAACATCAGCTCATCAGACTTGGAGATAGACCGCCAGATTCAAGCTGCCAACAAAGCCTTCATTGCTTTACAAAAGCAACTATGGTCTCGCCATGACATCAAGAGAACCAGCAAGTTGAAAGTATACAACGCCACAGTCTTATCACCTCTGCTTTACGCCAACGAATGTATGATGCTCTACGGTAAACACTTCAAGTATCTGACCAGGCTACAACTGCGACACCTGTATCAAATCCTCAAAATAAGATGGCAGGACAAGGTTCCCGATGTAGAAGTCCTCAGGCGAGCCAAAACAGTAAGTGTGGAAACCCTTATCACAGCCTCCCAACTTCGTTGGGCTGGACACGTCTGGCGCACACTTGACACGCAACTACCCGAAGCCGTTTTCTACAGAGAACTGAGCCTAGGAAAGAGGCTGACAGAAAAAAGGAGGACAGAAACTGAGGTACAAAGACATTTGGAAAAGGAACATGAAGAATGCCTTGAATGCAATGAACCCATTGGCTGAGGGGGGCCTTTCAGTGTGGAGTTTGTATGTTCTCCCTGTGCCTGTGCTGGTTTCCTCTGGGTGCTCTGGTTTCCCCCATAGTTCAAAGACATGCAGTTTGGTTATTATGGGGTAGCCATGGCCTGAGGTTAGGCTGAAGTGTCCTTGAGCAAGGGCACCTAACCCACAACTGCTCCCTGGGTGCTGTTGCATAGCTGCCCACTGCTCTGGTTATGTGTGTGTGCTCATTGCTCACTTGTGTGTGTGGGTGTGTGTTCACTGCTCCAGATGCATTAAACACAGATTTTAAATTCCACTGTGTGCTTAAGAATTACATGTGACAAATAAAGGCTTCTTGGCTTGCCTTCTATATGTGATAGGTCAGAATTTCAGCTTTTATTTCTTGATATTTGCACCTATATATGTTAACAGAATGGTGTTGGGAGTTTTGCACAGTCAAATGCAGGGACTTTCAAGTCAAGTCAAGTTTATTTGTATAGCGCTTTTAACAATAAACATTGTCGCAAAGCAGCTTCATAGAATTTAACGACTTAAAACATGAGCTAATTTTATCCCTAATCTATCACAAATGAGCAAGCCTGTGGCGACAGTGGCAAGGAAAAACTCCCTCAGATGACATGTGCAAGAAACCTCAAGAGGAACCAGACTCAAAAGGGAACCCATCCTTATTTGGTCAACAACAGACAACATGACTATAACATTAACAGTTTTAACATGAAGTCAGTTTCATTGATGTTATAAACTCTTCATTGATGGAAACTTGAGTGCAAAACTGTTCATGGCAACTGTAGTCCTAAAGTTAGCAAGTCAACTGTAGTCCTCAGCCATAAAAGCATTACTGTAAGTGTCCAGAGAATCCTCCAAGTGTGACTTTCAGCTGTCCACATGGGGCCATCCTCCACAGGAACGATGCGATGAGACTCCAACCAGACACAGGGCACCAGGATGGATCAGGCAGTTCCAAGGAGCAGAAGAGTTCAGCATCTTGATCCCAGGACAGACATGTAACTCAGACGGAAAGATCGGGGGGGGGGAAGCGAGAGAAAACGCAGGTTGTTAGGTATGCCCAATATCACCTGAATAAGTAGGAACAGTACCCGTATACATATTGCACAGTACAAGCAGGGACTCCGGCAAAAACTAACTATGATAGCATAACTAAAAGGGGAGCGCCAGAAGGTAACACAGGGATGAGCGAGCCCCGAGACATAAAACAGCCATCCACTACATCCTCAACAGACTCGAGTGAGCAAGCGAGTGGGGACTGACAGCATCCATACATCCCAGTTTACCAAAGAATCTATGTCTGAGGACCCTCCAGATCTACACATTTACCTCATAAACACAATTAACAAAAGGCTTGACTAAACAGATATGTTTTCAGCCGAGACTTAAAGGCTGAGACTGTGTCTGATTCCCGAACACTACTTGGAAGGCTGTTCCATAACTCTGGGGCTTTGTAAGAAAAGGCTCTGCCCCCTGATGCAACCTTCACTATACGAGGAACCAGCAGATAGCCTGCACCCTTTGATCTCAGTAGGAATGGTGGGTCATAGAGGAGCAGAAGTTCACTCAGGTACTGTGGCGCGAGACTATTCAGCGCTTTAAAGGTCAATAGTAGTATTTTATAATCGATACGAAATTTGATTGGGAGCCAATGCAGTGTGGATAAGACAGGCGTGATGTGGTCATATTTTCTAGTTCTAGTAAGGACTCTTGCTGCTGCATTTTGAACTTACTGGAGCTTGTTCATGCACTTATTGGAACATCCAGACAGTAAGGTTTTACAGTAATCCAACCTGGAGGTAACAAAAGCATGAACTAGTTTTTTTCCGCGTCATGGAGTGACATTAAATTTCTTATCTTAGCAACATTTCTGAGATGAAAGAAAGCTATCCAGGTAATGTTATCAATGTGATTTTCAAATGAAAGACTGGGGTCAATAATCACTCCGAGGTCTTTTACTGCTGCACGTGAAGAAACAGAAAGGCCATCCAGAGTTACTGTGTAATCAGAAAGCTTACTTCTAGCTGCATGTGGTCCGAGTACAAGTGCTTCAGTCTTGTCAGAGTTAAGCAGAAGGAAGTTAATAAGCATCCAGTGTCTAATGTCCTTCACACATTACTCAGTTCTATTAAGCTGGTGTCTCTCATCAGGTTTTGCAGAACCACACAACTGTGTGTCATCAGCACAACAGTGGAAAATAATACAATGTTTACAAATAATATCACCCAGAGGTAACATATATAAAGAAAAAAGCAGTGGACCCAAGACAGAACCTTGTAACTTTACCTCAGTATGTCTAGAAAAAGCACCATTTACATCAACATACTGATAGCGATCAGTTAAATTAGAGCTGAGCCAGGAGAGGGCCGTTCCCTTAACTCCCACAACATTTTCTAGTCTATCCAGAAGACTGGAATGGTCAGCGGTATCAAATGCTGCACGAAGGTCAAGCAACACAAGCAGCGAGACAGCCCTGATCAGACACCAACTGTAGGTCATTTACTACTTTAACCAGTGCTGTCTCTGTGCTATGATGATGTCTAAATCCTAACTGATACATTTCATGGACGTTATTCCTATGTAAATATGAGCATAACTGCTGTGCCACAGCTTTTTCAAGGATCTTGGAGATAAAGGGGAGGTTTGATATTGGACAGCTGACAGGGATCAAGCTCAGGTTTTTTAATCAATAACTGCTAGTTTAAAGGATTTGGGTACATAGCCAATCCTAAGAGAAGAATGTATTATTTTTAGAAGTGGTTCAATTACTTTGGGTATTATCTTTTTGAATAGACATGTAGGCAAGGGATCTAGTACACAAGTTGAGGCTTTTGATGCGGAGATTAATGAAAGTAATTCAATTTCCCTAAGGGGAGTAAAACATTCTAATTGCTGATCTGACACAGTTCTATCAGTTAACTACAGGGTCATTTACATTGTCTGACCTTAAATTAGTAGTTTGAGTCTTTTGTCGGGTATTCTCAATTTTGTCATTAAAGAAATTCATGAAGTCGTTGCTACTACATACTACAGGTATGCATGTGTCTATAGTGGACTTATTCCTGGTTAATTTTGCTACAGTATTAAACAGGAATCTAGGATTATTTTTTGATCTTCTATTAGGGAGGGGAGATAAGTTGATCTAGCAGCACTTAGAGCTTTTCTATACTTCAGGAAACTCTCCTTCCATGCTAATTTGAAAGCTACCAATTTTGTTTGACACCATTTACGTTTGGTGACTTGTCCAGGGTGTACCCCGCCTTTCGCCCGTAGTCAGCTGGGATAGGCTCCAGCTTGCCTGTGACCCTGTAGAACAGGATAAAGCAGCTAGAGATAATGAGATGAGATGAGACCATTTACGTTCCAATTTTCAAGTGGTCTGTTTTAAAGTGTGAGTGTCTTCATTACAACAGGGTGCTAATTTTTTGACTCTGAACATTTTCCTTTTAAGAGGAGCTACATTAGCTTATGGTGGATAATGAGATCAAGTATGGCGGAACGTTGACTCTAAGCATTCAGTTCCCTGATCAAGTTCTGCAGGGGCCGACAGTGACCCAATCAAAGTTGATAACTCTGGGAGATCATTTATAAAGCTCTGTGCAGTAGTTGACATGAATGTACATTTAATACAGTAGCGTGGTGAGGTGCATTATTATTACTAAGACATATTTTGAATGAGATGTGATAATGATCTGAGATAACTTCAGACTGTGGAAGTATGATTATATTTTCTACATTTAACCCGAATGTTAGTATTAGATCGAGGGTGTGGCGACCATTATGGGTCAGTCCTATGACATCCTGATTAATCCCTACTGAATCTAAAATGGACACAAACACTGTTTTCAAAGGGTCTTCTGGGTGATCAAAGTGAATATTAAAATCTCAGACAACTAAAGTTTTGTCTAAGTAAATAACCAGATCTGAGATAAAATCTGCAAATTCAGAAAGAAACTCAGAATATGGCCCCGGGGGCCTGTAAACAATAAGTCACCCTGAACCTGTTTTTGGGGTTTTTTTTTGGATGCCTTCTTTCCAGTAGAATATAGTGAATTGAATCATTGTAATAGTCATAAATCATGGAGAAATAAACACAAGATTTTCTTGCTAGTTATGATAGTGGACACAGTGTAGCGTCTCTCCTGGGAATCACAGGTCCTACTCCCTAACTTGAATCACATACCAAGACAATGAAGTTACAGCCCTTGTTGAAAGCAGTAAAATCAATAAAGTTATACAGATTTTGTGAAGAATTCAAAGGTGACATGAACCTGCGTTCACGCAGATATCTAATAGAATGGGGGTTAATAGGGGCTTCATGCCCTAAATAGAAAGATGGCCAAGATGGCTTTTGTTTCCCCTTCACATGAGTGTTAGTGCTATTGATGCTGGTCATTTGAGGTCAAGGCCTATGTCGCAGTGGCCTCATCGATGAGGCACTGGACTCTTAAGCCAGTGTTTGTGTGTCAAATTTGATGAGAGAAAGGCTTTGTCCAGAGGCTTTTGAAATTCACGATTGCATGTGTTTAGCAGTGAGGGGCAAGCAGATTTCTTCTAACACCAAAATTTCCAAGATCCCATTAATTGAGAGTACACACAAGGATGCAGCAGAAGCATGGCTGGCTTGCTAAACAAGAGGAAGCAAATCAGTAGTAAAAATATGTCAGCCCGTTTCAGTCCAGACAAATCCAGGTGTTTCCAGTTTCTTTTCTTCTTCTGTCCCATGTCAATTTGCGCCACGTATAGGGACCATTACAGTGATAGAGACAGGTTCCTAGCACTTCATCCCCCCCTGTCATTTGCCATCAGTCTTCTAATGTTGGACTTTTCAACATAAGTTTCACGAATGCCTCATCGGCGACAATCCATGTCCCTTTTGAAACCATTCACCCGTACAACTGGGTTTGGGAATGCCTCACCGGTGTTTGCATCATGCAACAGTCTTAGCTCATTGCACAAGTGCATGATGGACTTGTCAGGATTACTCGAAATCATTTCTGTCAACCATTGCACGCTTTGTCCTGGGTCATCAATCTCAGGCAACCCTGCTCTTATGACAGAATAGCCAAAGGGGCCCCACCAATGGTGCCAGTTGTCCGCAACCCTTTGTTGGCTGTCTATTGCTAGCGATGATGCCTGCTTCATTAGGATGCACAGAAACACAGATGGGCCGCGAGGCCCGCACCAGAGCGACAGAGTCGTCCGCAGCGGTGGCATGAATGGCCCGGTTGAGGTGCAATGGAATGTCTAGTTTTGTGAGCTCTCCTATACTCCCTTTGATGCTTGTCTTCAATTTCAAACACTGAGCTTTTTTTGCTTCGCTATGTTGCTCTAACCGATGCATCCCTTTCTCACATCTGATCGATAATGACAGCATTCTTCATGTTCCTCTTCCAAACGTCTTTGTACCACAGTTTCTGTCTGCCTTGTTTCTGTCAGCCTCTTTCCTAGGCTCAGTTCTCCGTAGAAAACGGCTTCGGGTAGTCGTGTGTCAAGCGTGCGCCAGACGTGTCCAGCCCAACGAAGTTGGGAGGCTGTGATAAGGGTTTCCACACTTACTGTTTTGGCTCGCCTGAGGACTTCTACATCAGGGACCTTGTCCTGCCATCTTATTTTGAGGATTTGATGCAGGTGTCGCAGTTGTAGCCTGGTCAGATACTTGAAGTGTTTACCGTAGAGCATCATACATTCGTTGGCGTAAAGCAGAGGTGATAAGACTGCGGCATTGTATACTTTCAACTTGCTGGTTCTCTTGATGTCATGGTGAGACCATAGTTGCTTTTGTAAAGCACCGAAGGCTTTGGTGGCAGCTTGAATCCAGCAGTCTACCTCCAAGTCTGATGAGTTGTTGTTGTGCATCTGCTTAATGCCTATAATGTAATATAATGGAATGTGATCTCAAAAACAAATTTCTGCTTGCTGCATACATTTCACAAGGGCCAAAGGCTGTTTCTGACTGCATGGACGAAGCCATGAGTTAAACCCTGTAGGGCATGCTGAAATAGCTCAGTAGGGAGAGTATTGGACTGAAGATCCCTGATTCGGTATTGGGATTGGTGGTTTGTGTATGCCTTTGACCAAGTGGGCGCTAAATTTTTTGCCACAGCGAGGTCAGTTATATGGCAGTAATTTGATCATAAAAACAATCTCGCAGCTGTGTCATGGTGTAATGGTTAGCACTCTGAATCCAGTGGTCTGAGTTCAACTCTCAGTGGAACCTCTGAAGCTGTTGTTTGCACCTCTTTAAATAATATATTTCACCTGAAAGCTGCTTTTGACCAAGCTTGGATATCCAAAACCCTTTGTTTCCATCAACATGGAACAAGTTCTCTTCAAGATAGGTATGGTCCACTTCTGCAATTTTGGATCTGAGGTTTATTCCAGTACCATCACAGCTTCAATGATATTGGGCACTATAGGTCTGGATTTGGGTGCAACATGGTGGCTCGGGGAGCATTATAACAGTTGGCGGTGGCACAGTCGTGTAGTGGTTAACGCTGTCGCCTCACAGCCAGCACGTTCTGGGTTTGAGCCCAGTGGCTGATGGGGGCCTTTCTGTGTGGAGTATGCATGTTCTCCCTGTGCCTGTGTGGATTTCCTCTGAGTGCTCTGTTTTCCCCTGAAGACATGCAGGTTAGGTTAATTGGTGGGTCTAAATTGACTGCAGGGCCCTGTACTACGAATGGAGGTTAACCTACCCAGAAGTAACCCAGGGTTCCCCCGCTAAACTGGGGTTGACAAAACCTGGTTATCTTGTTTGGGGTTAAACGGTACTACGACGCCAGTTATGAAGTTGATTTGTTGAACCTGTGTTAACCTAATCAGGGTTAATGCGCGTTCACGTTAAAGGGGAGGTTATCAGCGCAAATCACCACTGTTCACAATGGCACGGTCGCCGTACTTCACGGAGGAAGAATGCACGGTTATAATGGAAAGCTACGAGGAGTTCAAAACAACATTAAGAACAAAATCGAACACAGCGGCTGCCAATAAGGAGCAGCAAGCATGTTGGCAACGAATTGCCGATCGGGTAAATGCGTAAGTACATTCTCCCTTCTACATGTTCCAGAACAGAAGTATAGGATGAGAGAAAGCTTCATGATCAATCACAAGTCACAGAAAATGGTCCTTCGATGTGGCCCCAGTCATATATAGCTTGTTTAATGTCCGAAAAATCCTGAATAAAATTTGGTATGGTAAATTCATGGAGTAGCCTACTTAAGCTGATATGTGCACATGAGTCACATGAATTAGGATGACTGACTGTTCAGCCCCTTTGACTAAGTTGGTGTATGTCCTGTGAACATTTCAGAGGCAACAGCAGTGCCAAACGCACCTGGCAACAGGTGAAAATGAAGTATAAAAACATCATTCATAATGGTAAGTGTGTGTGTGTGTGTGTGAGGCATATATAATGAAAAGATGCTTGTCTTTCACAGCCAACAAGAAAAAGGTGGCCGCCAGGTGCACGGGAGGAGGGAGGGCACCAGAAGCCCTTACCGTGGCCGAGGAGTTGGCACTCGCCAACAATAGCGGTAGGCCAATCATGGAGGGGGTAGAAGGAGGCCTACAATCCACCCCTGGTGCTGTGGAAATGTCCACCCTCTACGTGCGGGGTAATATGGCATTCAAGTTCCATGTAAGAAGTGTGTTTTCTCGTTCATCAGTGGCATGTCTTATGTGTTGTGTGTACAGTTGAAGGAAGCAATCTGGAGACCATCCAGCCACCACAGCCCATACCCGGCTCCAGTGAGCCTCTGGCCTAGGTACCTGTAATTGAGGTATTTCACCCATGTGACCAAGTCATGTGATGCTGCCTTTTTGGACGGCATGGCTCGAATCAGTTTGAATGCAAGGAAGGCGACAAACGAAAAACATAAAAGAAAAAGGAGAGAGATGCAGAAAACACCTTCACTATCCAGCGATGTAGGGCATTTACAGGGCGAGCAGAGGGAGAGGTTTTTGCAAAAATTGAGGTTAGCAGGCTTAGAGAACGACATTTACCTGCTTCCACCAGAATTGTTCACTGACGTATGGAAGTACACGAAGCCCTCATCTTTACCTGACTTCGGCCCACATGCTCTGTATACCTATGTCGTTAAAAACCCATCGTCATACACAGGTATTGATCTGAAAGCGTATAAGAGTTTGGATGCCTAAAAATATTTTGTGTCAGGCTGGGTAACATGCCTACATCAGCGGGTCGTCCCTGGAGCCGGTGGTCACCATCTTATTACAGCTAAGGTTTGTTCACATTTTCATTTACTTTCGGTCCTCAGGATAAACAAAATGTTGTTAAATGTCATTGAAATAACTTCTTAGTCTGTTGAGACATGGCCCGTTATAAATTTGCTGTTATCAGGCAATGACCAAGAACTGTATTATTAGGGTCGGTGTAGTTGTAGCAGTGCACTAGCAGCTAGCTGTTAGCACTAGCTAATGTCAACAACAGTAGCTGGTATGTTACTGTAGCAATGTTTACGTTCAGTCATTTGGATGACTGTTAAAACCTTTCAGTCTCAAGTTTTTCCTTTACTGGATTTACTAGTTTACTGAGCTAGCGTGTTCGGGCAAGCTGGGAGCTAGTGCGCGCTAGCTCCCAGGCGGCCGGCGCGCGCTAGCTCCCCGGCGGCCGGCGCGCGCTAGCTCCCCGGCGGCCGGCACGCGCTAGCTCCCCGGCGGCCGGCGTGCTAGCTCCCCGGCGGCCGGCGCGCGCTAGCTCCCCGGTGGCCGGTGCGCGCTAGCTCAGTAAACTAGTAAATCCAGTAAAGGAAAAACTTGAGACTGAAAGGTTTTAACAGTCATCCAAATAACTGAACATAAACATTGCTGCAGTAACATACCAGCTACTGTTGTTGACATTAGCTAGCTTGACGTTCAAAATGGCAGACACCGGGGCATCACGTGACCCTGTGACGTCAGGTGAAATACCTCAATAGCTAACATTGCATGCATTATGTCGTGTTCATAAATTATGTAGGTGCAGCCTATGATTTTTGTATGTTCTCTCAGGAGGAAGATGAGGAGACCCTCACGGCCAAATCCGACACCCACATGCAGGTTGAAAGACTCTACCACTGCTACTATATGCTGTGTCAATATTCTAGGAGGGTGCCCCATTACTCTTCAGCAGTACTGCATTTGAAGTGTGACTTGTATCAATGATGCAATCAGTCTGTGTGCTTGTGTTCCTTTGTAGGAGGAGTTGGAGCTGCCCCTGTCCCCTCCTGAGGCTTCCCTGCCAGGGACGTCACAATGTCAGAAAGTACAGTTTCTTCCTCTTTGGTCCATCATTGCCGACTGTTATGCATACTAGGCTAATATGTTCATTCTGGGGTGGGGGTTCTGTAGGCCAGAGTGGACAATGTGCGCAGCCTATACAAGAAAATGTTACAGCTAGACTGCAGAAAAAAGAGGCTGCAAATTCGCAAGCTTGAACTAGAAATTGAAAAGTTGGAGCATGAGAGGAAGGTATTATTACATTGTGTGTGTGTGTGCAAGCAAGCATTCATTTGGCTTTTCTGTCTTTTCTTTTCAGGAACGGGAAAACTTGAATAAATAAATAAATAAATAAATACAGTAGGAATGAGTGGTGATTTTGGCTTTTCTTTATTTTGTGTTACTGGCTGAAAAATTGGTTTGTGATGGCCTCTCTCACTGAACGGCCTGTGGGATGGTCCAGGGTCATGGTGTCAACAACATCGGGGGGGTGAGGGAACATAATTGGGAACCCTTTCTTTTCTGATGGTGGCTATGTTATGCAGTACCACACATGCCGCTGTCATTTGACAGACCTTCTCTGGCCTCACACGCAGGCCTTTTAGGCAGGCAAACCGAGCCTTCAATATGCCTAATGTGATCTCAATTCGTGCTCTTGTAACACTGTGGGCATGATTGAAGGCTCTCTGGGCCCTTGTTTGAGGGTCTGCGAATGGTGTCAGGAGGTGTTTCAAGCATGGGTATCCACAGTCCCCGAGCAGGATACCATCAAATCGCCCTTGTATGAAATGGAGAGAAATGTAGTTAGTGTCAAACAACTGTAAGATGCTCACTATTCTTTACTTAAGGAATACCATGAAGTTTGAGTAGGGACGTCTGTGGTATTTTAGCTCTTGTTTATGTATTGTCCTGATATCTTTTTGATGCAGCATGATTTGTGTTTTAAGGATTAGATGTAGGATTATCTTACCTTCCTCAAATCCCGCAGCTAGTGAGGATTCTTTAAATATGCGGGAATCGTGGACAGACCCTGGCCATCTTGCATCCAGGCTGGTTATCATCGACTGGTGGTCACATGTCATCTAAGAACATCAAACATTTGTGCAAGGACAGGGGATATGACTGAGGTACAAGCACACTGTTACCCCTGCAAATGAGGAACAACACCAACCCATGTGGAGGACAAAACATCACCTAACACAAAATGGGACCAGTACTGACAGGTTGATTTGAGGTATGGACATGACCTATTTGAATGTGGGCCTATATGAAGTAGATGTTTTACCTGTACGTTGATGCTATGGAAGGATTTTCTATTCACATAATCTGCCTCATGCTCTCCCAGGGGTACACTGATGCGGATGTGAGTGCAGTCAATGGCTCCTATTACTCTTGGGAAACCTGTATATTTTGTTAGTCATATCAATTGTCAGTCACAATTGTCTCTATGAGAGTAGGCAAACAGACAAAATTTGATATTAGTAATTACCTGCGATTGCATAAAACTCTTCTTTGATCTGAAGTGCGGTTAAATGCCCAGGGAACACGACAAATGCATTCATCAGTTTGTTTAGGGCAAGTACCACTTTGCGAATCATACGACAGACCGTGTACTTACTGAGGTTTTCAGCATCACCGACGGAATGCATATATTGTCCACTGGCAAAGTAACGCAATGACAAGCACATAATTTGCTCGATTGTGAGGGCCTGGCTTCGGCGGGTTACATTGCAGACGTCTGCCTCGATCAGCTGGCAAAGGTAATGAATTCCCTCAGCTGAGAATCTATATCGTTCATAAAGCACATCGTCCGGGTATGTCAGCGGATTCTGGCGGTCTCTAAATACCCTCGCCCTCCGGAGAGAGCCCCTCACAATCTGCGCTCCGATATCACATGGGTCATCCAGGTACACTGGAATTTTCTCTAGAGGAAATGTCGGTGGAGAGGTGGTGTTTAAAAAGGGTGTGGTTAATCGGAAACCTCGGGTTAACCAAGAACATAACCTGAGACGAGCAGGTTTGAGATGCAGCGTAAATTGCCATGGCAACATACCTCGGTCTGAACATAGCCAACTTTTGTAGTATGGGTTAATCGGGAAGCTACGCTGCACGTGATCAAGTTACTCTCGAAGTTACCCTGGTAAGCCAGAAAACCCGCTTCGTAGTACAAGGCCTAGGTGTGAATGGTTGTTTGTCTTTATGTGTTAGCCCTGTGATGATCTGGTGACTTGTCCAGGGTGTGCCCTGCCTCTCGCCCATAGTCAGCTGGGATAGGCCCCACCTTGCTTGCGACGCTGTACAAGATAAGTGGTTACAGATAATGGATGGATGGATGGATGGATGGAAAGCGTAATTGGCTGTGCCCCTTGAACCAATTCAGAGTGATAACTGCCCATCAATGTTTAACTCACTTGGTCTGCTCACATGGCGTGATGGACCATTCATTGTACCCTCTGTTGCCACATTGGATTGTGTGGGCTGGGCTGCGAACAAGATCAATTCTGATCAGATCCTGTGCACTTTAAATGAAAAACACCTGAGTCAGTCCCCTCAGAATGAAATAGTGGTCAACTGGTGAATTCTTACTATGGACTTTCTGGAAAAGCAGTCAGCTAATGACTGTATTATTTAGTGGTGAATAAGAGAAGAGAAAATACAAAGAAAAAGAACATCTATCTGTCTATCATACCCTAACAATGGCTACTACCTTCCTGGATCCTTTGGTAATTGCTATGTTTTGGAGTGGTTTTGAGTGATTCAAGCAACTAAAGATACCTTTTAGAGTTTATGAAATTAAAGTTACTTTCAAAATGAAGCACAATTAGATGAATTGAAAAAGGAGCACTGATTTTTAAGAGATTCATTAGTGCTTCTCTTTGAGGCAATCTCATGCGCGTATTTGAATTTCCTGCGTCCTGCAATCAGTTGCTTTACTGTATTTCAATGGCACATTCAGATACAAGGAATCGATTGACATTTTGCGAAACAACCAGAGAATCTCTTGTTTTGGACAACATTTCCCTCAACAGAAAAAGGCTTCCCCTGTCCTGAAAACAACAGGACCTGTAAAGGAGGGAATTGGCCAGTACAGGGATTGAACCTGTGATGTTGGTGTTATTAGCACTACATGCTAACCAACTAAGCTAACTGGTCAAGGAAAAAAAAAATGTCATGGCTGCTGAGTTGCTTCACTAAATAGTGATGAGGCAGTGACTTTCCCTTGAACAGATGTCTTTTCTCTTGATTATTGTTTTGAAGCCCTCAGTTCGACCCACTCACATATTTACACAGGGGGATGAAAATCCCAACATCCAGTCTGAAAAACATATTCTATCTACTGAGCAAAGTCAGCATGGATAGCTTTAACAATGTGAAAGAAGGATGCACACCTACTTCCCTTCTTCAACATGGTGGTCCAGAAGCCACCATGTGCTCTGAAGAACCACTTCTCGCCCACCTCGACCCAATTGCTCACACTGAACAATAAAGCAACATCTGCTTCCTGAAACATGCGTCAAAAGAAGGAGAAGCAGGCCAAGGATCCCATGTCAGGAAATTAGGTAGTTTTAAAAGACTGGAGCCTTGAAGATCACCGAGGGAAAGGCTTCTTCCTGTCCTGAAAACAACACATCCAATAAAGGATGGAAATGGCCAGTACAGGGATGCTTTATGGCTGAGGACTACAGTTGACTGGCTAATTTTCGGACTGCAGTTGTCATGAACAGTTTTGCACTCAAGTTTCCATCAATGAACAGTTTATAACATCAACAAAACAGACTCGATGTTAAAAATTTTATAATCACACTATCTGTTATCACCCAAATGAGCTCCTTCAAAAAAAGCTTCTGCTCACAGTCTGACCATGGGCTGTGATCAGCAACCAAAATCAAGTCAGGTTGCAAGATCTTGAAAGGATTTAAGCAAGGCAAGGCAAGTTTATTTACCATATATAGCGCATTTCATACACAGTGGCAGTTCAATGTGCTTTACAGAGGTAAAAGCAAAACAGTAAACAATAGAAAATAAAATTACATAAAATAAAGGGGGAAGAAGAGAGAAAGTTCAGTAAAAACAGCAGAATAAAATGGAAAAAAGTTAAGTTTAAGACATGCAAAGATTGTGAAAGTTAAGTAAAGTTTAAAACATGTAAAGATGATGATATTTATCAATTAGCAGTAAGCATCTGAAAACAGCTTGGTCTTTAATCTAGATTTGAAGCTGCCAATAGCAGGAGCATTTTTAATGTCCTCTGGGAGTTGGTTCCATGGCTGTACTGCATAGTAGCTAAAAGCTGCTTCACCACACTTTGTTTTAACAACAGGTTTTACCAGTAATTTTTGCTGCTGCGATCTGGTAGATCTGATTGGGTTAGGCCGCTGCAACATATCAGAGAGCCAATTGGGCCCTGTACCATTTAGAGATTTGTACACCAGCAGCAATGCTTTAAAGTCAATTCTGTAGCTTACTGGAAGCCAGTGAAGGGACCTTAGAATTGGAGTAATGTGCTCTGTTCTTTTTGTTCGTGTGAGAACCCTAGCTGCTGCATTTTGAACCCGCTGAAGTCGTTTGATGGTCTTTTTTGACAGGCCTGTGAAAAGGCCATTGCAGTAATCAACCCTACTAGAGATGAAGGCATGTATAAGTTTTTCTAGATCATTTTTTGACGTAAGTCCTCTTAATTTGGAAATGTTTTTTAGGTGATAAAATGATGATTTAGTGATTGCTTTCATGTGACTGTCAAAGTTTAGCTCGCTGTCAATGAAAACACCAAGATTTTTAACCATGTTTTTTATTTTAATCCCCTTTGTGTCAAGAATAGTGGTAATCCTGAGTCTTTCATCTTTTTTCACAAATAGAATTATTTCTGTTTTATCTGTGTTCAGCTGGAGAAAATTTTGTGACATCCAGTTGTTGATTTGGTCGATACACTGGTAGAGACATTCAAGGGGGGGCATAATCATTAGGTGATAGAGCAAAATAAATTTGGGTGTCATCTGCATAGCAGTGATACAAAATTGAGTTGTTCTTGATAATTTGTCCAAGTGGGAGCATATAAAGGTTGAATAGTAATGGTCCAAGGATCGACCCCTGGGGGACACCACAGGTCAAGGACATTGATGTTGAGGTACAATTTCCCATGGAAACAAAGAAGCTTCTATCTTTTAAGTATGATTTTAACCAATTGATAACTTTACCAGTCAACCCAACCCAGTGTTCAAGTCAATATAGCAGTATGTTGTGATCAACAGTATCAAAAGCAGCACTGAGGTCCAGTAACACCAGGACCGATGTTTTGCCTGCATCCGTATTAAGACGTATGACATTTAGAACTTTAATCAGCGCTGTTTCAGTGCTATGATTGGCATGAAATCCTGACTGAAAGTTATCAAAACAGCTGTTTGATATCAAGAAGGCAGTTAATTGATTGAAGACAATTTTTTCAAGGATTTTCCCAATGAATGGTAGATTTGATATTGGCCTGTAGTTGTTCAATACTGAAGCATCTAGATTATTCTTTTTAAGTAGGGGCTTTACAACAGCTTTTTTCAGGGACGCAGGAAAAATGCCAGTCTCTAGGGATGTATTTATGATCTGAAGCACATCTGTAATTATAAGGTGAAGAACAGACTTAAAAAAGTTGGTGGGCAGAATGTGCAATTCAGATGTTGAGGAACTGAAATTTTGTACAGTTTTTTCAAGAGTCTCATAATCAATCAAACAAAATTCTGACATTGTGTTGAAATTGTCTGTCTGTGTCACTGGTGATTGCAGTTTTTCGGTTATTTGCAACTGAGATATATTATGAGCAATATTCTGCCATATTTTATCAATTTTACCTTTGAAGAAGGATGCAAACAGGTGCAAAGTTGCACTTAATAAGTACAAACTGCCTTGGTATGAGCAGAGAAAATGCAATCATGACGAAATATTTCATGATTTCATCAGCAGATGATCATTTGCAGATGGATCTTTGACTTTCTGACAGGCAGATAATCGGACAGGTGGTGATAATCAGTAGCCACACTTCCTCCTCACTGATCCTGAACACAGGTGCACCACTGGGCTGTGTGCTCAGTCCCCTCATGTACTCCTTGTTCACCCACAACTGTACTTCTAAATACAGCACCAACATCATCAACAAGTTTGCTGATGGCACAACCATCTTGGGCCTCCTTACGGACAACGATGAGACAGCATGCAGAGAGGAAGTGAAGGCGTTAGCCAGCTGGTGCCAGGACAACAACCTCTCTCTCAACGTCAGTAAAACTAAGCAGATGATAGTGGACGACAGGAGACAGCAAGGGAGGACACACTAGCCCATCTAGTCATAGACATTTTAGGGTATCATTTGTGACAAAATCACAGACAGATGGTCTTCTTTGTATCTTCTCTTCTCTTATTCACCACAAATAAAAATAATAGTAATAAAAAAGCCCCAAGACAAGGAATGACACTTTCAGCATTGTCTTTGCTCCATTTTCGCAACCGCTCAGGGATTAATGCATTGGACCTGAAATGAACTGGGGTTCTTTTCAGTGCAAGTTGAAACCTGCCTTCATGGTGTAAGCTGTTGGTGTCAACTGACCCTTTTATAGTGTTTGCCAATTAATTTCACCAAGGGTGTCATCTATTTCATTTACGTTACAGAACTTTGAAAATGAGAATGCTGTCAGATTTGTGGAATTTCACAAATGTGGTCCCAGAATATGTTTGGTGCAGTAGATTTGATATTGTTTCCTCATCAAACACATGCACTTCCCCCAGAACTGCTGGTAATTAGCAGAAGAATAGAATGAGGTGTGTCTGAAGAAGAGAAAATATAATAGAGGACAACACAAGTTGCTTGGAAACCATCCATGAAGGCAGAAAACCCTTTTGCCTTCTTACACTCACAGCTAATATACCCTCCCCATTAGGGAATCAAACCCTGGTCTTCTGCCTGACAGGTAGAGATACTGGCCACTATCCTAATGAGGACAAAGGTTGCCACCTTGAATAGCTCATGGACAGTTCCAGAAAAAAAAAAACAAGACAAGGAATTACCCTTTCGGCCTTGACTTTGCTCCATTTTGGCAATCAGTCAGGGATTAATGCATTGGACCTGAAATGCACTCGGGTTCTTTTCAGTGCAAGTTGAACCCTGCCTTCAGGTTGTTAGCTGGTGGTGTCAACTGATGTTCGGTGCAGGAGATTTTATATTGTGTCTTTATTGACAGTTTGTCCCTGCTCAGAGAAATGCTGAAGATTGATTACTAAATTAAATAATAATGGGTCTTTTAGACAGTGCAGTGTGTTGTTCTGCGTGGCTCTTGACTCCCATCATGGACCCCAAACACTTCGGCACTGGCTGAAAAAGGTCTTCAGAGGCTCCATTTCCTGAGGACTCTGAGGAAAGCAAAACTGCCTCAACAGCTGCTGATGAACTTCTACAGGTGCACAATAGAGTCACTGATCATGCACTGCATCACTCGGGCTGCACCTTGGAAGATAAGAAGACCCTGCAGCGCATCATAAAAACAGCTCAGCAGCTCACAGGCACTCCACTTCCATCACTGGAAGAAATCCATCACTCCTGGTGCACTCGCAGAGCCAAAAACATTATCAAGGATCCAACCCATCCTGGACACGGACTCTTTACCCCCTGGAAAGCGCTACAGAACTCTGTACGCCCGCACAACCCGGCTGAGGAATAGTTTTTACCCCATAGCTATCACACTACTGAACTCACAGCACTCACTGCCTCCGCCAACTAATCCACAGGTCTGAACAGCACACCTCCACTCACTCACTGCTGCTATACTACTGTGCAATACAGCCCATGGCATTTGACCGGTTCTGTATATTCTGTGCTGTATATTATTATATCAACACTAGTGCAATAACATACTAGCACAATATTCCTCTATGTGCAATACTCATGCACTTGATCATATACATAATCTTACTCCGGGCAGCACGGTGGTGTAGTGGTTAGCGCTGTCGCCTCACAGCAAGAAGGTCCTGGGTTTGAGCCCCGCGGCCGGCGAGGGCCTTTCTGTGTGGAGTTTGCATGTTGTCCCCGTGGGTTTGCTCCGGTTTCCCCCACAGTCCAAAGACATGCAGGTTAGATTAACTGGTGACTCTAAATTGACTGTAGGTGTGAATGGTTGTCTGTGTCTATGTGTCAGCCCTGTGATGACCTGGCGACTTGTCCAGGGTGTACCCTGCCTTTTGCCCATAGTCAGCTGGGATAGGCTCCAGCTTGCCTGCGACCCTGTAGAAGGATAAAGCGGCTAGAGATAATGAGATGAGATAATCTTACTCCTTCATTTGTACAGTACAGATTACCTCAATAATTCTGAACATCAGCACTATTTAATTACTCCTAGGTTTGGTGAGAAAAGCAAATGCTAAACATCTTTTGCAATGCTCAGCTGTAAGTGTAGAGGTACAGTTTTGGTTTACCTATGGTATTTTGGGGGTGGCACGGTGGTGTAGTGGTTAGCGCTGTCGCCTCACAGCAAGAAGGTCCTGGGTTCGAGCCCTGGGGCCGGCGAGGGCCTTTCTGTGCGGAGTTTGCATTTTCTCCCCGTGTCCGCGTGGGTTTCCTCCGGGTGCTCCGGTTTCCCCCACAGTCCAAAGACATGCAGGTTAGGTTATTAACTGGTGACTCTAAATTGACCGTGAGTGTGAATGGTTGTCTGTGTCTATGTGTCAGCCCTGTGATGACCTGGCGACTTGTCCAGGGTGTACCCCGCCTTTCGCCCATAGTCAGCTGGGATGGGCTCCAGCTTGCCTGCGACCCTGTAGAAGGATAAAGCGGCTAGAGATAATGAGATGAGATGGTATTTTGGTCAAAACAGAGTGTACATGTATATACATTTACTGTAACACAGATTTGAAAAATGATAGGCTTTAACACACCATTTACTGTGAGCATTGTGTTTATAGAGAAGAAAAGGCCTGGGAGTAGACAGTGCTGAGTGTGTTCATTAGAGTGCTGGCTTTATTTTGATAGATGGGTTTGATGTTTTGCATGTTGGTTTACTTTGCCCAACTGGTGAAATGAATAAGATTTCCCTGTAAATGAAACTTGGAGTGTAAGAATGAGATTAGTGTTTGTGAAAATGCAGCTAATTTAGAACTTTATAGATTCTGTATTAAATTTTGCATTTGAGAGAGCTGATAAAGTAAGGTCTGATATTTGTTATTGCATTCCTTTCTGTGCTGCTGCTGGTAACTTCAAGAACTAAGTGGCATTTTAACAACGCTGGGTCATTTTAACTCAGTGAAAAGAGTTATGCATTTCACCTGGCAGGTTGGGTTACTTTAACAAGGCCATTAATTTAAATTTACATAATTATTGGATTCTTATTTCAACCCAATATTTTGGTTATATTGAGTGCAATGCAGGCGGCACGGTGGTGTAGTGGTTAGCGCTGTTGTCTCACGCCAAGAAGGTCCGGGTTCGAGCCCCATGGCCGGCGAGGGCCCTTCTGTGTGGAGTTTGCATGTTGTCCACGTGGGTTTCCTCCGGGTGCTCTGGTTTCCACCACAGTCCGAAGACATGCAGATTAGGTTAACTGGTGACTCTAAATTGACCGTAGGTGTGAATGGTTGTCTGTGTCAGCCCTGTCATGACCTGGTGATTTGTCCAGGGTGTACCCCGCCTTTCGCCCGTACTCAGCTGGGATAGGCTCCAGCTTGCCTGCGACCCTGTAGAAGGATAAAGCGGCTAGAGATGATGAGATGAGTGCAATGCTGGGTTAAACTTACCAAATCAATGACTTGTTGTTTTTTTATTGGCTCCTTGTTGTCCTTAATTAGTCATTAGCCTCACCATTTTTTATTCATTGTTAATCATGGCTAATCTTAGATGATAAATTATCGTTGGTAACTATTAAATTAAACATGTTCAATCTGTAAGTGTTTACAGCTATATTGTATATACAGCTATACTGGCCTGTGCCAAATACTCTCATGATCTGACCAAATTGTGCAAGACATTACTTTCATTGTACCAGAATTTTTTTCCCTCTCCTTTATTATTATCCAAACAAAGCATGTCTTATTGTGATTTCCTATAGACCCTTTGCGCACAACCTGATGCATCACGTGATAATTTCACCTGGGTGACAAACAAACACAGTCTTTTGTGCAAGCAAGGCCTGGTCTGTCTTCAATATGGTTCATTTTTGCATTTTTTTTGGTTGTTCAAATTGTTCAATTCGAGAAATAGATAAAAAGGTTTATCATATGCCTGCTATCAAGAAAAATGTGAAAGAGAAGCAAATGCTTCAAGAACAATGAAGAAATGAGTGGTTAGAAAGAATGCGACAAGAGGATCTAAGCCTGAAAACTCCAGAAAAGTTTGTGAATGCCCACGTTTGTAGCGAGCATTTTATTTCAGGTAAGAACTTGGATTAAAAAAAAATAAATAAAAATAGAAAGTTGTAAATCAGTATGGAAGAGTTTGCATAAGAATCTCATTTTATTTCTGTTTGCATTCAGGTTAGCTTCTTCATGAAAGTGTTCGAATTTCTTAAAGGTGAACCAGCTTCCTTATTCGACAAGGAAAACCCAGATTGGGCAACAAGTGAACAACGCTTTCAAAAATTCACTTTTGTTTAATTGTATTGATATAGTGCGTTGAGTGATGAATTGACATAAATGCAACACCAACAATTCAAGAGTCCAACCAATGACCACGTTCAGATTCTGTTAAGGTAATGGTCATACGCGTCCTGTCTTTCATTTGCAATGTGATTTGCTGAACATTTTGCTCATTTTGAGCATTTGTTTGACATTTGAGCATTTACAGTGCCTTGCAAAAGTATTCATACCCCTTGAACTTTTTCACATTTTTCCACCTTACAACCACAAACTTAAAAGTTTTTTATTGAAATTTTATGTGATAGACCAACACAGAGTAGCACATAATTGTGAAGTGAAATGAAAATGTTAAATGGTCTTCAAAATTTTAAACAAATAAAAATCCGAAAAATCTGGTGTGCATTAGTATTCAGCCCCTATACTCTGATACCTCTAAATACAATCCAGTACAATCAATTGCCTTCAGAAGTCATCTGATTAGTTAATAGAGTCCTACTGTGTGTAATTTACAAGGTGAGGTGGTCAAGTGGTTAGAGTGCTTGACTGTCAAGTGAAGGGTCCCCGGTTCGAGCCTTGCTTCGGATGGTGATGTGGGGCTTGCCTCCTATCCACCCAGCAGTGAATGGGGACCTGGTGGAAACACTGGGGAAGCTAAAACTTGCTGTCATGTATGACCCTAACTGGTGGTTGGTGAAAGCCCTCAGAATGGATGGAGATGTTCAAGTTGAATTTTTTCACCCTCATGGTCCAAACTCTCGCTTCCAAAGAAAACAAGGAAACCAGGATGTCTGCATTGTCCAATTTGCTGATGTCATAGTTAAACTTAGTGAACTATCCTCACCAGTCCGTACAAGTCGAACCAAGGACATATACCAGCTCTCTTCTGAGGTTATGGACTTCATAGATGAGGAACTTTTCAATCGGTTGTTGCCAGGTCTTTAAACCCATTTTCATGAGTTCAATATTTCCAGATGTCCATAGGCTTAGTTACTGAATGTTCTTTGTTACAACCTCATGGAGAAGCACACCAGAAATAAGTGCCACATATATATTTGTATGATAATGTGTGTGCATGCCACACACACACACACACACACACTCAATGTTCTATTGCATCAGTTGTTTAGTTGAATGTCTGGATGTTATTTTGTTTGACAAGAGTATTTGACTTTTCGCTCTGTATAAGATATAAATATGCATACTGCCTGGTTCATGTTTTTAAAGTAGGTTTTAATTCAAATATATGATTAACCCTAAGTGGTATTTTATGTCAATAAAATGTTCAATTAAATTATTTCCATTTCCCTTCTATTTCGTCAACACCGTAAGTGGTGTGTCGACACCGTAAACAGCTTGTCAACTCCATAATATGACTGTTAAGTTAATTTTTTTTCTTTAAAAGGATATTTTATTACATTGTTTCAAGTTGTTACAATAAAAACACTGCATTTCCAAATTAAATGTGTATACTTTATATTGCTTAATACCATTGTTTGTTATGGAGTATAAAAACTAAATGCATAAAGTCACATACCGGTAAATATAGTCAATAACATCTTAATAATTTAACTTTTAAAAGTAATATTACTAGTTTGAAACACAGACAGAATGACACAGATTAAAGCAACCTCTAAGAGTAAAAATGCCTGGAAAAACTTTAAAATAATATATATATTTTTACATTTCTTTGTGTCTTATGGTGTTGACAAAATCTCTGACTTGCCCCGCAAACATGAAAATAATGTTAAAAATCTTGGCCTGGGAGATTGTCCGAAAACTGTATAAGAGGGCCAACACCTTGTGCAACCATAATATATGAATATGTTTTGGAAATAATGAGATTTTATTTTTAGAAAATCAAAACCCCTTTTGTCCCTGATCTCAAGAATGACTGCACTGTAAGAGTGATGCAGAACTGAGTGATGTTATCTGTAAGAAAATTTTCCCTCTCTCAAAGGGTTGCTGGTCACAGCCCATGGTCAGACTCTGAGCAGAAGCTTCGACCTTTGTCAGTGTGAATAACAAGTCTTGTACAAAGTGTTGTATGGGGTAAGAGAGAAACAAGCAGCAATGCGAGAAGTGTCTGATCCAAGGTCACACGCACCAACCATCGTGCCCCAAGCTGATGTAAGGTTTCAAGCAGTGGTTATCCTTTCTCATTTTGCTATCCCTCACAAGCCATGCTAACAGTTGCAATCCATGGACAAACTCAGAGACGAAGAGTGACTCAGTGAAACTGAAAAATCAATGATATAACCCAGATTCCAACCAGGGTTATGGAGATGCCAGAACAGAATTTAATCACTTCTCTGATGACAGCTCTCCAGACTCTGAGTTATCTGTGTTCCCCTACCAGAAAATCAGCTGCTGGTTGAAGCATTTTGTGGTCAGCCAAGCATCTGACAGAGAATCTTCTAATTTGTAGTCAGCCCTGTTATCCATTGCACCACTGACCCAAGCAGAGCCATGATAAGTGAGATCCAAACTACGTACGAATTTCCATTTAGTCACTGTTCAATAGTGAGATGGGAAACACAATGCCATGACCCAGCTTCAAACCAGGGTTGCTGCAGTTATAATGCAGAGTACTAACCACTATACTATCACAGCACTCAACCACTCAAGGGCAGAGTGCCTGATCACGTTGCCACAAACTCAGTGGCTAGACATGGATTGGGCCATCCCGGCTCACTTTTGGCCTGGATTTGTGAGAACAGTCATCTTTTTAGTTCAGTTTAGTTCATTTTCATTGCTCATTTTATGTTAACACATGGCCAACTTGCAATGAAATGCAGTGGACCAGATAAGAACCAGAAACAAGTCTGTCAGCACTGGAGCCCGACAGGAGTTTAACAGAATATCAGTTAAAAAAAAGATTCAAAGTCCTAAAGATAAAAAAAACAACGGAAATTAAATTCAAGTGAAAATAGAAATAACTGAGATGTATGCATGCATTGTCTCAGGGTGGTAGTGTGGGGAGGGGGTGTAGCACAAGCACCTGTATTGCACATCGGAAAAATTGACATGTGCAGCTACAAGTAATTACACTTTGTTGAAGACCAATGAAGTACTGACCATTGAAATATAGTTTTGATATGTGTTGGTAAATGTGGAAACAGTAAATGTGTAAATGCTTTGGTGATATGTAAACAGAGTCTTGAGATATGTTGGTGATATGTAAACAGAGTCTTGTGATATAAACAGAGTCTTGTGATATGCCAATTGTGGACCTGTAGTAGTTTGAAATGATGTTTGCCTTCATGCCAATCTTCTTCAGCCTCCTCAGGAAGCACAGCCACTGGCGAGCTTTCCTGACCACAGTGTGGAACTTGAAGCTGCTGACCCTTTCAACCTCATCCTCGTTGATGTAGATGGCCTAGTGTGTCCTCCCTTGCTGTCTCCTGTAGTCAACTATCATCTCCTTAGTTTTCCTGACGTTGAGAGAGAGGTTGTTGTTCTGGCACCAGCTGGCTAATGCCTTCACTTCCTGTCTGCATGCCGTCTTATCGTTGTCCATAAGGAGGCCCGAGATGGTGGTGTCGTCAGCAATCTTGATGATGATGTTGGCGCTGTATTTAGCAGTGCAGTCGTGGGCAAACAAGGAGTACATGAAGGGACTGAGCACACAGCCCAGTGGCGCACCTGTATTCAGGATAAGCGAGGAGGAAGTGTGGCTACCGATTATCACCACCTGGGGTCTGCCTGTCAGAAAGTCAAAGATCCATTTGCAAATGGTCATCTGCTCATGAAATCGTTAAATATTTTGTCATGATTGCATTTTCTCTGCTCATCCCAAGGCAGTTTTACTTATTAAGTGCAAATTTGCAGCTAAATGCTTTCAAGATCTTGCAACCTGATTTGATTTTGGTTGCTGTTCACAGCCCATGGTCAGACTGTGAGCTGAGATTTGTCAGAGATAGCTTTCAGAAAACAGGTTTCGGTGGCCTTTTTGAAGGATGCTTTAGCTTCAGAAAATGCTAAATGTAACTCAAAGAATGTTGAACCTTGGTCCTATCTACTGAGCTGTGCAGGCTCTAAGATGAGCTATATTGAACCATAGGATATGTATTTTCTTTTAGAACGTGAAGAATTTTGTCCATCAGGTCACTTGGAAAATGTTACCATTGGAAACAGTTGGTGCATTATGAAATGCAAAATATGATAAAGGAGACTCCAAACACTTGAGCAACTGAAATCCTATAATCAGGCAAGAATGGGACAACATTTCTCTTTCAAAACTACAGCATTTGGTCTCCTCAGTTCCCAAACATTTACAGAGTTTTGTTAAAACAAGAAGTGATGCAGCACAGTGGTAAACATGCCCCTGTTCCAACTTTTAGAAATGTGTTCCTGGCATAAAATTCAAAATGAGCATATCTTTTTCAAACAACAATAAAATTTCTCAGTTTCAACATTTGATATGTTTTCTCCACATATCACCTCCACACCACTCTGAAAGCTGCTCAGAACCCTAGTGATTCATTTTTTGATAGCAACAGCTCTGACAGTATTTCCAGCTGCAAGCCTGAAAGTACTGGAACAGCAAGGACAATTCTGTTTGTTTGTTTGTTTTTTTGCCATACACTGAAGACATTTGCATTTGATGTCAAAAGTGGGTGGCACGGTGGTGTAGAGGTTAGCACTATCATGTCGCAGGAAGAAGGTTCTGGGTTTGAACCCATTGGCTGAGGGGGACCTTTCAGTGTGGAGTTTGCATGTTCTCCCTGTGCCTGTGTGGGTTTCCTCTGGGTGCTCTGGTTTCCCCCACAGTTCAAAGACATGCAGTTAGGTTATTATGGGGTAGCCATGGCCTGAGGTTAGGCTGAAGTGTCCTTGAGCAAGGGTACCTAACCCACAACTGCTCCCTGGGTGCTGTAGCATAGTTGCCCACTGCTCTGGTTATGTGTGTGTGTGCTCATTGCTCACTTGTGTGTGTGGGTGTGTGTTCACTGCTCCAGATGCATTAAACGCAGAGTTTAAATTCCACTCTGTGCTTAAGAATTACATGTGACAAATAAAGGCTTCTTGGTTTGCCTTCTATATGTGATAGGTCAGAATTTCATCTTTTATTTCTTGATATTTGCACCTATATATGTTAACAGAATGTTGTTGGGATTTTTGCACAGTCAAATGCAGGGACTTTCAAGTCAAGTTTATTTGTATAGCACTTTTAACAATAAACATTGTCGCAAAGCAGCTTCATAGAATTTAACGACTTAAAACATGAGCTAATTTTATCCCTAATCTATCCCAAATGAGCAAGCCTGTGGCAACAGTGGCAAGGAAAAACTCCCTCAGATGACATGAGGAAGAAACCTCGAGAGGAACCAGACTCAAAAGGGAACCCATCCTTATTTGGGCAACAACAGACAACATGACTATAACATTAACAGTTTTAACATGAAGTCAGTTTCGTTGATGTTATAAACTCTTCATTGATGGAAACTTGAGTGCAAAACTGTTCATGGCAACTGTAGTCCTAAAGTTAGCAAGTCAACTGTAGTCCTCAGCCATAAAATCATTACTGTAAGTGTCCAGAGCACCCTCCAAGTGTGACTTTTAACTGTCCACATGGGGCCGTCCTCCACAGGAATGATGCGATGAGACTCCAACCAGACACAGGGCACCAGGATGGATCAGGCAGGTCCAAGGAGCAGAAGAGTTCAGCATCTTTATCCCAGGACCGACATGTAACTCAGATGGAAAGATCGGGGGGGGGGGGGGGCGGGAAACGAGAGAAAACGCAGGTTGTTAGGTATGCCCAATATCACCTGAATAAGTAGGAACAGTACCTGTATACATATTGCACAATACAAGCAGGGACTCCGGCAAAAACTAACTATGACAGCATAACTAAAAGGGGAGAGCCAGAAGGTAACACAGGCATGAGGGAGCCCCGAGACATAAAACAGCAAGCCACTACATCATCAACAGACTCGAGTGAGCAAGCAAGTGGGGACTGACAGCATCCATACATCCCAGTTTACCAAAGACTCTATGTCTGAGGACCCTCCAGATCTACACCTTTACCTCATAAACACAATTAACAAAAGGCTTGACTAAACAGATATGTTTTCAGCCGAGACTGTGTCTGATTCCCGAACACTACTTGGAAGGCTGTTCCATAACTCTGGGGCTTTGTAAGAAAAGGCTCTGCCCCCTGATGCAACCTTCACTATACGAGGAACCAGCAGATAGCCTGCACCTTTTGATCTAAGTAGGCATGGTGGGTCATAGAGGAGCAGAAGTTCACTCAGGTACTGTGGCGCGAGACTATTCAGTGCTTTAAAGGTCAATAGTAGTATTTTATAATCGATACGAAATTTGATTGGGAGCCAATGCAGTGTGGATAAGACAGGGGTGATGTGGTCAAATTTTATAGTTCTAGTAAGGACTCTTGCTGCTGCATTTTGAATTAACTGGAGCTTGTTTATGCACTTATTGGAACATCCAGACAGTAGGGCGTTTCAATAATCCAACCTGGAGGTAACAAAAGCATGAACTAGTTTTTTTCCGCGTCATGGAGTGACATTAAATTTCTTATCTTAGCAATATTTCTGAGATGAAAGAAAGCTATCCAGGTAATGTTATCAATGTGATTTTCAAATGAAAGTCTGGGGTCAATAATCACTCCGAGGTCTTTTACTGCTGCACGTGAAGAAACAGAAAGGCCATCCAGAGTTACTGTGTAATCAAAAAGCTTACTTCTAGCTGCATGTGGTCCGAGTACAAGTGCTTCAGTCTTGTCAGAGTTAAGCAGAAGGAAGTTAATAAGCATCCAGTGTCTAATGTCCTTCACACATTACTCAGTTCTATTAAGCTGGTGTCTCTCATCAGGTTTTGCAGAACCACACAACTGTGTGTCATCAGCACAACAGTGGAAAATAATACAGTGTTTACGAATAATATCACCCAGAGGTAACATATATATAGAAGCAGTGGACCCAAGACAGAACCTTGTAACTTTTGTTAGGACTGGGACTGTTTTGGCCTCTAGAGGCCACTGTTATTTCCTTTTCTTGTCATGTTTGTTTTGGCCTCTAGAGGCCGCCACTGTTTCTGTGTTTTATGTTTGTTGTTTTCCATGTGTCTTGTACCCCGCCTACTCCTCATTAGTGTCACCTGTGTCCTATTTTAGTTTGTGCATTTATACCCCTGAGTTCAGTCCTCTTGTCAAGGAGTCTTTGTGCTGTTATGTTTAGCTCCAGTTACCTCTGTTCCTATTTCCTCCCCTATGTCCTTGTGTTCTTTGTATTTTTGCTTTCTTTTGGACTTTGTGGATTTTGTTTTTGACTTTTTGGATCTTCTGAGCATTTGGATTTTTACCCCTTCTTTTCTGGTTATTGGCTTTTGTATTTACTTTGAACTTTTGGTTTTTTTTATTTTTTCCCTTATATCTTCTGAGTGGGGGCGGCACGGTGGTGTAGTGGTTAGCGCTGTCACCTCACAGCAAGAAGGTCCTGGGTTTGAGCCCCGGGGCCGGCGAGGGCCTTTCTGTGTGGAGTTTGCATGTTCTCCCCGTGTCCACGTGGGTTTCCTCTGGGTGCTCCGGTTTCTTCCAAAGACATGCAGGTTAGGTTAACTGGTGACTCTAAAATTGACCGTAGGTGTGAGTGTGAATGGTTGTCTGTGTCTATGTGTCAGCCCTGTGATGACCTGGCGACTTGTCCAGGGTGTACCCCGCCTTTCGCCCGTAGTCAGCTGGGATAGGCTCCAGCTTGCCTGCGACCCTGTAGAAGGATAAAGCGGCTAGAGATAATGAGATGAGATATCTTCTGAGCGTTTTGGATTATACTTTTTGGATTTTTTGCGTGTAAATATTGTAAATAAACCTTTTGATACTTTTTCTACTTCTGCCTCATGCCTCTGCATTATCCCCCTGGTGGCTTAGTGGGGGTTTGCTGGGTTATCACACCAGCGAGCCAGGTTTGAATCCCAGCAAAACCCTAACAACTTTACCTCAGTATGTCTAGAAAAAGTGCCAGTTAGTATTAGGTTGAGGGTGTGATGACCATTATGGGTCGGTCCTATGACATTCTGATTAATCCCTACTGAATCTAAAATGGACACAAACACTGTTTTCAAAGGGTCTTCTGGGTTATCGAAGTGAATATTAAAATCTCAGACAATTAAAGTTTTGTCTAAATAAATAACCAGATCTGAGATAAAATCTGCAAATTCAGAAAGAAACTCAGAATATGGCCCCAGGGGCCTGTAAATAATAAGTCACCCATGAACCTGTTTTTTTTTTTTTTTTTTTTTTTGGATGCCTTCTTTTCAGTAGAATATAGTGAATGGAATCATTGTAATAGTCATAAATCATGGAGAAATAAACACAAGATTTTCTTGCTAGTTATGATAGTTGACACAGTGTAGCATCTCTCCTGGGAATCACAGGTCCTACTCCCTAACTTGAATCACATACCAAGACAATGAATTTACAGCCCTTGTTGAAAGCAGTAAAATCATTAAAGCCATACAGATTTTGTGAAGAATTCAAAGGTGACATGAACCTGCATTCACGCAGATATCTAATAGAATGGGGGCTAATAGGGGCTTCATGCCCCGAATAGAAAGATGGCCAAGATGGCTTTTGTTTCCCCTTCACATGAGTGTTAGTGCTATTGATGCTGGTCATTTGAGGTCAAGGCCTATGTCGCAGTGGCCCCATTGATGAGGCACTGGACTCTTAAGCCAGTGTTTGTGTGTCAAATTTGATGAGAGAAAGGCTTTGTCCAGAGCCTTTTGAAATTCGCGATTGCATGTGTTTAGCAGAGAGGGGCAAGCAGATTTCTTCTAACACCAAAATTTCCAAGATCCCATTAATTGAGAGTACACACAAGGATGCAGCAGAAGCATGGCTGGCTTGCTAAACAAGAGGAAGCAAATCAGTAGTAAAAATGTGTCAGCCCATTTCAGTCCAGACAAATCCAGGTGTTTCCAGTTTCTTTTCTTCTTCTGTCTCATGTCAATTTGCGCCACGTATAGGGACCGTTACAGCGATAGAGACAGGTTCCTAGCACTTCATCCCCCCCTGTCGTTTGCCATCAGTCTTCTAATGTTGGACTTTTCAACATAAATTTCACGAATGCCTCATCGGCAACAATCCATATCCTGTTTGAAACCATTTACCCGTACAACTGGGTTTGGGAATGCCTCACCGGTGTTTGCATCATGCTTAGCTCATTGCACAAGTGCACGATGGACTTGTCAGGATTACTCGAAATCATTTCTGTCAACCATTGCATGCTTAGTCCTGGGTCATCAATCTCAGGCAGCCCTGCTCTTATGACAGAATAGCCAAAGGGGCCCCACCAATGCTGCCAGTTGTCCGCAATCCTTTGTTGGCTGTCCATTGCTAGCGATGATGCCTGCTTCATTAGGATGCACAGAAACGCAGATGGGCCGTGAGGACGGCACCAAAGCGACAGAGTCGTCCGCAGCGGTGGCATGAATGGCCCGGTTGAGGTGCTATGGAATGTCTAGATTCATGAGCTCTCCTATACTCCCTTTGATGCTTGTCTTCAATTTCAGTCACTGAGCTTTTAACTTTGCTTCGCGATGTTGCTCTAACCGAGGCATCCCTTTCCCATGTCTGATCGAAAATGATGGCATTCTTCATGTTCCTCTTCCAAATGTCTTTGTACCTCAGTTTTTGTCCTCCTTGTTTCTGTCAGCCTCTTTCCTAGGCTCAGTTCTCCATAGAAAACAGCTTCGGGTAGTCGCGTGTCAAGCATGCGCCAGACGTGTCCAGCCCAACAAAGTTGGGAGGCTGTGATAAGGGTTTCCACGCTTACTGTTTTGGCTCGCCTGAGGACTTCTACATCGGGGACCTTGTCCTGCCATCTTATTTTGAGGATTTGATGCAGGTGTCGCAGTTGTAGCCTGGTCAGGTACTTGAAGTGTTTACCGTAGAGCATCATACATTCGTTGGCATAAAGCAGAGGTGATAAGACTGTGGTGTTGTATACTTTCAACTTGCTGGTTCTCTTGATGTCATGGCGAGACCATAGTTGCTTTTGTAAAGCACCGAAGGCTTTGTTGGCAGCTTGAATCCAGCAGTCTACCTCCAAGTCTGATGAGTTGAAGTTGTGCATCTGCTTAATGCCTATAATGTAATATCTGGAATAATGGAATCTCATCTCATCTCATTATCTCTAGCCGCTTTATCCTTCTACAGGGTCGCAGGCAAGCTGGAGCCTATCCCAGCTGACTACGGGCGAAAGGCGGGGTACACCCTGGACAAGTCACCAGGTCATCACAGGGCCGACACATAGACACAGACAACCACTCACACCTACGGTCAATTTAGAGTCACCAGTTAACCTAACCTGCATGTCTTTGGACTGTGGGGGAAACCGGAGCACCCGGAGGAAACCCACGCGGACACGGGGAGAACATGCAAACTCCACACAGAAAGGCCCTCGCCGGCCCCGGGGCTCGAACCCAGGACCTTCTTGCTGTGAGGCGACAGTGCTAACCACTACACCACCGTGCCGCCCATATAATGGAATGTGATCTCAAAAACAAATTTCTGCTTGCTGCATACATTTCACAAGGGCCAAAGGCTGTATCTGACTGCATGGAAGAAGCCATGAGTTAAACTCTGTAGGGCATGCTGAAATAGCTCCGTAGGGAGTACCTTAGACTGAAGGTCCCTGATTCAGTCCCAGGTATTGGGATTGGTGGTTTGTGTACACCTTTGACCAAGTGGGTGCTAAAATTTTTGCCAGAGTGAGGTCAGTGACGTATATGGCAGTAATTTGATGGTAAAAACAATCTTGCAACTGTGTCTTGGTTCCATGGTGTAATGGTTAGGACTCTGAATCCAGTGGTTTAAGTTCAACTCTCAGTGGAACCTCTGAAGCTGTTGTTTGCACCTCTTGAAATAATATATTTCAAATGAAGGCTACTTTTGAGCAAGCTTGCATATCCCAAACCCTTTGTTTCCATCAACATGGAACAAGTTCTCTTCAAGATAGGTATGGTCCACTTCTGCAATTTTGGATCTGAGGTTTATTCCAGTACCATCACAGCTTCAATGATATTGGGCACTATAGGCCTGGATTTGGGTGCAACATGGTGGCTCGGGGAGCATTAAAACAGCTGGCACTGGCACGGTGGTGTAGTGGTTAAAGCTGTCGCCTCACAGCCAGCATGTTCTGGGTTTGAGCCCAGTGGCTGATGGGGGCCTTTCTGTGTGGAGTATGCATGTTCTCCCTGTGCCTGTGTGGGTTTCCTCTGGGTGCTCTGTTTTCCCCTGAAGACATGCAGGTAAGGTTAATTGGTGGGTCTAAATTGACTGTACTGTAGGTGTGAATGGTTGTTTGTCTTTATGTGTTAGCCCTGTGATGATCTAGAGACTTGTCCAGGGTGTGCCCTGCCTCTCACCCATAGTCTGCTGGGAAAGGCCCCACCTTGCTTGCGACCCTGTACAAGATAAGTGGTTACAGATAATGGATGGATGGATGGATGGATGGAAAGCGTAATTGGCTGTGCCCCTAGAACCAAATCAGAGTGATAACTGCCCATCAATGTTTAACTGACTTGGTCTGCTCACATGGCGTGATGGACCATCCATTGTACCCTCTGTTGCCACATTGGATTGTGTGGGCTGGGCTGCGAACAACATCAAGTTCTGATCAGATCCTGTGCACTTTAAATGAAAAACACCTGAGTCAGTCCCCTCAGAATGAAATAGTGGTCAACTGGTGAATTCTCACTATGGACTTTCTGGAAAAGCAGTCAGCTAATGACTGTATTATTTAGTGATGAATAAGAGAAGAGAAAATACAAAGAAAAAGAACATCTATCTGTCTATCATACCCTAACAATGGCTACTACCTTCCTGGATCCTTTGGTAATTGCTATGTTTTGGAGTGGTTTTGAGTGATTCAAGCAACTAAAGATACCTTTTAGAGTTTATGAAATTAAAGTTACTTTCAAAATGAAGCACAATTAGATGAATTGAAAAAGGAGCACTGATTTTTAAGAGATTCATAAGTGCTTCTCTTTGAGGCAATCTCGTGTGTATTTGAATTTCCTGCGTCCTGCAATCAGTTGAGTTACTGTATTTCAATGGCACATCCAGATACAAGGAATCGATTGACATTTTGCAAAACAACCAGAGAATCTCTTGTTTTGGACAACATTTCCCTCAACAGAAAAAGGCTTCCCCTGTCCTGAAAACAACAGGACCTATAAAGTAGGGAACTGGCCAGTACAGGGATTGAACCTGTGACCTTGGTGTTATTAGCACCACACTCTAACCAACTGAGCTAACTGGCCAAGGCAGAAAAATGTCATGGCTGCTGAGGTGCTTCACTAAATAGTGATGAGGCGGTGACTTTCCCTTGAACGGATGTCTTTTCTCTTGATTATTGTTTTGAAGCCCTCAGTTTGACCCACTCACATATTTACACAGGGGGATGAAAATCCCAACATCCAGTCTGAAAAACGTATTCTATCTACTGAGCAAAGTCAGCATGGATAGCTTTAACAATGTGAAAGAAGGATGCACACCTATGTAAGTACAACGCCACCGTCCCATCTAGAAACTACAAATCCCATCAACCAACTTCTGTGTTGACCTACATCACGCCTGGGCGGGATCACCTATGTCATTTCCTCCATGACTCCATAAGTAACTAGGGCACGCTACTCTCTTTCTCTTTTGGCGCCGCATGAGCTCATCACATGGACACAAAGAGATCTGCTCGTCAGAGCACCCCAAGATAAAGACGTCTTTCTTGCAAGAAACAGAATTTAGCGTGTTTTCTTTTGTTTACCACTGGCCACATTAAAAAAATCCAGAATTGCGCGATTTAACTCAGATTGAGTACAACCGGTTTCTTTTTCATTTGTTCATTAAGTAACGTTACGACTGCAGCCCAAAGCAGTTAATTTAAAGTTAGAAGCGACCGGATTCCTTCTGACTAAAAGCACTGTGCACATTGTTTGATCAGAGATGTTTCTTCACAAACGCTGAAGTTCAGACAAAGAATTCTCTCCTTTCCAAGGAAACGACCCACGTGCTCCAGTGGACTCAGAAGTTTTGGAACGTCTCTATAATCTTGCATATCATCAAGATACTGGAAGTGAGACTGGCATTTTTGGGCACAAAGACTAGACTTAGGAATTAGCTTTATGAAGTAGTGTGAATTTAAACTCAGGAACAGTTTAATTTTGTACACTGTAGACACTTAGGGTTTTGAATCGATTATTGTTCTATTTGTGTTGATCTCTCAATTGTTAATAGATAGGCTTTTGCATGCTCTTGCTATCCTTTCTAACCTTTAATTTCATTATTACACATATTTTGACCTCATCAAGATTTCAGTGATTTTGGTAACGTTATAACTAGTGGGTGACAATACCACGAGGTGGTCACCTTTGTCTCAGCCACATGGTCACCCCCCACACACACACCCACCCTTTGTTCTCCTTAAAACACGTGGTGACCCTCCTCCTTCGTTCTTTACCATGAGGTCCTTTGTCTCAACTTTAGATAACATTCCAAGCCCTGATTCAATTCAAACTTTATAGCGCATTTTCCCACGCCCACATTCAAACCCACACATATCACTGATGACCATTTGAATGTATTTCAACTGCTAATACTCAATTTTTTTTATCACACTCACACACACTTTTTCTCTCTCTCCTCTCTCACACACACACGCTCTCAAACATAAACATACCTCACTGTTTGCTGCTGAACATTTGAAGATTTCAACTGCTATTTTTCATTTTTATCTTTGTTATAATAAATTCAATTTATTGTTAAACTGTATCTGTGTTGTTCCCATATTTTTGAAGTCATCAAATCTCAAAGAATTCCAAAGTGTATATGAATGCCATTGGTTGCAGTATTTAGGTAATACGGTAGTGATCATAACAATTCAGAATATACCATAATTTAGCTGTTTGGTAATTTATTATTAAGCACCAACATTAATGGTATTATTAATGAGCCTGATTTAATGAGACTGATTTAATGATTTAATGAGACTGATTTAATGACATTGATCACTTAAGCCCAATTGCACATACATATAACCTACACCTACTTCCCTTCTTCAACATGGTGGTCCAAAAGCCACCATGTGCTCTGAAGAACCACTTTTCGCCAACCTCGACCCAGTTGCTCTCAGTGAACAATAAAGCAACATCTGCTTCCTGAAACATGCGTCAAAAGAAGGAGAAGCAGGCCAAGGATCCCATGTCAGGAAATTAGGTAGTTTTAAAAGACTGGAGCCTTGAAGATCACCGAGGGAAAGGCTTCTTCCTGTCCTGAAAACAACACATCCAATAAAGGATGGAAATGGCCGGTACAGGGATGCATTTATGGCTGAGGACTACAGTTGACTGGCTAACTTTCGGACTGCAGTTTTCATGAACGGAGAGGAAGTGAAGGCATTAGCCAGCTGGTGCCAGGACAACAACCTCTCTCTCAACATCAGTAAAACTAAGCAGATGATAGTGGACTACAGGAGACAGCAAGGGAGGACACACTAGCCCATCTAGTCTTACACATTTTTAGGGTATCATTTGTGACAAAATCACAGACAGATGGTCTTCTTCTTTGTATCTTCTCTTCTCTTATTCAACACGAATAAAAATAATAGTAATAAAAAAGCCCCAAGACAAGGAATGACACTTTCAGCCTTGACTTTGCTCCATTTTCGCAACCGCTCAGGGATTAATGCACTGGACCTGAAATGCACTGGGGTTCTTTTAGTGCACGTTGAAGCCTGCCTTCATGGTGTAAGCTGGTGGTGTCAACTGACCCTTTTATAGTATATATATATATATACTATATATATATATATATATATATAGAGAGAGAGAGAGAGAGAGAGAGAGAGAGAAATTATTCCAAAGATACCATTTATTGAAGTAGTTGACATGAATTAGCGAACTAATACTGATCGGATATAGCAACGATAGCAGCCAAGGAATAGTTCAATATAACTGAAGAGATGGCAGCACACAATGCTCTTGTGTCTCTGTCTTTTTGTGTTCTGTTTTAATCATGTTTTGCTAAGTTGTTTTTAAATCGCGTATATACCAATTCTCTGGTGCTTTATTTTCATGAATTCTGAAAACGCAGATTCAAACTGCTCCTTTGTCACCCTCTGGCTCGCGCACTTGTTTACCTGCCTGCTCCTGCTACTCCATTTCTGAATGCCCACCTGATGCACCTTCTCAGGCCTGCACCGACAGCGATTTCTTTCCCTTCCACTTTCCTTTCCCCGTTTTCCAATACAAATTCCCATATTTCATCTTAGGCTTATGGACATATGCATCCAACATCAAAGTTAACACTCGTCGTTTACAAGCGTTTTAGTGGACTAAACTGAGGAGGTAAACAGTGGACTTAAGTGGTTTGTCTGTCTGCTTCCTGTTCTCTTTATTCCGGTAGGTTACTGTTTTCTATTCATTATGCGTGTTTTATACATTGCCTGGACTTTATGGCTATTTTGGATGTTAAATATGGACTGGTTGTCAAAGAGTTTCCCGCAGGACTTTGGATTTCGTTTTATACACTGTGTCAAAAAGTACACATATACACACATTTGTCTCCCAAAAGGAGTACACTGACCTTTCCACACATGGACTTGATTTAAAGCTCTCTTTCATTTACTTGCTAACGATCAGAGACTATTTCACTGTATCAAGCACAAGGCATGGTTTGTTGTACAGTGTATCTTCCCGAGATGTCATATTAAAACATGTTTGGCAACGTCGTTTTATTATATTGTTGTTGCTTTTGGCCGGCAATGTTAAACCAAACCCCGGACCCAAATGTCTCGATATACCATCGGATTTTGCCAGGAAACCTGGCCTGAAAGTTATGCATTTAAATGTCCGTAGTTTAGTGCCTAAAATGGACTTCATTAGGCTATGGGCAGTGTCTGCAAATGTTGATGTTTTTGCTTTATCTGAAATGTGGCTGAAAAAAAAGAGCATATCGGACAATGACATTGCAATCAATGGTTACAATGTATTTCGTGCAGATCGAAAGAGTAAAGGGGGTGGGGTAGTGTTGTATGTAAGATCTGCATATCATGCCACTTTGTTAAATTCCATGAGTGTTATGAAAAGTTTTGAGTTGTTGGCAATTAACTTAAAATTAGGGAATACCAATCTAGTCATTGTCTGCCGTTATCGACCTCCATCAGCTAAAAGTGACACATTATCTTCCTTATCATCTGTGCTCTCTGAAATCATCAGCCAGAAAGAAGTTATTCTACTAGGTGATTTAAATTGGGATTGGATGAAAGATGACTCTAGAGACTTCAAGGCATACTGTCACTCTGTCAATTTAACCCAAGTAATAAATGCCCCAACACGCCCAAATATAAAAAATCCTAGTAAATCTACTCTAATTGATATAATCTTAATAAACAAACCTGATAAATGTCTTTATGTTGGTATATTCCCAAATGATGTGAGCGACCATTGTGCAGTAGCAATGATTCGAAACTGTAAACTTTTAAAATCAGCTTCATGAATTATAGAGAAATGATATTTTAAACATTTTGATCAACAGGCATTTTTGCACGACTTATATCATTGTGACTGGCATAGGGTGCCCTTAATTCCAGAGGTCGAGTTGGCATGGACTTTCTTTTAGGATCTCTTTTTGAGAGTTGTAAATAAACACTCCCCCTTGAGACGATTTAGGGTTAAAGGGAGAGACAATCCATGGTTTTCTGAAGAACTGTCCTGTCTGGTTAGGGACAGAGATTTCACAAAATTCTCTTTTACTCAGCTTTTCAGCTTTTATCTCTATTCCCACACACTCAGACACACGCGCACACACACATCAGCCATCTGGTTGTGGAGAGAGCTCCCTCTGCTCTCACTTTCTCCCCTTAAATAGGGCACGGTCACTGGGAAGACACACAAACACATTAATTAACGACAGGTGTAGTGATTCTGCCACTTACCTTCCCTGACTCTGCCCTCCTGTCACAGACCGATGCTAGACCATGCCCCTGCTGCCACACTGAGTACATTGTATCCAGTGTTTGGGGGTGGGAAGCTATGCCAAATCAAATATGTGGCTCATAAATTGATGTACTGTGGTGAGTCCTAATGGGAGACGCTGAAAGAAGCAGACTCTACTTAATCTGTTTAAAAATCTGTTTAAAGGAAATGATTAAAGGGGCCAGTTCACTCTTCCCAAAATCCATGTTTTTTCATCTATTTTATTTATTTATTTATTTATTTATTTATTGAAAGCAGATGAACACTACATGCTAGTTCTCTTTGCAGTAAAACATCTGCAAATCCATTGTTAGTGATCCTTTCAATACCTATCTCAAACTTTTTCTACATCTATGTGTCATAATGGGAACCTTTGAACAAATTATGCTGTTATCATGTCTTTCTTTCGTGGGCACCCACGTGTCGGCCAAGGCTGGTTCGTGTCCATTACTGCGGAATGCAAACTCCATTTATTTACAATCCTTTTCAATTAAGCAATATTTAGTGACATTTAAAAAATATATAAATAAAGCTTAGATTTTTAAGGGAAAAAGGAGAATTATGGATTTGAAAGACCGACAGTAAAACACAGTAGATGTCTGACCTGTCATCATATCCAGCTTCATTTAGTTGGACAAACATGGATTTCTTTCATGTTGGCTCTAAAAAATTGAAAAACATGCTCGCCAACAATCCTGTTTGATAAGTTTAGAGTGATCACAAACCCTCTTTTTCATGTAGTTTCATTATTGCTAAGCATTATTGCAGTGTTAAAACACATACTTTAATTTCATTCCTATTTTCATTGATGTAGTTGAGAACACAATGTAAGTTGCAGCTAAACAGTAAACAGCTTGTGTCCTATCGAGTTATTATGGGATATCTGTGACTGGACCTGAAAAACTAAAACATATTAAAAACTCAATTAAACTTAGTCAATTTCTCAAAATAAAGCTAAACCTACCTATGCACTTGTAAAATGAATGAAGAACTAAACTGAAATTAAAAAACTTGAACAAATAAAAAAAATGATGAAAATTTCAAAACTATAATAATTCTGGTGAGGACGCTGTGTAAAATGTAAATAAAAAAGAATGTGTTGGTTTGTAAATCATGGAAACCCTATCTTTCATTGAAAACAGTCCAGAGAAAACATCAAACGTTGAAACTGAAAAATTTTACTGTTGTTTGAAAAAGATATGCTAATTTTGAATTTGATGCCAGGAACACATTTCAAAAAGTTGGGACAGGGGCATGTTTACCACTGTGCTGCATCACCTCTTGTTTTAACAAAACTCTGTAAATGTTTGGGAACTGAGGAAACCAAGTGCTGTAGTTTTGAAAGAGAAATGTTGCCCCATTCTTGCCTGATTATAGGATTTCAGTTGCTCAAGCATTTGGAGTCTCCTTTATCATATTTTGCATTTCATAATGCACCAACTGTTTCCAACGGTGACATTTTCCAAGTGAACTGATGGACAAAATTCTGGTAACATTTTCCAAGTGAGCTGATGGACAAAATTCTTCACGTTCTAAAAGAAAATACATATCTTATGGTTCAATATAGCTCATCTTAGAGCCTGCACAGCTCAGTAGATAGGACCAAGGTTCAACATTCTTTGAGTTACATTTAGCATTTTCTGAAGCTAAAGCGTCCTTCAAAAAGGCCACCGAAACCTGTTTTCTGAAAGCTATCTCTGACAAATCTCAGCTCACAGTCTGACCATGGGCTGTGACCAGCAACCAAAATCAAATCAGGTTGCAAGATCTTGAAAGCATTTAGCTGCAAATTTGCACTTAATAAGTAAAACTGCCTTGGGATGATCAGAGAAAATGCAATCATGACGAAATATTTAACGATTCCAAGAACAGATGACCATTTGCAGATGGATCTTTGACTTTCTGACAGGCAGACCCCAGGTGGTGATAATCGGTAGCCACACTTCCTCCTCGCTTATCCTGAACACAGGTGCGCCACTGGGCTGTGTGCTCAGTCCCCTCATTTACTCCTTGTTCGCCCACGACTGCACTGCTAAATACAGCGCCAACATCATCATCAAGATTGCTGATGACACAACCATTTCGGGCCTCCTTACGGACAACGATGAGACGGCATGCAGAGAGTAAGTGAAGGCGTTAGCCAGCTGGTGCCAGAACAACAACCTCTCTCTCGACATCAGGAAAACTAAGGAGATGATAGTGGACTACAGGAGTGTGGCAGCGGGGGCGTGGTCAAGTGCCGGTCTGTGACAGGAGGGCGGAGTCAGGGAAGGTAAGTGGCAGAATCACTACACCTGAGAGCAATTAACCTGTGTTTGTGTGTCTTCCCAGTGACCGCGCCCTATATGAGGAGGGAGAGCGAGAGCGGAAGGAGCTCATCCCCGAACCAGACGCTGGTTGTGTGTGTGTCTGCGCGTGATTGATTATTGTTAGACTGAAAAGTGTGGCAATAAAACCAAGTCATAAACCTGATCTCTGTCCTGCCGTCCTCTGTGCTCCACCCACATGTAACACATCTGAAAATTAGGTTAAGCCTAATTTATGTTAATGTATTGTATATTGTGTACTAGTATGTGTTATTAACAGGAGAGTTTAATATGTAATGTAATCTTTTAATGTACTGTATATTGGGGTTATGTGAATATCCTCTTGTCCGTGGTTTCACGGACATTAGTGATTTTTATTAATAGTAACACTAGGTGAAAGTTACGGACTTTGAGACCAGTGATCCACGGTTGTATTTTTTCCACTTGAGTCGGTTCAGCGGGACGGGGTGGAGTCACAGCTGTTTTCAATTACTGCTGTTGCTATGAGCTGTTGAGTCTCGCTAGCAGGGTTTTTTTTTTTTTGGACTGGGGATTAAACACGGGAAAGGAGGACTACTTCGAGGTGCTCGAGGGAGGTTCGTGGTACAGAGTCTTCTCAGCTGCTGCGGATGGTAGTGGGTCGTATGGACGACGGTCAATGTTGGTATTTGAAGTCAACGTCCTAGAGTGACTACAGTTAGCTTGGGGAAGCTAACTCACAGCTGTTCATGAGTAAACAGTGATTCTTTTCCCTTGGATGTTTAGAGCTCCAACGCGCGCCAACTTGGGTACCCATACGTTACTGTTTTAACTCCGGCTGGGTATTTTCTTTCTTTTCCCCTTTCTATCTTGAATGTGTGGTTTGTTCAGTGTTGCTGTTATTTAATATTATTGACGACTTTTGAAGAAGGTTAAGCACGGTAATGGGTTTATAATAAATGTTTATTATTTATTTTCTGATATAATCTGCTGTATGCCTGATCTTACTTTCTTATGTCGTGGTAATTAATGGTCTCCAATAGGTATAGGGTAAATATGTTAAATTGTCATTCTCTGAGGGTAATCAGAGTGGGGGCTCAGAGTATAGCTGTATAGAAGCACAGCAGTCAACTGTAAACATTTCCATAGTTTACCCCAGGCCTCTGTATAAGTGAGCATCATCCCTAGAGTGTAAAGAACTTGTAGTGTAATCTATTGCTGATGAGCCGGGTGTGTTACATGTGGGGGCTCGTCCGGGAGCTGAAGTTGATTGCTGTGTTTTTAATGGTTAATTTGAGAATATAATCTAGTGTGTATTTATTATTGGTAATACTGAATATTTTAATGGTGCTATTTTTGTGTATTATTACTAATTTTATTAATTATATTGTGTACTTATATACTGTGGATATACTGGTATTAACTTGTGTGTAGAACTATGGATGCTGAACAGGTTATTAGCTGGTGTAAAGACACAGGTGTTGATTTCAACAGAGCAATAGTGATAGGTAATGTACCCGTAGATGTTACTGATGAGGTTGTGTACAGTACACTAGATAATGTAGCGGTCTTTGGTAGGTCCAAAATCAGAGGTCGTTGCCTAGCTTCTTGTGGGAGAAGCCAGTTAATTCTCCTTGAGATATCACAGGATGTTAATGTAGTTCAAATGCCTGAGCAGGTAGCTTTTAGTACTGAGGTGGCTCCCTGGGTGGTCAGTGTTGCTGGCGAAGCCCGGTCTGTGAAGGTTGTCCCAGAGGAACATTTTCAAGCCAAATTGAAAGCCTTCTTGGCTCATGAGGGAAAAACTGTTGCTGATATACAAGGCCTCTTAACTTCTTCCATACCAACTCCTGTCAGGCTAACTCCATCTTCTACCATGCTACCACCAGTACCAATAGACCTGAACATGCAGCTTGTCAATGCCATCAACTCTTTAGTAGATAGATGTCAGACAGCCCCTGTGGAAAGTGCAGTCTATCGTAAGCTTCGTGTATTCTCTGGCATAAAGCCAACACCTCCAGGAGAAGAGGAATATGATGCATGGGCAGAACAGATGATGCACCTGCTAGAGGAATGGAAGTGTCCGGACACCATGAAAAAACAGAAAATAGCAGAAAGTTTGAAAGGGCCTGCTGCGGACATTGTCCGATGTTTGAGAGTAAGTAACCCCAGTGCAACAGCTAATGACTATTTTACTGCACTTGAAACAGCATTCGGAACCACTGAGAGTGCCCTCGATCTCATGTTTAAGTTTCGTAACACCTTTCAGCTGCATGGTGAAAAACTCTCAGCATACGTCCTCAGAATTGACAAGCTGCTACACTCTGTTTTCCGCAAAGGAGGAATCCTGCTATCAGAGATGGACAGAACTCGCATTGAACAGATAGCCCGGGCACATTGCCAAATGACCTGGTTGCCCTCCGTATCAAATTGACATACAAATTCAAGCCTCCACCCAGTTTCACTGAACTTTTGCGTGAAGTGAGAGAAGAGGAGGCTATGACACTGGACAGGCCGCCTGTTGGTCATGTTGCGGTCTCTGCCATGGTAGCTCCTGTTCAGTATAGTACCAGCCCTGCTGTGTTTTCTGACTACAATTCAGTGCCTGTAACTGTTCCTTCAGTTGAGAGGCTGAGTAAAGAGGTGCAAGATTTGAAAAATGAGATTACACGCCTGCTCTCATTGTCTGTTGCACTGCCCTCAGAAGCCACAGTGACTCCTTCACAGAGAGGTAGTCAAAGAGTAGAGGGAAGACCTGCAAATACACACAGAGCACGGCAGGACAGAGCTGATGTTTTCTGTTACAAGTGTGGGGAAGATGGTCATTTTCAACGTGAGTGTCAGAATGCCGAGAACCTCAGGAAAGTCAATCAACGCCTCATAAAGCTCAGATGGCCGAAGGGAAACTCCCCAGGGACCCAGTAAGGGAACGAACTGGTGTCCCGGTGATGATACGTTCCACAAAGTGTAAACCGCAACAAGGACAGAAAGCTGCACTCCCAGCAGGCCTCGTTGGCCCTAGCTCTGTTGTCTCAGTACGAATTGAGGACATATATGCAAAAGCTTTACTTGACAGTGGATCTCAAGTTACCCTCCTTTATCGCTCATTTTACAACAAGTACTTGAAGCACATGCCACTGACTCCAATTCATTGCTTGGAGTTATGGGGACTTAGTGTGGAAGAATATCCCTATGATGGCTACATATGCTTAAGGCTTGAGTTCAACAGTGACGTAGTGGGAGTGACTGAGACAGTTGAAACACTTGTGCTTGTGTGTCCAGACCCGGTAGTTAAAGGGGAGGCCTCAATAATAGTTGGAACAAACACATCAGTAGTGAGACGTCTGTTTAATACCTGCAAATCAATCGGAGGAGAGGATTTTTTAATGACTATGACCGTGCACCCGGAGATTAAAGAGGCATACAAGAGGTTTCAGAAAGTACCCGATGAAGCAGCAGACATGAAGATGGGCACTGTTTGGCTCGCTGAGGCGAAGCATAAGATTATACCCCCAGGGGCAATAGTGAACGTAAGCGGTATTCCAAAGTTCCCTCATCCTTTGAATACTCAAACTGTGCTGGTGGAGCAGGCTGAAGAATCAACTTTGCCTGATGAACTTATGGTTCTGCCCATCATCAAGAGTGCTGAGGAGATTCAGAATCGTCGCATTACAGTTGCTGTGAGAAATATGTCCACTCGGGAGGTCAGGCTCTCTAGAAGAATGTCTATTGCTCAGCTGTTCCCTGTGGATATTGTGGATAAAGGTCCCACACAGCCTAATGACAACCTTGGCCTGTATGAGCTGACATCCTCTACATTCAATTTTGCAGACTCACCAGTGCCAAAGGAATGGAAAGAGAGACTGTGCCAGAAGATGCTGCAAAGGAAAGAAGTTTTCTCTCAAGGAGAGTTTGATGTGGGTTGTGCAAAGACCACCGAGCACACCATACGAGTGACGGAGGGGAAGCCTTTCCGAGAGCGCTCCAGACGTTTGCCTCCAGGGGATGTGGCTGATGTGAGACAACATCTTGATCAACTGCTTAAAGCTGGCATTATTTCAGAGTCCCGAAGTCCATATGCCTCTCCCATTGTGGTGGTGCGGAAGAAAAATGGCACCATCCGTATGTGTGTGGACTACAGGACATTAAACAGACGGACTGTTCCTGACCAATACACTGTGCCAAGGATCGAAGATGCACTGGCTTGCCTGAGTGGAAGCCAGTGGTTCAGTGTGCTTGATCTGAGGAGTGGATACTACCAGATACCCCTAGGTGAAGCTGACAAAGAGAAGACCGCTTTCATCTGTCCCGCTGGATTTTTCCAGTTTGAGCGGATGCCGCAGGGAATCTCGGGTGCTCCGGCTACATTTCAGCGTGCAATGGAAAGAACAGTGGGAGATATGAACCTGTTGGAGGTGCTTGTGTACCTTGATGATCTCATTGTGTTTGGGAAGACGCTAGAAGAACATGAGCAACGGCTGTTGAAAGTTTTAGATAGGTTAAAAGAGGAGGGCCTCAAGTTGTCGTTGGATAAATGCCAGTTTTGCTGCACATCTGTGAACTACTTAGGGCACATTGTGTCGAGGGAGGGTGTCTCCACAGATCCTGCTAAAGTGGAGGCTGTGAAGTCTTGGCCGCGTCCGAATAATATATCTGCCCTCCGCTCTTTCCTGGGTTTTAGTGGGTATTACAGGCGTTTTGTGAAAGACTATTCACGAATCTGCTACCCACTTAACCAGCTGCTGAAGGGTTGCATGCCCACTAGTTCACACAGATCAAAGATCCGAGAAGACAAAAGTGCACCACTGGCTAAGATCCACCAAGAGCCAAAGCAATTGTTTTCTGCGTCAGAGGCATTTGGATCCAGATGGACCCCAGAATGTGACGCAGCCTTCGAGATGTTGAAGCAGAGCCTGTCCAAAGCACCTGTCCTAGCCTTTGCTGACCCACAGTATCCTTACACCCTGCATGTGGATGCCAGTAGAGAAGGCTTGGGAGGTGTGCTATATCAGGATCAAGGAGGTGGACTACGTCCAGTTGCCTTTGTGAGCAGGAGTCTGTCTGCATCTGAAAAGAACTACCCCACACACAAACTGGAGTTTTTGGCCCTCAAATGGGCTGTTACAGAGAAGTTGCATGACTATCTGTATGGAGTGAAGTTTGAGGTCCATACAGACAATAACCCACTCACATATGTCCTTACAACAGCCAAGTTAGATGCCGCTGGACACCGCTGGCTAGCAGCACTGGCAACCTATGACTTCAGCTTGAAGTACCGACCTGGAAAGCAGAACATGGATGCAGATGCTTTGTCACGCCGTCCCCACTCAGATCCTCTTGGTGTCTTTGGCCCGTTTGATGATGGGTGGGAGCAGATTCCACCAGCTGGTGTCAAAGCCATGTGCCAAGTGTCCCAGGTCTGCTGTTCGAAACATTTCCAGCCTCATAGAATCATTGACTTGCTCGGAGCTTCCAAACAAGCTGTACCTCGAGCCTTTTGCAATGTCTCAGCTGTGACCATGCACTATCTCCCCCGGTTGAGCTTAGTCGAGATTGCACAGTCCCAGCTTGCAGACCCATGCATTGGTGAAGTGCTGAAAGCTGTTTCCCAAAAAGATTGCTGCTGTGCTGACAGAACAAGGCATCCAGACATCTCGCTGTTGCTGAAAGAGTGGGATAAGTTACAGTTAAAGAACTCTGTTCTCTACCGAGTGTCAAAGCCACCTAATACACCACTTCGCCAGCAGTTATTACTCCCAGAAGAGTTTAGAGAGACCGTGTTACAGTCTCTTCATAATCATTCTGGTCACTTGGGATTTGAAAAGACTTATGGGCTTGTGCGAGAGAGATTCTACTGGCCCCGGATGAAAGCAGAGATTGATAAGTACTGTAAGAATTGTGCTAGATGCATTCAACGGAAGACCTTGCCTACCAGAGCTGCTGAACTTTACCATCTCAGTAGTAATGGACCGATGGATCTCATCTGCATTGACTTCCTGTCCCTTGAGCCAGACTCCAAGAACATTTGTAATGTGCTGGTTGTCACCGATCACTACACCCGGTATGCACAAGCTTTTCCCACAAAAGATCAGAAGTCATTTACGGTTGCTAAAGTGTTGTGGGAGAAGTACTTCGTTCATTATGGCTTACCAAACAGAGTGCATTCAGATCAAGGTAGAGACTTTGAGAGTCGTCTCATCCATGAACTACTGGGCATGCTGGGAGTGAGGAAGTCAAGAACAACCCCATACCACCCACAGGGAGATCCACAGCCTGAACGTTTTAATAGAACGCTGCTTAATATGCTTGGCACACTGTCACCTGAGGAAAAGGGAAAATGGAGCCAGCACATCAGTTATCTTGTCCATGCCTACAATTGCACAAAGAATGACAGCACTGGTTATAGTCCCTACTTTTTGATGTTTGGACGTGAAGCTCGGCTGCCAGTTGATGTGTGTTTTGGCGTGTCCAGTGACAGTTCATCTGAAAAGTCGTATGCAAGATATGTTGCAAACATGAGACGAGATCTTCAAGTTGCTTATCAGGCTGCTGAAAGCATGTGTGGGAAGAGGAATGAGGGGAATAAGCACAGATATGACCAGAGGGTCCGATATTGCCCACTTGCTCCGGGTGACAGAGTATTACTTAAAAACATTGGTTTACAGGGGAAACACAAGATAGCAGACCGGTGGTGTGCAGATCCCTTCATTGTGCATAGTCAACTGCCTGGCTTACCTGTGTACAAGTTAAGACCAGAGAATGGAGAAGGTCCTGACAAGGTTCTACATCGTAACCTGTTGTTACCCCTAGGAGAAGATGTACAACTAGGGCCACAAGACATTTCAGAGAGGAAGGAGCACAAGAGAAGGTCAAGCCGACGGATTAGAAGGAAACAAGCCCCAGTGCCTGAGGAAGTGAAGAGCATCTGTGGCAGTGGAGCATCTACCTCTGAGTCAGAAGGAGAGGAGCTGGGTGTATATGCCCCTCACTATCCATCGATGGTCCAGCAGATGGATGTAGATGATCCAGATGTGCCTCTTGGGTTGGTCTTTGAAAGGGATTGGCCTGTTGTACCCAATGGCTCTGACTCTCTGCTAAGGCAGTCCGGTTCACATTCTTCTGTCTTGACCTATGGGGCTGCCTCCCCAGATCTTCTTAGTTTAGAAATACACAAGCATTTTCCTGATCAGTCACCTGGTCATTCTTGTACAAATATGTCTCTGCCTTACCCTGACAATCCACCCAGTCTTTCTTGTCTCAGCCCACTTTCTGTTGAGGACAGGTCCACCGCTGACTCAAGTGAATCCTTACCTCTATCTGGTGCCGAAGATGATCAGAGACAGCATGAAATGTCCTCCTGTGACTTAAGGACGGAGAGCCATCCTGCACCTGAAGCCCCAAGACCCCAGAGGGTGAGAAGGGCACCGGCAAGACTGACATATGACTCCCTGGGGCAGCCCACCTTAGTAACCACACTATCCCTCTCTCCAATAGCTAATAGGTCAGACACCACCCCAAACATGGGTCCTTGATATGTTAGTAACCTGTTTACATGGATAGGTCCTAGCCTCAGGCACGAGAAAAGTTAAAATAGTACATATGACGAACTTTGGTGTGTGTGTGTGTGTGATATGGTAGTCGTATCTTCATTTTCCTTTGTCATGAGGACATGACCCTGTTTTAGTAGGGGGAGAGTGTAACACATCTGAAAATTAGGTTAAGCCTAATTTATGTTAATGTATTGTATATTGTGTACTAGTATGTGTTATTAACAGGAGAGTTTAATATGTAATGTAATCTTTTAATGTACTGTATATTGGGGTTATGTGAATATCCTCTTGTCCGTGGTTTCACGGACATTAGTGATTTTTATTAATAGTAACACTAGGTGAAAGTTACGGACTTTGAGACCAGTGATCCACGGTTGTATTTTTTCCACTTGAGTCGGTTCAGCGGGACGGGGTGGAGTCACAGCTGTTTTCAATTACTGCTGTTGCTATGAGCTGTTGAGTCTCGCTAGCAGGGTTTTTTTTTTTTGGACTGGGGATTAAACACGGGAAAGGAGGACTACTTCGAGGTGCTCGAGGGAGGTTCGTGGTACAGAGTCTTCTCAGCTGCTGCGGATGGTAGTGGGTCGTATGGACGACGGTCAATGTTGGTATTTGAAGTCAACGTCCTAGAGTGACTACAGTTAGCTTGGGGAAGCTAACTCACAGCTGTTCGTGAGTAAACAGTGATTCTTTTCCCTTGGATGTTTAGAGCTCCAACGCGCGCCAACTTGGGTACCCATACGTTACTGTTTTAACTCCGGCTGGGTATTTTCTTTCTTTTCCCCTTTCTATCTTGAATGTGTGGTTTGTTCAGTGTTGCTGTTATTTAATATTATTGACGACTTTTGAAGAAGGTTAAGCACGGTAATGGGTTTATAATAAATGTTTATTATTTATTTTCTGATATAATCTGCTGTATGCCTGATCTTACTTTCTTATGTCGTGGTAATTAATGGTCTCCAATAGGTATAGGGTAAATATGTTAAATTGTCATTCTCTGAGGGTAATCAGAGTGGGGGCTCAGAGTATAGCTGTATAGAAGCACAGCAGTCAACTGTAAACATTTCCATAGTTTACCCCAGGCCTCTGTATAAGTGAGCATCATCCCTAGAGTGTAAAGAACTTGTAGTGTAATCTATTGCTGATGAGCCGGGTGTGTTACACACACATAGGGAGTCCTACAGTGGTGCCGAAACCTGGGAAAGTGGAGCACCAACCCAGCAGCCCCATGGAATCCTCCCCGTTCGCCGACCTGGTCCACGCCCTCGCCACGGCTCAGCAAAGCCAGCACCAGGCACTCGTCACACTCCGAAAGGAACAAGAGCGGTGCTTTGAAGCCCTGGTGCTGGCCCAGCAGGAAGATCGCAAGGCGTTCCGGCATCTCGTCGGGTCGGCGGGGCCCACCAGCGCTCCGGCCGCGGGCCCGTCTCCCCTCACTGTCACCAAGATGGGCCGGCAGGACGACCCCGAGGCATTCCTCACGTTGTTTGAACAGGTCGCCGAAGCCTCGGGGTGGCCGATGGAGCAGCGCGCGGTGCGCCTCCTCCCCCTGCTCATGGGAGAGGCACAGCTGGCTGCGCTACAGCTCCCCGCCGACCGCCGGCTGGCCTACACGGACCTCCGCCGGGCCGTCCTCCAGTGCGTGGGGTGCACACTGGAATAACAGCGCCAGCGCTTCCGCGCGCTGCAGTTGTAGGAAGTCGGCCGGCCGTTCGCGTTCGGCCAGCAGCTCCGGGACGCCTGCTGGTGGTGGCTGAGGGCCGACGATTGTGATGCCGAGGGAATCGTCGACCAGGTGGTACTGGAACAGTTCATCGCCCGCTTACCAGCAGGAACCACGGAGTGGGTCCAGTGCCACCGCCCGGCGTCGCTGGATCAGGCAGTCGAGCTGGCGGAGGATCATCTGGCGGCTGTCCCGGCGGCAGAACAGCAGATGACATCTTCTCTTCTCTCCTCTTCCTTCTCTGTCTCTCTCCCTCCTCCTGTGTCCCGTCCTCGCCCCATTCCCCCACCGCGGAGGCAGGGGCCAGCACCACCCTGGCCGGCCTGCCGCACCCGCGGTGCCCTCCCGTTTCTCCCTTCTGTGTCTGTCTCTCCCCCACCTCACATGAGTGAGCCCCAGATCACCGGTGCAGAGGGAAAGCCCGGGCCGGTTTGCTGGCGCTGCAGGGAACCGGGCCACCTTCAACAGCAGTGCACAGCAATGGAAGTGGGCGCGGTGGTTCGGATCCCCGACGCGCCAGAGGCCACCCTCGATTGGGCAGGAGCGTATCACATACCGGTGAGTATCCAAGGGGCTACATATCAGGCATTGGTGGATTCTGGTTGTAATCAGACCTCAATTCGCCAAAGCCTGGTTCAAAACGAGGCATTGGGGGGAGCACAAGGGGTGAAGGTGTTGTGTGTGTGCACGGGGATGTTCACCGCTACCCTTTGGTGTCGGTCCACATTATTTTCAGAGGGGAAAAATTTATAGTGAAGGCGGCGGTTAATCCTCGCCTTACCCACTCTTTAATTTTGGGGACTGATTGGCTGGGATTTCGGGGTTTAATGACACGCCTAGTAGAGAGTGGGTCCTGCCATTTGACAGGGGGAGGTCCCGGTGTCGCTTTGGTGGGAGCAGCTGTCACAGAGCCGTCTATGTCATCTCCGCGTCAGAGTGAGGAGCCGCCGGCTCCTCCTCTCTCTATTGGGTAATCCCTCACGGATTTCCCATTAGAGCAGTCATGAGACGAGACTCTGCGGCATATGTTTGACCAAATGAGAGTAATCGATGGTCAAACGCTCCCGCCGAACGCCACCCCATCCTTCCCCTACTTCGCGATTATGAAGGATAGATTATACCGAGTGACGCAGGACACTCAAACTAAAGAGCGAGTCACGCAGCTTTTGATTCCAAAGAGCCGCCGGGAATTGGTATTCCAGGTGGCTCACTTTAATCCCATGGCTGGACACTTAGGGCAGGATAAAATACTAGCCCGAATAATGGCCCGATTCTATTGGCCAGGGATTCGCGGCGATGTCCGTAGGTGGTGTACGGCATGCCGCGAATGCCAGTTAGTAAATCCAGCGGCCATTCCAAAAGCGCCTTTGCGCCCTCTACCGTTAATCGAGACCCCGTTTGAGAGAATTGGGATGGATCTCATTGGGCCATTAGATCGGTCAGCACGAGGGTACCACTTTATATTAGTTCTGGTGGACTATGCAACGCGATACCCGGAAGCAGTGCCTCTGCGCAATATCTCAGCACGCAGTATTGCAGAGGCACTCTTCTGCGTCATCTCCCGAGTTGGAATCCCGAAAGAGATTCTGACTGATCAAGGCACTACGTTTATGTCACGAACACTGCGTGAACTGTATGGGTTATTGGGGATTAAGCCGATCCGCACCAGCGTGTATCACCCACAAACGGACAGTTTAGTGGAACGGTTCAACCGCACCCTCAAAAATATTATTAAGAAATTCGTAAGTGAGGACGCACGTAATTGGGATAAGTGGCTCGAACCCTTGCTGTTCTCAGTGCGAGAGGTCCCCCAAGCCTCCACGGGGTTCTCCCCGTTCGAATTATTATATGGGCGTAAGCCGTGCGGCATCCTGGATGTGCTGCGGGAAAATTGGGAGGAGGGACCTTCACAAAGTAAGAACGAAATTCAGTACGTTATGGACCTGCACGCAAAACTCCACACGCTCACCCACCTACCTCAGGAGAATTTGTGGCAGGCCCAGGAACGGCAAGCCCGCCTGTACAACAAGGGTACGCGCCTTAGAGAGTTCACACCGGGAGATAAAGTACTCGTACTGTTGCCCACGTCGAGCTCCAAATTGATCGCCAAGTGGCAAGGACCCTTTGAGGTCACACGGCGAGTTGGGGACGTTGCCTATGAGGTGAGGCGAACAGACAGGGGTGGGGCGCTACAGATTTACCACCTCAATCTGCTTAAACTCTGGAACGAGGAGGTCCCCGTGGCGTTGGTGTTGGTGGTTCCGGAGAAGGCGGAGCTGGGGCTGGAGGTTCAAAAAGGGACATTGGCATCACGTACCTCTCTGGTCCCCTGTGGAGTCCACCTCTCCCCAACCTAACTCGTGGAGGTCGCCCAGTTGCAGACCGAGTTTTCGGATGTGTTCTCGCCCCTGCCCGGTCGCACTAACCTCATAGAGCACCACATAGAGACGCCCGCGGGGGTGGTAGTGCGTAGCCACCCTTACAGGCTACCCGAACACAAAAAAAAGGTGGTTCGGGAAGAACTTCAGACCCATGCTCGAAATGGGCATCGTCGAGGAGTCCCACAGTGACTGGAGCAGCCCGGTGGTCTTGGTACCCAAGGCCGACGGGTCGGTCCGGTTCTGTGTGGACTATAGAAAAGTCAGTGCGGTGTCTAAATTCGACACGTACCCAATGCCTCGTATTGATGAGTTGCTCGACCGACTCGGCACTGCTCGCTTTTATTCGACACTGGATTTGACGAAGGGATATTGGCAGATCCCCTTGACTCCACTATCCCGAGAAAAAACGGCCTTTTCCACACCGTTTGGTTTACACCAATTCGTCACCCTTCCATTTGGGCTGTTTGGGGCACCTGCCACGTTTCAGCGGCTGATGGACAGAGTCCTCCGCCCTCACGCCACTTATGCGGCCGCGTATTTAGATGACATCATCATCTATAGTAATGACTGGCAGCGGCACCTCAAACATCTGAGGGCCATCCTTAGGTCGCTGAGGCGAGCGGGGCTCACAGCCAACCCAAAGACGTGTGCGATTGGGTGGGTGGAAGTACGGTATCTGGGCTTCCACTTGGGCAATGGGCAGGTGCGTCCCCAAATTAATAAGACGGCAGCAATTGCAGCCTGCCCGAGGCCCAAGACCAAAAAGGTGAGACAGTTCCTGGGGCTGGCTGGCTATTATCGTAGGTTTATACCTAATTATTCAGACGTCACCAGCCCGCTGACTGATCTCACTAAAAAGGGGGCACCAGATCCGGTCCAGTGGATGGAGCAATGCCAGCGGGCTTTCTCAGAGGTAAAGGCTGCACTGTGTGGGGGGCCACTTCTACACTCCCCTGACTTTTCTCTCCCTTTTATGTTGCAGACCGATGCGTCGGACAGAGGGCTGGGGGCAGTTTTGTCCCAGGAGGTGGAGGGGGAGGACCGCCTGGTCCTGTATATCAGCAGGAAGCTGTCAGTGCATGAGGGGCGCTACAGCACAATAGAGAAAGAGTGTTTGGCCATCAAGTGGGCAGTTCTCGCCCTCCGGTACTACCTGCTGGGGCGCCCTTTCACCCTCTGTTCGGACCACGCGCCCCTCCAGTGGCTCAACCACATGAAAGATGCCAATGCGCGGATCACCCGTTGGTATCTGGTGCTCCAACCCTTTAATTTCAAGGTGGTCCACAGGCCGGGGGCGCAGATGGTCGTGGCGGACTTCCTCTCCCGTCAAGGGGGGGGGGGGGGAGTCGGCTGCAGGCCGGACGGCCACCTGGCCTGAGTCAGGTGGTGGGGGTATGTGGCAGTGGGGGCGTGGTCAAGCGCCGGTCTGTGACAGGAGGGCGGAGTCAGGGAAGCTAAGTGGCAGAATCACTACACCTGAGAGCAATTAACCTGTGTTTGTGTGTCTTCCCAGTGACCGCGCCCTATATGAGGAGGGAGAGCGAGAGCGGAAGGAACTCATCCCTGAACCAGACGCCGGTTGTGTGTGTGTCTGCGCGTGATTGATTATTGTTAGACTGAAAAGTGTGGCAATAAAGCCAAGTCATAAACCTGATCTCTGTCCTGCCATCCTCTGTGCTCCACCCACACATAGGGAGTCCTACAAGGAGACAGCAAGGGAGGAAACACTAGGCCATCTACATCAACGAAGATGAGGTCAAAAGGGTCAGCAGCTTCAAGTTCCACACTGTGGTCAGGAAAGCTTGCCAGCGGCTGTGCTTCCTGAGGAGGCTGAAGAAGTTTGGCATGAAGGCAAACATCATTTCAAACTACTACAGGTCCACAATCGACATATCACAAGACTCTCTTTATATCACAATATATCACAAGACTCCGTTTACATATCACCAAAACATTTACATATTTACTGTTTCCACATTTACCAACACATATCAACACTCTGTTTACATGGTCAGTACTTCATTGGTCTTCAACAAAGTGCAATTACTGGTAACCGCACGTGTCAATTTTTCCGATGTGCAATACAGGTGCTTGTGCTACACCCCATCCCCACACTACCCCCTGAGACAATGCATGCATACATCTCAGTTATTTCTATTTTCACTTGAATTTAACTTCTGTTTTTTATCTTTCGGACTTTGAACCTTTTTTTTAACTGATATTCTGTTAAACTCCTATCGGGCTCCAGTGCTGAGAGACTTGTTTCTGGTTTTTATCTCGTCCACTGTATTTCATTGCAAGTTGGCCATGTGTTAACAGAAAATGAGTAATGAAATTGAACTGAACTGAACTAAAAAGCTGACTGTTCTCACAACACCAGGCCAAAAGTGGGCCAGGATGGCCCAATCCATGTCTCGCCACTGAGTTTGTGGCAACCTGATCAGACACTCTGCCCTTGGGCAGCAGAGTGCTGTGATAGTATAGTGGTTAGTACTCTGCGTTGTGGCTGCAGTAACCCTGATTTGAATCCAGGTCATGGTGTTGCACTTTCCATCTCACTATTGAACACTGACTAAATGGAAAATCATACATAGTTTGGGGCGGCACGGTGGTGTAGTGGTTAGCGCTGTCGAAGAAGGTCCTGGGTTCGAGCCCCGGGGCCGGCGAGGGCCTTTCTGTGTGGAGTTTGCATGTTCTCCGTGTCCGCGTGGGTTTCCTCTGGGTGCTCCGGTTTCCCCCACAGTCCAAAGACATGCAGGTTAGGTTAACTGGTGACTCTAAATTGACTGTAGGTGTGAATGGTTGTCTATGTGTTAGCCCTGTGATGACCTGGTGACTTGTCCAGGGTGTACCCCGCCTTTTGCCCATAGTCAGCTGGGATAGGCTCCAGCTTGCCTGCAACCCTGTAGAAGGATAAAGCGGCTAGAGATAATGAGATGAGATGAGATACATAGTTTGGATCTCACAGTGGTTCTGCTTGGGCCAGTGATGCAATGGATAAGAGGTCTGATGACAAATTAGAAGATTCTCTGTTAGATGCTTGGCTGACCACAAAATGCTTCAAACAGCAGTTGATTTTCTGGTAGGGGAACACAGATAACTCCGAGTTAGGAGAACTGTAATCAGGGAAGCGATTGGATTCCTGTCCCGACAGAACTATGCTTTTTGTGTTTTAAAACAGTGTGTATCTGTTCATCTTTGTTGTGTCCATCAGTCTTAAGGCGCACATACTCCCGTGAGTTTCTGCTCGACATCCACAGAACTATATTCATGGATATAAATCCAGCAGATGCAGAACTGCTATACAACTACAGTTTGCTCCGGAGGCCTGCTCAATCACCGACCCCCACTCCTGCATCCAGCCCACAGCCCTGCCAACACACCCATGTGGGTCCCACATGGGTTGAATGTGGGCTGCCCAGCTGGGCTCCAGTCGGTTTTGGCCAAGGGTTATGCGGTGGCCCCATGTGGGCAAGCCCAGTTGGGCTAAAAGTGGGTTTCATATGGGCCCTAGCTAAAACCTACTTGGGCAACCCAGGTTTCTCCCATTTGGGTCCCACACGGAGTTGTCCCATGCGGGCTCATTATGGGCTCATTATGGGTCCCTTATTTTACCCTTTCAGGTATTGTGTGGGCCTATTACAGTCAGCCCATAGTACAGTTCTTTACACAAACAGCAATAACAAATACTTTTACTTCAACTGCTAACAACTCTAAATACATGTTTTGCGTGCCAATATCTTAAAAGCTGAAACATAACACTGACTCTTGAGAATGTGGTTAACACAGGCTTTAATTTTAATTTTAAAAAAGAAAGAAAAGTACAGTCGGAGGAAAAAGTTTGTACACCCTTTAAAATTTCTCACATTTTAATTTAATTTGGTCATAAATTATGATGGGCGGCACGGCGGTGTAGTGGTTAGCACTGTCGCCTCACAGCAAGAAGGTCCGGGTTCGAGCCCCGGGGCCGGCGAGGGCCTTTCTGTGCGGAGTTTGCATGTTCTCCCCGTGTCCGCGTGGGTTTCCTCTGGGTGCTCCGGTTTCCCCCACAGTCCAAAGACATGCAGGTTAGGTTAACTGGTGACTCTAAATTGACCGTAGGTGTGAATGTGAGTGTGAATGGTTGTCTGTGTGTCAGCCCTGTGATGACCTGGCGACTTGTCCAGGGTGTACCCCGCCTTTCGCCCGTAGTCAGCTGGGATAGGCTCCAGCTTGCCTGCGACCCTGTAGAAGGATAAAGCGGCTAGAGATAATGAGATGAGATAAATTATCATCTAATCTTCACCAGAATCACATGAATGATCAAACACTGTCTGCTTTAACTAATACTACCAAAATAATTACATTTTATCATGCCTTTATCAGCCATAAAGTGTTAACATTCACATGGCAGTGAGGCAAAAGTAAGTACACCCTTGGCTAAGGATTCCTCAAAAGTTAATTAGAGAAGTACAGACGAACAAGAATATTACGCAATGGGCAGATTTCAATTTCAATTGCTCAGGTGTCACTTAATGCTACCCTGGCCAGTGGAAAACACACACCAATTAAGAATTCATGGAAAGGCATTGTCTGATGTGCACCATGCCTCGCTCAAAATATTTTTCTCAAGACCTATGATCAAGAGTTACTGATTTGTATAAAGCTCCAAAAGGTGACAAAACCACCTCTAACAATCTTGACGGTCAGAAATGCATGCCTATTGATTGTGTCTATAAATGGAGACAGCTCAGCAGTGTTGCCTCTGTCCCAAGTGGTGATTGCCCTGCAAAACTGACTCCAAAGACACAGCACTAAACTCTCAATGAGGTTAAAACAATTCAAGAGGGTCAGCTGAAGGCTTACAGAAATCACTGCAACATGCCACAATCTCTGCTGACATATCTACAATACTGACAAAAACAAACAAGAATGGGGTTCATTCTGCCAAAGAGAAATTATGGGGTTTCTGCCAAAAAAATATTGCTGCACCTTTGAGGGTTGCAAAAAAGCATTTATATGCTTCACAGAATTACTGCTACATACTATGTAGACCAAAGTTGAATCCAAAGTTGAATTGTTTAGGGGAATGCACAATGTCATGTTTGGAGGAAAGCTGAAGAACCACACCTTCACCAAAACCACATCTCCACTTTTAAGTATGGTGGCAGCCCAGATAGCAAAAGGGCGTTGATTTGACGGGGAATCATCGGCATGTTCTTCGACCATACGCCGTCGAATCATCGTGGATCACCGGCGTTGATTCAACACCGCTTTGCTCATATGAGTTTGCGTTGAAACGACGTTGAAAAGTGGCTGGTGGTCGACAGAGAATAGACCCCCTTTCACCCTTTATTCAACTACGTATTTCGGTCGATTTATAGTTGAATTTTCAGCGATGATTCATCCAACTTTACTTCCTGTTTTATGTACAACAGGAAGGCTACAAATTAAGCAAAACAGGCTAAATTAAACTAGCTAACAATAAAGCATCGGGGCTCTTGCCTAGGATGAACACACACATGCATACTTCAACCATGAAAGTGAAACCTAATTTATATCAATGTGCGTAGGCTACGTCCTGTTTTATGTACAACAGGATATAAAAATGCATGCAACAATGCACCTCTCCTAATGTTTGTCAAGCTATCTAATGAGGCATAACTTTTAACATTTATAAGGAACAGAACACACTTGAACAAGTTCTTAGAAACATTTTATGATTTATTTATAATTTATAATTGTGGCCTATTCCTCCTGCGGCGCAGACACCTGTACATGGAAACAGAAAAACATAACCAAAATTAATTTGATGCAGCATTGATAAAGAAAGTCAGCAGTAGGCTATGGGTTTCTAAATGCCACCCTACCTCATTATTTGGACATGGGGAAAAACTATATTTAAAATCCAAAGAGGGATGGAGGGAGGAAAATTAAAACAAAAGAAAGAAATGAAATATAGAGTAGAGAATATTTGATAAAATTAAGGATGATTTTATTCAGTAAACATTTAAAAAAATATTCTACAACACTCTAGCCTAGTGACTTACCAGTAACAAAATAGACTTGAAGTATTCAGATCCTCTCTCTGTCTCCTGGCAGAAAGCTCCTTGGTTTGCTTGTTGTCTCAATCACAGCTGGTATTCTGTAGAAAGACGTCTTTTCACCTTTCCCATCAGCTTTGTTAGAACCCTAAACAGCACAAAAGTTTATCATTGTAGGTTTTTGATGAACCAAGTGCCTCGTGGGTTCACATACCGCGCGCTGCCGTTATTTCCCCCAAATCACGAGTTTGTTGGTCTTCCAATGTGGCGCAGGGTTTGTTTACTTCCGGTTTCGGGTGACGTCAGTGAAAGGGGTCTAATGGGGGCATTACCGCCACCCACTGGATTGGGGTGTAAAGCAGTCTGAACAAAACGTGTAAACATAAACATAGGAGAAATTAACCAGTTTTTCTAACTCGTCCTCACTTAGTCTACTTTTCTTTTTTGATTAGTCTGGATTTGATATTGTAAATTTAAATGTGAATCAATGTATATTCATCGGACATGAACAAATGAATAAATCTTGAGTAATCTTGAGGGGCGTGTGTGTCCGGGGCGCGGTGTCGCGGGGGGGATCGAACGAACCCTCCGATCCCCCCTGGCTACGGGCCAGAATTAGTTGTACCAATGTTGAAAACTGGCCGGCAAAAGTGACGATGGTTCAACATCATATATTCGACCTTCTCTGACGGTCGACAGATCAACCTTTACCCACGGTGATTCAACAGTGATAAATCGACCTTCTCCGACGGCGGAGAAATCGACGTTTCACGGCGCCGCTTCAGCGTTGATTTTCTGACTTACGACGGAAACCGACCATTCTGACCAAGAATCGGCGCCGTTTCAACGTCCCTCTGCTATCTGGGAGGAGCATCATTATTTGGGGCTACCTTGGTGCCTCTGGCCCTTGTCAGTTTGCTAGTATCAGTGGAACAATGAACTCACAAGTTTATTGAGACATTTTAAAGAAAACAGTTTTCTCCGAAAAACATGGATGAACAAGTTCTAATGCGAGATGAGGGTCCTGGCTTTTAAATGCAATTCATTTCATGTTTTTATGTGCTTCAGAGGCTGAGATATTTAGGTTTTCGTAGGCTGACTGCACCATGTCCCAAAAAGGGGCTCAGGTGACTGGTATGGACCATCAGACCTGGTATGGACCTCAGGAGGGAGTGCAGTCTGTGCAGTATCTGTGGTGTGTGTGTGTGTGTGTGTGTGTGTGTAAGTGTGTCTTCTCACGTACTGTATGTGTGTGTATCTGTGTGTGTATGAGTGCCTGTGTGCGTGTACAGTCAGCCATGATGTGCCTGTGAGGAGCTGTTAATGCAGACTCCCACTCCTGGCTCCCTGCCAAAAAGGTGGGCCGATAAAAGGTGTGTGTGTGTGTGTGTGCGTGTATCTGTATGTCTGCATGTGTGTCTGCATTTATGTGTGTGTGGTGCGTGTGTGCGTGCGTGTATGTGTGTGTGTGAGGTGTGTGTGTGTGGGGGGGGTATGGACCTCAGGAGGGAGTGCAGTCTGTGCAGTATCTGTGGTGTGTGTGTGTGTGTGTGTGTGTGTGCGTGCGTGCGTGTATCTGTATGTCTGCATGTGTGTCTGCATTTATGGAGGAGCTGCATTTCTGGAGGAGCTGCTACTCTGGCCTGACGGGCCTGTCTATTCCCCCCCTGTCCCTAGCCCCAATGAGCCATTTGGAGACTGCCTTCTCCGCATCCTTCCTTGTGATGGTATGAGTCATCGTGTTCTTCTTCAAGGCTCCTGCAAGACACAAATATAGCAGTGACTTACATCATGTGACAACTCTCAGCCAAATATCGCGTTTCATGTCTGCATATTAAATGGTAGGGGGTGTGTCATTCAGTTAAATAAAAATAAAACAAGAACCGTCGACTTCTTAACTACCCCAGACATGACCTATGCCCACCCTTACACACCTGTAGTTGCATGATTGGTATTCTCTATATTTGTAATACTGTATTGTCCACCTACCATAAACGACTTCAAACAGCTTGAGGGGCTTGAAGCCCCTCTTGCCATTTCTTCCCAAGAAGTTGAACTCTCTTGAAAACTTGTGTTCAAGGAGGAAGGCCATCATACGGCGGGTGGCCCCGTCAACAGTGGCCCCTCCAATGTCAGCCACAGCTGCAATCTGAGGGGTAACAAACACAATACAAGGCACAAGGCAGGTTAATCTATATTGCTCACTGGAGTAAACCTCTCAATATGGAAGCACTGCCAGATACATGGATATGAGCACACTTTAGAAGTTTCATATAAAATTCACTGTTAGTGAGTTGCGTTTCATTAAGCTAGACCTGGGGTCACCAATTCAAAGCAGTCTGTATTGATACTCAGAAAACTTAATGTTTACAATGCGAAGAGCCCCCACAAAGCGATTTTTTGATGCAAGTTATAATCATGCCGCCAGCCAGCAAAGCCACCACGAGCAACCGAATCGTTGTTCAAGTTACAACATCCAGTCATGAATTTTAACTCTTGACTAACATGATCTTGATGAATGGAAAGCTCCACAAACATGTTCAAACATTGTATTGTTCAAAAGTTGTATTGAAACCAGTCCATACAATTTCGTATCTTCATCTAATTTATTTCATTTCATCAAGGCCAGGGCTATTCAATTAGAATTTCATTCGGGACACATTTTGAAACCAAGAACTTAAGTTGGGCTGCACATGTTCAGCGGTCACTAACAACTGGCAATAGCAATTTTCAACCAGTAAAAACTATCTAAATATTATCGTAACATTGAATGTTCAATGTAGCCTTAAAAGACAAGCCAGAGAATCACAACACAAGATCATTTGTTGTCCTGCAATATCAAAACTGTTGCTACATTACTGCAGTAAACTGCAGGGGAAAAAAACTATCATACATTGTGCAATGCAATTCATGCATTGTTCTTTATTGCAATATTTTGGACAGAGTACATCCCAGTATTGCAAGTTCAATAACTTTACTGTTATCTGACCCCACAAATTTACCAAACAGAAATTATCTGTCCTCTTAAGTGAATATGTGGTTGTGATAAAACACCACCAGGGGAAAAATCGCGGGAGGAAGATGTGTACAGCAGGCTACAGAGGATTTTTGCAGTAACATAGGCCTACATAACTGCAAGCGATCTTGAAATAATTAATTGATTAGTGACCGGGCGCATCGGAACTTGATATGGAACGTTAACGTTACGTGCATTCTGAGTGACCAACTGTAACCTTTAGCCATATGAACACTACTGCAGACACACCCCATCCTTTTTGAAGGACCTTTGAAGTGAGTTGTCAAGTCTGCGAAGCTGCGTTCACGAATATTTTTTTTTACCGGACTCTAGCTTACTACAAGCGTGGATGTGCCCATTGTCTCATCAACGCGATCACAAAGCCAGGCTGGTCTCGTAACTGTATTTCCCTCCCAACTTGACGCTCACACTTCTTTCGTTCACGTGTATGATACAGACATTCCACAAACACATCTCAAATGCTCACGCTTATTGTGCAATGGTCATCATCGGCATGTCGTTTTGATCGACTTCGGAGGTTTAATTTCTTTACCCATAAAGTAGTCCTACGAAACTGCTAGATGCCGCCTCCGTGTTTAATCTTTGAAGTCGGTTGTCAAATCTGTGTATCTCCGTTGTCCGACACCCCATAAATAATTTTCCAGTGGACTCTTCCACAGCAACCATGGACGTGGTGCTAGCTCAGTCTCATTATTGAAGATGGGAGATTGTTTGCCTAGTCAACATTTGTTTATGGACTGATTTCAGACACATCGCAAACGCACGCACCTTGTACTACAGTGCTGCTTTGGCATGACGCGAGACGCTTGTTACTGCACATCGCAACGCCTGACACTCTTCCAACGACATTGATTGAAAAGATTTGTTTAAGAATGCAAATAAGCGTATTAAGAATGTAAAACGGATTGGAAATTAGAGAGGGAGGCAAACTAACTAGTGTAAGCGAGAGTTTAAAATGTATGTTTGTTCTGGAGACTCGCGAATGCTGTTAAATTTTTGAAGCGGGCCGCCAATTGAATAGGCCTGATCTAGGCCAAAGTGTAATATGTTAACACTTTTTTACATCACCATAAGTAAACTTTCCTCAAAGAAAAAATAAAAAATATAAAAAGTATTTAACCTCAGTTTTCCAGGTTTGTGCTGCGCATATAGTGCCTGATTCGTCCCCCCCTGAACCCCTCCCCTCATGCTTGTGTGAGTCTCACAAACCCAGTTGCTCCACCACCACCAGCAGTAGCCACAGCCACTTTACGTATGTCCTGCTACTTCCTTAAAAGTTTTCTGCAGTCGCTACGTGGTTATTATGGACAGGGAAAGCCGTGTGGATAAAGTTCATGTCATACGAATGTAAGCTGCAGTATGCTATTGGTGTAGCCATTTTTAAAACAATTGGGCTTTTGCATGTTAAATAACAGCTGTTCATAGGCTACAGGAAGCAACAGATAGATTCAGTTCACATACAGTACATTTAAAATACATACCAGTTCTGCCATGAAGGTGGGGTCTTGCAGTTTCTCCTCCATGGACATTAGATCAGTAATTGTCTTTAGGGGGAAACCTTCAGGAGTGGTGCGAATTAGGTCAGGCATGTTTTGACGATTTTGCACGAGGGCCTGGATAATTCTCCCATGTTCCACTTGAGTGTCTTTCAGGTCCTCCAGTAGTCTCAAAATATGCCGAAACATGCCATCCCGAATATTTTGTCTTGGGATGAAAGACTCGGCAGCTGCAGGCGTCTCTGCAGGCGTTTGCAGAGCCCCGGGTGCACGCTGAAGAGGCAGAGGCGTTTGAAGAGCCCCAGGTGGAGGAGGAAGAGGTGGAGGCGTTCGCAGAGCCTCGGGTGTACACTGAAGAGGCGGAGGCGTTTGAAGAGCCCCAGGTGGAGGAGGAAGAGGTGGAGGCGTTCGCAGAGCCCCGGGTGGAGGAGGAAGAGGTGGAGGCGTTCACAGAGCCCCAGGTGGAGGAGGAAGAGGTGGAGGCGTTCACAGAGCCCCAGGTGGAGGAGGAAGAGGTGGAGGCGTTCGCAGAGCCCCGGGTGGAGGAGGAAGAGGATGGATGTCATCATTCTCCTCATCTTCGCTGGACATGACAACTGGCCTAAACATATATTATAATCAAGCACAATCAATAAGTTAGAGCATTTCAGTTAAACTGTAACTACTTCAACTAAAGCATTAGCTTAAATTTATAAAGGAATTCACTAAGTCAGGCATCTGGGCATTTCTCATGTTTGCACCAAAATCAGGTGCCCACCATACTCATTTGGGGGAAACCACAGGAGAATCGTAGGTTAGGTGTCTTATTTGAAAGCAATTTGAATAGTGTTATGTTAAATTATGTGAAGTGGTAATGAATGAACATGAAGGTAAGTTGTTGGGACATGGTAAGAAGTGATATCTACAAAAATTAGGACTTGATTGGCATTGAAAAATCACTGCATGTGCCGTTTATGTCCCCATTGGCGGGAGGCAGCAATACTACATACTACTCATGTTTTGGGAGGCAGCAATATTACAATTTGCGAACTGTTTGATGACATTAAGCTAAATTAATCATCATGTTCCTCCCATAGGGCCTTAATGTAAATATCTCCCCAATTTCAATATACAGTGGATATTGAAAGTCTACACACTCCTGTTGAAATGCCAGGTTTTTGTTATGTAAAAAAAATGACAGAATGACAAATAATTTCACAACTTGTTCCATCTTTACTATAAATTATTACCTGTACAATGCAATTGAAAAACAAATGCAAAGCTTTAAAGGAAAAATGTAGAAAATAAAAAACTTAGATAAACATGGTTGCATAAACATGCACACCGTCAAACTAATACATTGTTTTAGCACCTTTGGCTTTTATTACAGCACTCAGACTTTTTGGGTAGGAGTCTATCGGCATGGCACATGTTGATGTGGCAAAATTTGTCAATTTCTTTTGGCAAAAGTACTCCAAATCTGATGGGTTGATGGGATCTAGGTCTGAACTCTGGCTGGGCCATTCCAAAACTTCAATTTCATTCTGGTGAAACCTATTCTTTTGATGATTTAGGAATGTGTGTAGGGTACTTGTCGTCTGAAGGATTAAGTTTTTCTTCATATTCAACTTTCTAACAGGGCCAAAGGTTTTGCGGCAATACTGACTGTAATTTGGACCTGTTCATAATTCTCTCCTCCCTGACTAAGGCCCCAGTTCCAGCTGAATAAAATAGTACAAAAGCATGATGCTGCCACTACCATACTTCACTGTAGGTATGGTGTTATTTGGGTGGTGTTTTGGCCAAATATTCTTTTGGAATTATATCCAAAATGTTCACCCTTGGTGGAGTACATTTTGCAAAAAGACATCTTTAATGTCCCAAAAGCATATGGGAAAATGTGCTATGGTCTGATGAAACCAAGGTTGAACATTTTGGACATAATTTCAAAAGGTATGTTTGGTGCAAAAACAACACTGTACATCACCCAAATAACCCCATGCCTAGAGTGAAGCATAGTGGTGGAAACATCATGCTTTGTGACTGTTTTTCTTTAGCTGAAACTGGGGCCTTAGTCAGGGAGGAGGGAATTATGGACAGCTCCACATTGGAGGTGGTAGTGGCACAAAACCTTCGTCTCCCTGTTATAATGTTGAAGATGAAGAAGAACTTAACCTTTCAGAACAACAATTACACACGAACACACACCTAAATCAACAAAAGAATGGCCTCACCACAATAAGATTGAGGTTTTGGAATGGCCCAGACAGAGTTCAGACCTGAATCCCATTGAACATCTGTCAGGTAATGTGAAGAGGACTGTGCACAGGGCATGCACTTGCGATGTGTGAGATTTGGAGTACCTTTGCAAAGAACAGTGGGCTAATATTGCCACATCAAGATGTGCTATGCTGATAGACACCATGTCAAAAAGTCTGGAGTGCTGTAATAAAAGCCAACGATGTTAAGACAATGCATTAGTATAAGGCTGTGCATATTATGCAACCATATTAATTCAAGTTTTTATTTTCTATATTTTCCATTTAAGGTTTGGAGTTTGTTTTTCAATTGCATTGTATATGTTATCATTTATATTAAATGTGAAAAAGGTTGTGAAATTATTTGTTTTTCTGTTATTTTTTTACATCACAAAAACTTGACATTTGAACAGGGGTGTGTAGACTGTGTATAGGCACTGTAGCAGTACTTTGGCAACGCGACAGTGACAACACGCCGACTTAGTTAATATATAGTAAACACTCTGTGTATATACCATATTATCTCATCATCTCTAGCCGCTTTATCCTTCTACAGGGTCGCAGGCAAGCTGGAGCCTATCCCAGCTGACTACGGGCGAAAGGCGGGGTACACCCTGGACAAGTCGCCAGGTCATCACAGGGCTGACACATAGACACAGACAACCATTCACACTCACATTCACACCTACGGTCAATTTAGAGTCACCAGTTAACCTAACCTGCATGTCTTTGGACTGTGGGGGAAACCGGAGCACCCGGAGGAAACCCACGCGGACATGGGGAGAACATGCAAACTCCGCACAGAAAGGCCCTCGCCGGCCCCGGGGCTCGAACCCAGGACCTTCTTGCTGTGAGGCGACAGCGCTAACCACTACACCACCATGCCGCCTATACCATATTATATATATATATAAAATTCAAATAGACTCACCGCTTTTTTCGCTTCCCCCGGCCCATACTGTCCAAACACTCAGGCTCTGTACCTACGTCAGTATGTCTACGTTCCTCTTGCATTAATTTTGCATGTGCACTTTCATATGTTGCTGTGGGAGACAGATAAATCAGTAAATCAGGCAATTATCAGGCATAAATCAGGCAATTACTTTCATTCAGATAACATTTTAAAGGTGCAGTGTGTAACATTGTGGCCAAAGTAGGTATTGCAACTACTCTGTTCATTGAAAATGTGATGCCATGAATATTTACTTATATAATTATTATACTTACTTATATACTTAGATACTTACTTAATAATATTTGCTAGTATGACCAAAATACAGTAAGTTTTCCTGCTAAAAATTCCCATTTCTGGAAATCCAATTACAAAAACGTTGCACTCTGGAATTTCCTTTATTCTACCTAGAATAGGCCACAGACTCATATTTGAGCTACGGAATAACGGCAGTCCATCAATGTTGATTCTTAATGTGAGTGTAGTCACATCTGGCACATGTCCTAAATTTTTAAGTTCAGCAACGACATTTCTGATCCCAAAATGGTAGTAGGACCCCCCGGCCACATTGCTGACATTACAAGATCGATCAGTGGACATAAGCGTTCTGGCATCCAGTGGGACGTCTAGGCCCTTCCTCCTCAGGATTTTAAGCAGTGCAGATAGTGCTGTTTGTGGGATGTTGTATTCTGCCGCCCACTCAGCAATCCCACAGTCGTCATCATCATTTTCAGAAGAACCTTCATCTTCATCCAGATCACTGTCTCAATCTGGTCTGTCACACTCATAAAAAAAATGAGTTTTCACCCAAGTCAAAATTGTCGTCACAAGCATCATAGAAAATGTCAATGGAATCTTCGTTTTCGGATTGCTCTGACACGTCATCCAGTGACTCCTCAACAAGACGCAAATGTTCCTCCACTTTAGCCAATATTTTATGTCTTTTTGTTCTTTCTGAACACTCCATTGTTTCTAAAAAAAAAAAATTAATAATAATAAAAAACCTCCGCAGAACAGCTAGCTGAGCCACTGCACTGAAATGTTAATTTCGTCATCCATTTTTCAATTTACTCTTATATTAAAAATTTATTCTTAGTCTTAGTCACTTAGTCATTTGCAAATAATTTTTGATAAAGTCACATTTTAGTCACCTTGTGACTCTCACATGGTCCCTCTCATGGTATTTTGGCTTGCCAAATTCTGCTTCTCATGGATCCGCCTGACAAGCTGTTGGACAGGGTCTTGAGGTCTATGGACAAGCTTTTTCAGTTTACCTAAAATTGTCTCCCACAGAAATTCGGCCCAAAAGATAATGTCAAGCTTTCCTGTTCATATTCAGCTAGGTGTATCGAGGGATGCATGTTGTAGCTGACAAATTCAGTGCCATAAATGTAAGCTAACTTACACACACAGACAGCGAATTGGAGAACATAAAAAGTTAAACTTATGTCAAACTTATCTTCAAACTTATGTCAGTATCACATGGCGGAGTGGGGTCAAAGCCCAGAGGAACCAACACATGTAAAGCGAGTACACACCACTACAAAGTCATATATGCTACGGCCAAAACATGGCAGGCTATTCACATTGCAAGCTACAAGGCAACTGAATACAAATGCTGGCACACATCATCAAAGCCAAGATAACACGCACACCCAATACGTTTTCCCCCAAGGGCAGTGCACATTCATGAACACGCCAAATCACCCATTTTGGCTAACATGCCGTTTTAGTCCCTCACGGCCTTCCAGTGGGGGAGTGGAATACACACATTTGTGAGGTGTGTGTGTGTGTGCCCGCCCGCTCTTTTACATATTATATGGAATTAATTGTCTGATGGAAACCATATATGCTGACATTGCAACAAAGAACTTCATAGATTGCCTGCATGTCAATGGCCCCTTCATCCAAAGAAATATCAATTTGCGCATTGCTCCCAAACACATAAGGTCATTATGCACAATACCAGTCTGACAGAGGGATTTCAGATCAGTGATAAATACCTGTAAATACTCTTGTACGTTCGCTGGTTCCGACAGGCCAGAGTAAACTCAAATGACAAAAACATTGCACTCTGGAATTTCCTTTATTCTGCCCAGAACAGGCCACAGGTCAATGTTAATTCTTAATGTGAGTGTAGTCACGGCACATCTCCTAAAGTCTTAAGTTCGACAACGACAGCATTTCTGATCCCAAAATGGTAGTAGGACCCCCCCCCCGGCCACATTGCTGACATTACAAGATCAATCAGTGGACATAAGCGTTCTGGCACAGTGACACAAGTGACACAACTGGGGTGGGGGTGGAATGCACGCATTTGTGAGATGTGCGTGCTTGAGTAGGAAATCCTATGGAGTAGAACGAATGAGGTCGGCCATATTGTAAAAGTGGAGAATCAGTACAAGCATTGCTAATGGGAGCCCCGATCATCTAGCCTTGAAAATATCGCTGACCTTCACGAATTTCACAGCTTATCTTCCTTACTGAAGATAGTAACCACGAAAATAGCTTGATACTGACTTAAAGATCGGAATCAATATCCAAAGTTTCACCAGGCTTGATTACCAAAGTTAGCTAACGACAGCACCTCATTCATTTACATTAACTTAAAGCCAGTTAGTTCTTGTCCTTTTGGTTAACATGATGCAGTGAAAACATAGTTGCAGAAATAGCATAGTTATTGCCAAAATACACTCGTATCATGCAGAAAGATTTTACCAACCTTTTGTTAAGTGATCCAACTCGTGCGTGCACTCTTCTCTTCACAGGCAGCAGAGACAAAAGCCAGTCAGCAAGCAGCAGAAACTGCGCGAAATGTATCCATTTCACAGGGGGTGGAGATTTCCCACACAGTTTGGATTGCTTCTTGCTTTTGTTATCCTGCAGGAGTTGGAATATGCCTGCTTTCTTTTTCAGTTATTGCAAACTTTGTTGTGCTCTAAATCTGGTTATGTGGAATATGTGTGCTTTAGGTTGTAGCAAATTTTATCTTTTATGCTCTAAAATTGAGAAATTTTATTTTCAATTGTAATTAACGTTGTATTGTTTATATTATGTTATGGCATCTTAACTAGTAGGTGTGGGAGTAAAATTCTTGTGTTTTTGAATTTAATTGAAATGGAGCCTTGCTGGAGCCCACTGCCCATGCTTAATTTAGCCCATTTAATGCCCACCCATTGCCCATATGGGCTCCAACAACAAAGCCCACTTATTTCCCATGCTAAATAGCCCATTTAATGCCCACCAACTGCCCATGTGGGGCCCAACAACAAAGCCCACCTATTGCCCATGTTAATTTAGCCCATTCAATGCCCACCCATTGCCCATGTGGGGCCCAGCAACAAAGCCCACTCGAAGCCCATGCCCACCGAAGCCCACCTAGCCCAGATGAGACCCATGTGGGCCCCAACTGTACGTGTTTGCAGGGAGTGGAAGCACCACAGGCGGAATATGCGGAAGCAGAAGAGGGGCAAGCGCGGTGGTATCCGGGCTCGGCTAGCGGCTAGCCCTCACCAGCCAGCTATCCCTAACATCATTCTGGCCAGCGTACGCTCGCTGGACAACAAGCTGGATAATGCCATTCAGCTAGCCTGGCTAACATGCTACCGGTCAGACAGAGCACTAGTCGTGGGGGGAAAGACTCATGGTGGAGGACTCTGTGTTTACATCAGTGATGCCTGGTGCCGTGATGCTGTTGTGGTCTGCAAACACTGCTCACCACTGGTGGAGTTTATAATTATTAAGTGCCAGCCATTCTACCTGCCAAGGGAATTTACAGCCATATTGCTGGTAGCATTATACATCCCTACTGGCTCCAATAACAGGAGTGAAGCACTGAATGAACTCTATCAGCACATCAGTGAGTAGCAGACAGCCCACCCAGATGCTTTCCTCATCCTGGCTGGGGATTTCAATCATGCAAACCCCAAGAGCATGTTTCCAAAACTCCATGGACATATCAACTTTCCCACTCGTGGAAACAATACTCTGGACAATGTTTACACCATGCATAAAGACGCCTACAAAGCCCTACTCCTCCCCCACCTTGGGGCCTCAGATCACTCCACTGTTATGCTAATGCCAGCATACAGGCCGCTGGTTAAAGGATATGGGACATGAAACATAAAAGCATGCTATATCAGTTTCTTTCCACCACCAGTTTCTTTCGGCCACCTACAACAACATCACAGATCTCCAGGAGTACATGGAGACCGTCACTGCCTACATGAGGAAGTGCATGGACAACATTACGGTCACCAGAACCATCTCCATTCGGGCCAATCAGAAGCCATGGCTGACAGGGGAAGTCCACAGGCTCCTGTGGGCTCGGAACACCACCTTCAGAGCTGGGGACGAGGTGGGCCTGAGGACAGCTAGGGCCAACCTGTCACGAGGCATCAGGGTGGCCAAGAGACAGTATTCCAAGTACATTGCTGACTATTTCACTGACAGCAGAGACACCAGGAACCTATGGCGGGGGGATTCAGACCATCACAGACTACAAGCCCTCGCCACAGACCTGTGACAACTCCACGTCTCTGCTGAATCAGTTGAATAATAATAATAATAAGTTAAATTTATGTAGCGCCTTTCAAGAAACCCAAGGATGCTTTACAATTATAGACAAGGAAAAAATAAATAAATCAATAATAATAATAATAATATTAAAAAAAGTCCACCAAGTAGGGGTCAGGATGTAATTCCCGTGGTGTAGCAGCCACAGTCCCACCAAAAGGCACACGAAAACGAGTCCCACATCTCCAGCACCGCCGCCGTGATGCCATCAGCAACATCGCTCGAACACCATGCCATAGATCCACAAAGCGAGCAGAGAAGCTCGGCCACGCAGAGTGCTGGTTTGTCCCAAACCGCCTGCACAACCGCCGCGACACCACCGAGCAACATCACTCGGAACATCACACCAAGCATTAAAGCACAGAGTGCTGGACAACCACAATGTAAAATGAGCAACAGGCTCACTGCAGTCCACAGCTGGGAGCGAAGGCATCGCCCACAGCAAACCAAGGCCTGGAGGGAACCGACGCCTAAAACTGGGTCCGGAGCTACACCACAACCGGTGGACAAAACACTCAAACAACAAACTACACAAACACACAGAAAATAAATAAATAAATAAATGAAAATAGAAAAAGAAAGAAAATAAAAATAAAATAAAAAAAAAAAGCTCTGGTGAGAAGCGGCAGCCAGAACGTGCACGACAAATGACTTCTTCACTCGCTTTGAGGCAGACAACAGCACCACAGCACAGAAGATCCCACCACCTCCCAGAGACCAGGTGTTGACGCTGTCCCCAGACAGCATGAGGAGAGCTCTCAGGATGACAAATGCACAAAAAGCCCCGGGTCCTGATAACATTCCTGGTCGTGTCCTGAGAGACTGTGCCAAGTAGCTCACAGATGTCTTTACAGACATCTTCAACATCTCTTTGAGACAGGCTGTTGTCCCCACGTGCCTCAAAGCCACGACCGTCTTCCCGGTCCTGAAGAAGCCGTCTCTCTCCTGCTTCAATGACTACTGCCCTGTCGCACTCACTCCCATCCTCATGAAGTGCTTTGAATGGCTAGTCATGCGGCATATCAAGTCTGCCCTCCCCCCCACTCTGGACCCTTTCCAGTTTGCATATCAGTCCAACCATTCGACCGATGACACCATCTCCACTGCCCTCCACTCAGCCCTCACCCACCTGGAGACAAAAGACTCGTATGTCAGAATGCTGTTCCTAGACTTTAGCTCAGCATTCAACACAATCATTCCTCAGCAGCTCATTCATAAACTGGACCAGCTGGGACTCAACAGCTCCCTGTGCAACTGGCTGCTGGACTTCCTGACGGGGAGACCACAGACTGAACGGGTTGGCAGCAACTCCTCCAGCACCATCACATTGAACACGGGGGCCCCCCAAGGATGTGTACTAAGCCCCCTCCTCTTCACTCTGCTGACCCATGACTGCACACCAACATCCAACTCTAATCTCTTCATTAAGTTTGTGGATGACACGACTGTGGTGGGTCTCATCAACAATGGCGATGAGACAATCTACAGGAGTGAGGTGAGCCACTTGGCCATGTGGTGCAAGGACAACAATCTCCACCTGAACGTGGAGAAGGCAAACGAGATTGTTGTGTACTTCAGGAGAGCGCACACCCAGCATGCTCCACTATCTATCGATGGTGCTGCAGTGGAGAGGGTGAGCAGCACCAAGTTTCTGGGTGTGCACATCTCTGAAGACCTGTCCTGGAGCAACAACTCTGCATCACTGGCCAAAAAAGCCCAACAGCATCTGTACTTCCTCCGCAAACTGTGGAGAGCAAGAGTCCCGGCCCCCATCATGCACACATTCTACAGAGGCACCATCGAGAACATCCTGACCAGCTGCATCACCATGTGGTATGGCACCTGCACCGTGTCCTGCTGCAAGACTCTGCAGCGCATCGTGACAGCAGCTGAGAGGATCATTGGTGTCTCTCTCCGTTCTCTAATGGATATTTATAACTCCTGCCTCACCCGCAAAGCCACCAGGATTGCAGGTGACCCCACCCACCCATCTCACAGCCTCTTCAGTCTGCTGCCATTGGGGAGGAGACTGCGGAGTCTCCGGGCCAAAACCAGCAGGCTCAAGAACAGTTTCTTTCACCAGGTGGTCAGGAGGCTCAACTCCCTCCGTGTTCTGCCCCTCCTCCCCCCTCTGTCCCCTGCCACAGATTCTGCTTGCACATCCCCCTGCCCCCCCTTCAGCATCTGATATGTCATCCTCACAGTTCCCCCCCCCCAAACACACACACATACATACTCTCAACGTTCATTAACACACTGAACTCAGGGACTGCACATTTCACTTTACCAAGCTCATTTGCATTATTCCGCACTACCTCACCTTAACAGCTATTAGTTTATTGTTTATACTGCTTATTTCATGTTTACCTGCTATACCTCAAGTGTCCTTGACTGTGTATTTGCACCAATTTGCGTGTGTGTGAATGTATATACTGTAACTGTAACTAGATAGGACACAAGCTGTTTACTGTTTAGCTGCTACTTGCGTTGTGTTCTCAACTACATCAATGAAAATAGGAATGAAATGAAAGTACGGTAGGTGTTTTAATACTGCAATAATGCTTCACAAAAATGAAACTCCATGAAAAAGAGGGTTTGTGATCACTCTAAACGTATCAAACAGGATTGTTTGCAAGCATGTTTTTCAATTTTTTAGAGCCAACATGAAAGAAATCCATGTTTGTCCAACTAAATGAAGCTGGATATCATGACAGGACAGACTATCATGTGTTTTACTGTCAGTCTTTCAAATCCATAATTCTCCTTTTTCCCTTCCAAATCTAAGCTTTATTTAAATATTTCTTAAATGTCACTAAATGTTGCTTAATTTAAAAGGATTGTAAATAAATGGTGTTTGCATTCCGCAGTAATGGACCCGAACCAGCTTTGGCCAACATGTGGTTGCCCTCGAAAGAAAGAAATGATAACGGCATAATTTATTCAAAGATTCCACATATGACACAGATGTAGAAAAAGTTTGAGATAGGTATTGAAAGGATCATCTCATCTCATTTCATTATCTCTAGCTGCTTTATCCTGTTCTAGAGGGTTGCAGGCAAGCTGAAGTCTAGCCCAGCTGACTACGGGTGAAAGGCGGGGTACACCCTGGACAAGTCGCCAGGTCATCATAGGGCTGACACACCCTCTGCATACATCTCATTCATATCATTATCTCTAGCCGCTTTATCCTGTTCTACAGGGTCGCAGGCAAGCTGGAGCCTATCCCAGCTGACTACAGGTGAAAGGCGGGGCACGCCCTGGACAAGTTGCCAGGTCATCATAGGGCTGACACACCCTCTGCATACATTGTTGGTAAAAAGAAATAGTAACAGTAAATAATAAGTGAATGAAAACAATTTTTCTATTTGCTGCCATTCTTGTGTAGTACTGCCTTCTATGGGGTTCAACTACTAAAAAGCATGTAAAATGGTTTATTTAGCAATATCATCTCATCTCATCTCATTATCTCTAGCCGCTTTATCCTTCTACAGGGTCGCAGGCAAGCTGGAGCCTATCCAAGCTGACTACGGGCAAAAGGTGGGGTACGCCCTGGACAAGTCGCCAGGTCATCACAGGGCTGACACATAGACACAGACAACCATTCACACCTACGGTCAATTTAGAGTCACCAGTTAACCTAACCTGCATGTCTTTGGACTGTGGGGGAAACCGGAGCACCCGGAGGAAACCCACACGGACAGAACATGAAAACTCCACACAGAAAGGCCCTCGCCGGCCCCGGGGCTCAAACCTGGACCTTCTTGCTGTGAGGCGACAGCGCTAACCACTACACCACCCCTTAGCAATATCAATATTTCTCATTTAAAACTTTGAATCTTTGGTTTGCATGCTATACTGTTAGTCACCAGGTGGTGGTGCATTCCTTTCATGATTTGGTGTCACTTAAAATGAAAGAAGGAGAAAAAAATTTCTTTGTTTGAAAACTCTATCAATGTGTTACTTATATATTCAAATTATATGATATTCTATTTTTTCTGAGAAGGTTAAATAGTGTTTGGATTTCTTCCTCATGGTTGAATTTATACTTATTGAAGATAAGTTAGCGTATATGTATTGACCTACTTGCCCTTATTACTCAGGCTATAGATTCATTGATCTGTTGTAGAGTTCATTTGCATCAAGTGTTGTGAGAAAAAGTTGAAATTCTCTAGTTTTCAGAATTTTTTCATATTATTATTTCATGTCTTTGTCTTTGTTGTCTATCAGTGCTAGGGGTCTTAAAGATAATACGAAATGTAAGGTATTATTTTTGTTTGTAAAGACGTACAAGGCAGATTTTTAGTTGTTTCAAGAATGTCACTCAACACCCAGTGATTTAAGCTTTTGGAGGTCACAGTGGGGAAATGATATATGGTTAGGTCACGGATCTGAGCATTCAGCTGGAGTAGGAATTTTTAAATATAACTTTAATGGGAATATTATTGAGACCAATATAGATTCCTCAGGTCACTTTATTATATTGATAATAGCCATAAATAATTTTAACATTATTATCTATGGATACCACTCTTTTATGGAGAATGCCACCCTCTTTGATACTTTAGAAGAGAAAATTTCTGACTGGTTTACCAAATATCCTAATGCCTCTTTAATCGGGGGGGATTTTAACATAGCATGAAACAATGTCTTAGATAGATGGCCTCTGACTGATCACAGAGCGATCCATTTATCAATATCACTGTCTGGAGGTCACTCAGCAAGTCCGAAAGCCTTATTTCGGAAATTGAATATTTCTCTCCTGAACTTAACACAAGCCAAAGAGCATGTCAAAGATTTAATCAAAATTCATTGGACTAATGCAAAATCCCAGAAATCTTATGGGAGGAAGTGGGAACTTCTAAAATATGAATTGGGGATGTTTTTCAGAAGGTTTAGTGTGAATTTAGCCAAGCAAAAAAGAGCATTTGAAGATGATGTTATTGTGCAGCTCGCTTCTCTTTCTCAAAGGGAGGACCTAACTGATAGGGAGAGATGTGAATACATAACATTAAAAAATAATCATAAACTAGATGATTTTTATCAGGAAAGAGGTGAAGGAGCATGTATTTGATCTAGAACCAAGTGGTTAGAGGGGGGTGAACAAAACTCAGACTATTTTTTTTTAGACTGGAAAGAAATAGGGCTGTGCTCGCCACAATTGATAAACTTAAAAGGGATAAGCAAATATTTGATGATCCTAAGGATATAGCTTACATTTGCCACAGTTTTTATAACAACTTATACATGTCTAAATATTCTGAAGCAGCTACCAACTCATTTATAGATTCAATCAGCCAGTGTAAAATTATTTCCTCAGAAGATAGGGATACCTATGACTGTAGCATCTCCCTTGATGAGATGATAAAAGTAATTCATCATCTTAAAAAAAAAGTCCAGGATGTGATGGTTTAACCTCAGAGTTTTATAAAAAGTTTGATGAACAACTGTCTCCCTTTTTAGTGAACATCTTCTCAGAAAGCACTGACAGTGAAGCTCTTCCAACAATGATGACTCAAGCATCACTCTGATCCTGAAACAAAATAAAGATAAAGAAAATTTAGATAGTTGGTGTCCAATCACACTCCTAAACTGATCTGAAAGAACAACTGAAGTTTCCTTTGGATATCGCCACAACAAGGCTAAGACAGATGCACTGCTGTTTTCAAGGTCAACAAAGCAGCTTATGGTGTTTGAACTGACTGTACCATGGTAAGAACACATTGAAGAGGCACACGAGAGGAAGTGGGCTAAATACCAGTCACTATACTAGAAGAGTGCCAGCAGAAAGGATAGAAAATGTGGAACCTGCCAGTAGAAGTAGGGTGCAGAGGATTTGTTGGTCAATCCTTGTGGAAAGCACTCAGCATCCTGGGCATCACAGGATCAACCCGCAGGAAAGCCATATCTGACATCAGTAGACAGACTGAGTCAGTCTCTCACTGGTTGTGGGTTAAGAGAGAACAGCAATGGGAGAGCTAGCAGTTCTGGGCTAAGTAAACTAACTCAGTCAGTGCACCTCTGGAGGACGTAGTGGGTTGCGCTGAAGCATCCGATGAAGTAGATACCCACCTGATTACGGAACTGACTGCAGTGCCTCACCACTGTTTTACTCTTTTCTGATTCTATACATTAATTTGAATTACTTTTTGTTCCATTCAGATTAATTTGAATTAATTGTGATCCTAAGATATTTATTTGAATTACTTCCTGGGTTTGTAATATTTATTTGAATTTATGATTGCTGCTATAACATCAATTTGAATTAATAGTCATTTTATTATTTCAGTTTGAATAACTTCCAGATTAATGACACTAATTTAAACCACTTCCTGATTCTGTCACATTCATTTGAATTACTTCCTGGTGATTTGACATTGATTTGAATCACAGCACTTAAACAGAAAATTCTATGGTTCAAACATTCTGAATCTAGGGCATTATTCAAGAAGCCCACTAAAACCTGTGTTCTGAAAGCATCTCAAGCAGTATGCTGAGGCATTTTTTTCAGCCAGAGCAATGGGCAAATTTTGGAAACATATTACATTATGTTGTTATGAATGATAATTTGGTGAAAGAGTTGTTAGCAGAGCAATCTTATCTTGCAGCATGAAGCTGAAAAAATAGATGCTCATCATAGAGATTGGAGTCCATCTGAAAGTAAGCCAGAAGTCAATCCTGGAATCTTCTGCTCTGTCATCAGACTTCTTGTCCCATCATGACACCTGGCAAAAAAAAGGACTGATAAAAGTGAGAGCCTATGAAATGAAGATTTCACTCAAGGTCACATGACTTGCAACTAGGGTGACACAACAAAGACACATTCTCATACCAGAAGTTGAACCCATCCCACCTGAGTGAAAATCAGGAATCCTGACCACTAGACCATATGGGACAGTGTTAAAGTTTAAAGGCCACCTTTACACCCAGGAGAACCCAGGAGTTTTCCGGAAAAGTAACTGTCAATTTTTATTTTGTTTAGTTGTGTGGCTCGCAGTTAGAACTTTGTTGTGGTTAGTAAATGTATTATCCAGAACACTGCATGGGATAAAGGAGAGCCATGCCATCCAAACTTAGAATCTTCTCATCCATAATAAGACATGATATCTCTTGTTCCACTCAGCTGATTTCTCCATGGCAAAGTTCACATCTATGCACAGGTTTGATTTTTATTCGAGTTTAAATCAACTTTACACTGTCCCATTTCTAAGGGACTGCAGGAGTGATATCATGACCAAAAGCATGCAGGACTGAGTGGAGATTAGATTAGATTAGATTAGATTAGATTAGATTAGATTAGATTAGATTAGATTAGATTAGATTAGATTAGATTAGATTAGATTAGATTAGATTAGATAGAAGTTTATTGATCCCTTTGGGAGGGATCCTTCAGGGAAATTAAGATTCCAGCAGCATCATTACAGGATAAAGAGAGAATAGAAAATAGAGAAAAAACTTCTGGACAAATTAAATTAAGTATTTACACATACAAATATAAAAAGAAAAAGATATGCACATTATATTGCACATTGTCCAGTATTGCTTATTGTTAGGCTAGGCTACTGCTCCTTCCCATCCTCTGTCCTCCTGTTACCCCTCCTCCCCCCCAGAGAGGAGTTGTACAGTCTGATGGCGTGAGGGACAAAGGAGTTTTTAAGTCTGTTTGTCCTGCACTTGGGAAGGAGCATTCTGTCACTGAACAGGCTTCTCTGGTTGCTGATGATGGTGTGCAGAGGGTGACTGATATTTTCCATGATGTTCAATAGTTTGTCCATAGTCCTCTTCTCTGCCACCGTCACCAGAGATTCCAGCTTCATGCCGACTACAGAGCCGGCGTGCCTGATCAGTTTGTCCAGCCTAGATGTGTCCTTCTTGGATGTGCTGCCCCCCCAGCACCCCACGGTGTAAAACAGGACACTGACGACCACAGACTGATAGAACATCCACAGGAGTTTCCTGCAGATATTAAAGGACCGCAGCATCCTAAGGAAGTATAGCCTGCTCTGTCCCTTCCTGTATAAGTGATTGGTGTTGCAAGTCCAGTCCAGCTTGCTGTCCAGCCACAGCCCGAGGTACATGTAGGAATCCACAGCCTCCACCTCAACTCCCTCAATCAGAACTGGGTGTGACCTTGGTCTGGACCTCCCAAAGTCAATGACCAGCTCCTTGGTCTTCGAGGTGTTGAGCTGCAGGTGGTTCCTGTTGCACCACACAGCAAAGTCCCTCTCTCACACACACACACATACATATCATACAGATGCTATCTGTAAGAAAATTTTCCCTCTCTCAAAGGGTTGCTGGTCATAACCCACGGTCAGACTGTGAGCAGAAGCTTCAAGCTTTGTCAGAGTTAGCTTTCAAAACACAGGTTTCAGTGGCCTTGTTGAAAGATGTCCTCACTTCAGAAAAAGGTATAGGTAACTCGAAGAATGTTGAAACTTGGTCCTATCTACTGAGCTGTATTTGAACCATAAGGCATGTATTTTTTTTTTTTAGAACATGGAGAATTTTGATCATCAGGTCACTTGGAAAATGTTTCCAGCATGACTCCAGATCAAAAGTTTCTTGCCAACAAGAACCTTTTCTGAAAGTTCAAGCCAACAAGTTGTCATCTTGTCTCTGTATAACTCACATGTTGTCTCTGTATATCTCAGCGCTCTGCCACCTTTTCCAAATGATTGCCCATCATCTGGCACAAATAATGATAAAAAAGTACTTGTTTAACCTGCAAAATGATATAGTTAACTCAAAGAATGTTGAACCTTAGTCCTATCAACTGAGCTGTGCAGGCTGTAAGGTGAGCTGTACTGAACCATAGGACATATTTTCTTTTCGAACATGAAGAAGATTGACCATCAGGTCACTTGGAAAAGGTTACAACCATGAGTCTGCTTTATAACAGTCATTCTAAAGTCTTATCTTGGTTCAAGGAACCCTTTCTTGTCATGGTATTGGACTCCTTTTACAAGCAACTCCATTTTCAACCATACTTGTCTTTTGGGAATAAGGAGACCAATTGACTGAAAAGCAAGTCTGTTCCTCTGACAAAGACAGAATTCATCATTGGACCATCAGATTAAAACACTGATGCGCTCCTGACTGAGCTTTCCAGGCTCTGCTTTTCTGTTTCTGTAAGAGTCAAAGCATGTCAGGACTTTGGACACACATTTTGAACAGGTTCCTCTGATTCAATTAATGCCCTGCTCATACCATCTGCTGTTTGTCGCATTCAGAAATGTTGTAATGTACCTTTCCTTTGAACCCTCAAAACAGGGCACCCTCAAAAACCAACTTTTCCACTGATTGCCCATCATGTGACACAAATAGTGACAATAAGGATTCGTATAAAATGTGAAGTTAACTGAAAGTTAGTTGACACCTTGGGCTTGTCACATTGGATGATGAGTGCTTAAGTTGAGCAAAAGTTGTCCACAGCCTATACTCTCACACTGAGGTGAGAACTACTACCTATATGATCTTGGAAAGATCCCTGGATATATTGAGAAGGGGAATCCAGCCAGGTTATGCTTTCATATTGGGCCAGTTGTTCAAAAAATTTTATCTGGATCAAAATGATCCGTATTTCCAAATCACATTTTTTGCTATCCAGGATCAGGTAATCCTTCTTACTTTTATGCCGGTTTTTCAAAGCAACATTGGATTGGATCACGCTAATTCAGATACACCGTTTTCAAGATTACCTAATCCAGATAATCAATGCTCTAAATGGGACAGCATATCACAATGTGGGCTACCAGGTATGTAAAGAACAGGTGGAAGAGCCAATATGGGGTCACTTAAATGTATTTTATTTTGAGACAAAACACAAAAATAACCCACAAAAAGATCCACTTTCGTTCATAATTGCTTTTACAACCTCATCTGAGCAACAACAAATAAAAAAATACATTAACAAATACATTGTGACTATTTTGAAAATATCTTAAATTAAAAAAAAAAATGTCCTATTCACAGGGTTCTTCTTCAGATGAGGAGGGAAGACTAGCATTTTCAAGGCCTGCTTTCAGGATGAGGATCTGAAGTTTTGCTTTGGTTTGCTGCAGTTTGGTCAGTTTGATTTGTTCCTCTGCCAGGAGTATCTGTGTTTCTGCCCTTTCAGTTTCTCTTTTAAGTAGTAATTGATAGGCATCATCATTCTTATTTGGCAAAGGACGCTTCAAGGATATTTTCTGAGCTCCTGTGACTGCTGGCTCTAACTGTGAGGATACAGGTTGTTCTTCCGTAACAGGGCTGAGATCTAGAATAACTGTTTCCTCCTCATTAAGGGGAACTGGCTCACTTTCCTCTACAGTTGGCTCACCATCCCCTACAACACCTTGAATCCCATGCAGAGCATTAGAGTTCTCACCTCCAATAATGTCCAGAACCACATCTGTGTATTCACCTTTCTTAAAGGGTTTGTTGCCCGTTTGGGTGTTTTTTACTTCAGCAAGGTCCTTTGTTGCTCTGGCCCTCAGATTCTTCCATCTAAATTTCACTTGATCCAAGGTCCTCTTCTGGCCAGAGCCCATTGCATTCACATTCTAGCTGATTTCAATCCAAATGTCTTTCTTCTTTTTGTTAGTTACTATTGCACCTGAACTAGGACTTCCTATTATTGAGGCATAATGGTGCTTAACACCCTCCAGCAGTGCATGCGTTTCTGCAACAGTGAAATTAGATCCTTTTGAGTCCATGATTCCACCTCATCTGTTGCAGTGAACAGAGTATTCATAGGCTTTGGACATGATTGATGTAACTGAACACAAGCTGAAGGACATCAACTAATGAGTAGGTGGGTATTTGACAACCATCTTATATTCAGCCTCTCTCAGAGGACTTACAGAGAGACACTGAAATGGCAGGTATTGTCCATCGCTACCACCATGTTGGAGAAAGAGGATACCATCAAAGGGTGTATGTTGAGCATGCAAAACTACTCGAGCAATACACCACTGAAGAAATGTATGCTCGCTTTCGCTTTGGGAATGCAGATATTATGTACATTGCAGACCTTGTCAGGCCAAAACTTCAACGGACAACCCGAAGGAGTCACAGTCTGTCCGTGGAAGAACAGGTCCTCATTGCTCTGCGCTTCTATGCATCTGGGACTTTCTACCAAGTTGTTGGTGACAATATAGGAGTAGACAAGTCAACTGTGAGTGATGTAGTGAAAGCTGTGTCAATTGCATTGGCCAGCCTGGTCAATCAGTTTGTTTCATTTCCAAAGGATGACCAGATTGCACAGACCAAGCACAAGTTTTTTCTTTTGGGGAACATGCCCAATACTATTGGGGTTATTGACTGCACTCATGTGCATATCCAAGCACCTCATGAAAGGGATTGGGAGTACATCAGCCGAAAGGGGAGGCGTAGTATCAACATTCAACTTGTGGGTGACGCTGACCTAATCATCACAAACTGTGTTGTGAAGTGGCCTGGGTCTGTTCATGATGCACGTATCCTGAGGGAGAGTGCTTTATACAGAGAGCTCCAAACTAACCGACCGGATGGCATAATATTAGGAGACAGTGCCTATCCACTCCTACCATGGCTAATGACTCCTTTTCTTGCAGCAGCCACACCTGCTCAGGCATGCTTCAACACTGCTCATTGCAAAACAAGATGCTCAATTGAGCGTTTAAATGGAGTTCTAAAGAGACGCTTTGCATGCCTTAACTACTTACGAGTGAAACCACAGGTAGCATGTAACATAATACTTGCATGTATTGTCCTACACAACATCGCTACCAGACGCAATGTGCCTCTCTGTGACAACGTTTATGATGCACCTGAGCCTGTTGAAGAACCAGACCAACTTCTGGCATTTTGTCAGAATGTGGGACAGACTGGATGTGTAGTAAGGGATGCAATTGTTAGAAATTATTTTTGATGGCATCTGTCATCTCTGATTTGTAGTAAAAGTTCATTATGTCTACCTATTGAAACTATTCTTTAAATTCATTTCTTAAGACAAGGATTTTTTAAGATGTTACCTTGACAGTTTCGGCGATAAACTTCCGCCTTCTTCAAAACAGTCACCAGATGTCGAGTGGTGACGTGCCTTATCAGTGAAGAAAATAGATTCCAGCATTGGATTTTAGAGGCAGTGGAGATACGAAAGCGTGCACAGAGAACGATGAACCGGGATGAGGGAGCGTACGCGCTGTCACACACCTGGAGCGCCGTCCTGGAGGATCGACCTGACAGCAGGAGGCGTGAACTACCTGTCAAATTGGGTGGGACGTTCATGCCTCCGTAGTGTAACATCAGCTGATAAGGCACGTCACCACTCGACATCTGGTGACTGTTTTGAAGAAGGCGGAAGTTTATCGCCGAAACTGTCAAGGTAACATCTTAAAAAATCCTTGTCTTAAGAAACGAATTTAAAGAATAGTGTCATCTCTGATTGTTTCTTTGAAATTAATATAGGCTACAATGGTCAATGACAGAAAAATATAATGTATTTTAGTTTGTTAATGAATTCTGTTTGGGGAAAAAAAAAAATATATATATATATATATATATATATATATATATATATATATATATATATATATATATATATATATATATTTAATACAATACTGAAAGGCTTAATTGGTAGCCTATGTCTACTTCTACTTTATCACTGTATTGATTAAACAAGTCAAGTGCAAAACATAAATAAAAGTATCACTAAATAATGCAGTTGTATTATTGGACCAATTTTTGAAGTTTTACTACATTTTCTACCTGATATCCACCTTGAAATCCTACCCCCTGTTGGGATCAGGATAATCTTGGTTTTTTGGATTAAAGTTAGCCAGATCCTTCTGAAAAGTTTTGAACAACACAAACTGAAGGTTTGATCCAGATTGAAACTAGAATTGGATTACATGATCGGATCAGATTTCAGAATCCTACTTTCTCTTTTGAACAACCTATTTTCAAGATTTGATCCAATCCGATTACCAAAATCTGCTAAGATTACCTTTGAACAACTGGCCCATTGAGCTCATCCTCTGAAAAAGCTTGAGTTCAGAGCGATGCCAACTTTGTACCTTGCTGGTATGGGCTTCTTTATGTCAGCTTAGACCTCATGGCGCAATGGTAGCGCATCTGACTCCAGATCAGAAGGTTGCGTGTTCAAATCATGTTGAGGTCAGACAGCAAGATAATGCTTTTGGCTTTTTGCACAGTCTAATGCAGAAATTTTCAGAATCACTTTTATTGCCAGGTATGTGGACACACATGAGGAATTTGACTCCAGTTTCACTTAGCTCTCATAGTACAAAACAGATAAAAAAGCATATACACAAAACAAACAAACAAACAAACAAAAAAAATGGTGCAATAGGTGCATAGTGCAAAGTAATCCAAGTAAGTCAAGTATGAAGTAGATAAATATAAAGTATACAGTGTGCACAGAGCTCCGTTTTCCCCCACAGTCCAAAGACATGCAGGTTAGGTTAACTGGTGACTCTAAATTGACCGTAGGTGTGAATGTGAGTGTGAATGGTTGTCTGTGTCTATGTGTCAGCCCTGTGATGACCTGGCGACTTGTCCAGGGTGTACCCCGCCTTTCGCCCGTAGACAGCTGGGATAGGCTCCAGCTTGCCTGCGACCCTGTAGAAGGATAAAGCGGCTCGAGATAATCAGATGAGACAGTGTGCACAGAATGACAGTATGAGTGTGCAGATATTTTGCAAGTGATATTACTGATATATGAGTCTGGATTTTAGCTGTTCATCACAGAGACAGTCTGAGGGAAAAAACTATTCTTGTGTCTGGTTGTTTTTGCATAGAGTGATCTATATCGCCTCCCTGAGGTGAGAAGATTAAACATATTGTGACCAGGGTGTGATAGGTCTGCAGAGATGTTACCTGCCTGTTGGGGCAGGTAACATCTGCTCCAATCTGGACTCCAATCTCTAGGATGACCATTCAGGATTTTGTCAAGCTCATGCAAAAAGCTAAGATTGCTCTGCTAACAACTCTACTGAATGCTGTAGCACAAAATAGAAAGGGTGTATATGGTCCTAATTGGTTCTGTTAGAACCAGAAAAAGTTGTTTTATGAGCGATTTAGTTTTGGAGGTGAATCTGAACAAATTCCTGGCTGTTGCATTCCAGCAGTGAAAAGTGAAAGTATGTGCCTATTTATTGCCATTATTTAGCCTTGTGCTTACCAAGTGAGGTTACAAAGATGACAATTACAAAGAGACACTGCTTTATCATAACTGTGAAAGCTGAACACCAAATCAGTAAAATATATATATATATATATATATAAAAAAAAATCTCCTTCTCACCCCCGGCGGGGGGGTGGTATCCATGTCATCCTCAAGCTCGGGTCCTCTACCAGAGGCCTGGGAGTTTGAGGGTTCTGCGCAGTATCTTCGATGTTCCTAGGACTGCGCTCTTCTGGACTGAGGCTTCAGATGTTGTTCCTGGGATTTGCTGGAGCCACTCTCCCAGTTTGGGGGTTACTGCCCCAAGTGCCCCCACTACCACGGGGACCACGCAACCCTTGACCTTCCACATCCGTTCCAGCTGCTCTTTCAACCCTTGATACTTCTCAAGTTTCTCATGTTCCTTCTTCCTGATGTTGGCGTCAGCTGGGATCGCCACATCTATCACCACCACCCTCTTCTGCTCTTTGTCCACCACCACTATGTCCGGTTGGTTAGCCAGGATCTGTTTGTCAGTCTGGAAGCTGAAGTCCCACAGAATCTTGGCCCTGTTGTTCTCAGCCACCTTCTGTGGTATGGCCCATTGGGACTTGGGTATTTCTATTCCATACTGGTTGCAGATGTTCCTGTATACTATCCCAGCCACTTGGTTGTGCCTCTCCATGTACGCTGATCCAGCTAGCATCTTACACCCTGCTACTATGTGCTGGACTGTTTCAGGGGCTTCTTTGCACAGTCTGCATCTTGGGTCTGATCTACTCTGGTAGATCCTGGCCTCTATGGCTCTTGTGCTTATGGCCTGTTCTTGTGCTGCCATGATTAGTGCCTCTGTGCTGTCTGTCAGTCCTGCATTATCCAGCCACTGGTAGGATTTCTTGATATCAGCCACTTCCTCTATCTGACGGTGGTACATGCCATGTAGGGGTTTGTCTCTCCAGGTTGTCTGTTCCTCCTCCTCCTCTGCACTCTCATCAGGGTTCTGCTGCCTGAGACATTCACTTAGCAGTTCATCCTTTGGGGCCATCTTTCTGATGTATTCTCGGATTTTCGATGTTTCATCCTGGACCGTGGTCTTGACGCTCACTAGCCCTCGGCCTCCCTCTTTCCGCTTAGTGTATAGTCTCAGGGTGCTGGACTTGGGGTGGAACCCTCCATGCATGGTGAGGAGCTTTCTAGTCTTGATATCTGTGGCTTCTATCTCCTCCTTTGGCCAGTTTATGATACCAGCGGGGTATCTGATGACTGGTAGTGCGTACATGTTGATGGCTCGGACCTTGTTTTTACCATTCAGCTGACTTTTCAGGACCTGCCTTACTCTCTGGAGGTATTTGGCTGTGGTTGACTTCCTTGTGGCCTCTTCATGGTTTCCATTAGCCTGTGGGATGCCAAGGTACTTGTAGCTGTCTTGGATATCACCTATGTTGCCCTCTGGTAGGTCAATCCCTTCAGTCCGGATCATCTTGCCTCTCTTTGAGACCATCCGGCCACACTTGTCCAATCCGAATGACATCCCTATGTCATCGCTGTAGATCCGGGTGGTGTGGATCAGCGAGTCTATTTCTCGCTCATTCCTGGCATACAGCTTGATGTCATCCATGTAGAGCAGGTGGCTGATTGTTGCCCCACTACGGAATCGGTACCCGTAGCCGCTCTTCGTGATGATCTGACTGAGGGGGTTCAGGCCTATGCAGAACAGCAGTGGTGATAGCACATCTCCTTGGTATATGCCGCACTTGATGTTGACTTGGGCAATGGGTTTTGAGTTGGCCTCTAGGGTTGTCTTCCACATTTCCATTGAGTTCTGTATGAAGGTCCTTAGGTTCCTGTTGATCTTATACAGTTCCAGACATTCCAGTATCCATGTGTGTGGCATTGAGTCATAGGCTTTCTTGTAGTCAATCCAGGCAGTGCACAGGTTGGTCCGTCTCTTCTTACAGTCTCGGGCGACTGTTCTATCGACCAGTAGCTGGTGCTTGGCTCCTCTGGTGTTACTGCCAATTCCTTTCTGTGCGTCGCTCATGTATTGAGCCACATGCTTACTCATTTTTGCCGCAATGATGCCTGACAGGGCCTTCCATGTTGTGCAGAGACAGGTAATTGGCCGGTAGTTGGATGGGATGGGTCCCTTCTGGGGGTCCTTCATGATTAGGACTGTCCTGCCTTGGGTTAGCCATTCTGGGTGGGTTCCATCCCTCAGCAGCTGGTTCATCTGTGCTGCTAGGCGTTCATGGAGTGCAGTTAGCTTCTTCAGCCAGTACGTATGGATCATATCGGGGCCTGGTGCTGTCCAGCTCTTCATCTTTGACACTCTTTCTTGGACGTCTGCCATTGAGATGGTTACTGGTTCTTGTTCTGGGAGGTTGCTGTGGTCAGCTCTTAGGTCCACTAACCATTGGGCATCGGTGTTGTGTGATGCCTTTCTTTCCCATATGTCTTTCCAGTATTTTTCCACCTCAGCTCTTGGTGGGTCTGACCGGTTGTTGTTCCCCTGCCACTGAGAGTACACCTTGGCTGGTTCAGTGGAGAACAGCTTGTTTATTCTCCTGGCCTCTCCTTCCTTGGTGTATCTCCTCAACCGGGTGGCCAGAGCTGTTAGTCGCTGTTTGGCAGTTTCGAGTGCCTCTGGTATGGAGAGTGAGTTGTACTTCCTGGGCGCCCCTTTATTCACCATGTTCCCTTTCTGTAGTTCAGCTAGCTGGCTAACTTCTCTCCTTGCTGCCTTTATCTTGGCCTCTAATCGTCTCTTCCATGGTGGATACTGTTTGTTATGTCCCGAGCCCACCTTGTGTCCAAGCATCTCCATGATTACTGTTGCTGTACTGTGTATCAGCTTGTTGGTCTCAGTGATGGTTCTTATGGAGATTGTCTTCAGAGCAGCATTCACATCTACTAGTAGATCTTCTGAAGGTACTTGGCAACTCAGCTTCAGTATTTGTCGGGGGCTCCAGGTTTCCAGTTGGGTCACGATCTTCCTTCTCAGGTCAGCAGCTCTTGTGTTGAGGCTGTTAGCTGTTGGGGCTTGGTACCCAATCTCTGGTTGTGGGGATGATGACATCTCCCCGCTGACCTGTCTTCCTGGCTCCCCCTTGCCATAGCATCGTTGTTGTATTTCATTAATCTCTAGTTGTGATAGCAGATTTCGATTATGGATGTTGGAACACTGGGCTAATAGCTGTTTCTTTGTTAGCCTTGATTGTGGGTTTCGAAGTATCCAATGGTCCCACATTCTCTGCATGTATCCCCTCTCTCTGGGATTGCTTGTATAGTAGCATTCCAGCAAATCCGTATTTTCTGTCCTCGTCCATTGATGTCTTGTTCCAGTAGCCCATTTCTCATCAGTTTGCCCTGGTTCCCTAGCAACTGACGACCCAGGCAACGTCTGAGCCGGTATGAGCCTCTATCAGTTATGTTTTCACTCATTCCTGAGGTAGGCTGATATATCATGAGGGGTTTTGCCTAAGGACCCTTACTGGATGATGTTTTGCCCCGACCGGGATTCGAACCCCGATCTCCTGCGTCGTAATCAGTGAGCATTACCACTGTACTATCCAGCTGATTATATATATATATATACACACACACCAACCACCATTTCGAATGGTATAAAGTAGTATTCATCTGGGCCTTTTGCCTTTCCTTTATACAGTAGGCTATCCCACTATCATAATATTTATGTTGCCAGTTTACAATCAATTCACACAAGTATGAAAATATATTTTGGTTGCTATGCTTCCTATAGTGGCATACATTCAAGAACATGGAGAATTCAGAAATGCAAAATGTTTTTCCTTGATAGAAAAGTCTGATGTAAATATGCAAATATTATCATAACCTAGACTGTCCTGAAAAAAACAAAAACAGATTATATCATTATAGCATGTATATATAGGATGGCCCTTATAATGACCATGAGCTTAAAAGTAAAGATAGTATAGCCTGAAAATAGCCTATGGTTAATTTTGATCGATAATATCTGGAATAGAGTGGGTGATTTTCTAGTTCAAGGTGCATCAATGTAGGCAACTTTCTGTCCCTAAATATAAGACACACATTCTATGTATCTGTGCACATCCATGTGGATGTAGGGAACGCACATGCAGCCAAGCATGCAAAAAGGAATGTACAGTGACGCCACGCAAGTTCACGCAGCAAAAGTGTGTATTTTTAAGTGAAACTGTACTGTATGTCCTATACCACTAAACATTACTGAATTACCTCTGCAGATGGACATCAGGAAATTCTTCATCCAAAACAGAGGCAGGGAGAGAAGCAGTAAGGAGAGATGAGGATAAGGTGGAGGGAGGTAAGATGATCTAGATGTACATTAATATTATCATCATTGAGCTATGCTCTGTCAGCTGGCAAGAGCAATGCTAGTTGTTGATGCTGTATGCATTTGATTTATGGCTGTCAACCTTCAGTAAGTTCACTGCATTGTAAAAAGTAATTAGTGAGTTCTAATCAACAGAATACCGTAGCACTCAAAAGAAAGTGCATACTAGCATTTATATAAGCTACAAAAACTATGCAATCTTGCCAGAGTGAAAATCAATAATCATAGACATATAAACATAGATGCCGCATTCTGCGTAGAATCACATGTCATCCTTGCCGCCATATTGGATGTGGCAAAGTGGAGATTCTTCAACCGTCTCTGGTATAGCGTCTAGACAGTAGCTGAGAATAAAGATGCCTCATTCATGTGCTGCGTTTAACTGTACCAACAGGTTTACCATCCAAACGAGATCACACGGGATTACCTTTCACAGGTGAGACTGGAAAAATACTTTTCATTGTATTTGGTCATTATAACGTAATTTTACGAACAGATTTTTCTGACTTTGTGGCTAATATGAAGGATTTTGACAGAACAGGTCAGACAGTCAGGATCAGAGAGGGAGCTGTTCCTTCAGTCTTCAGTTTCCCAGCTCATCTCCACCGGGTAGGTGTATAGTTATAAGCAGTGAGAATTAGATAATACAGTGCCACACTATGATGAACATTTTTGAACGTATGATGAACGTTTTTAACCTTTCTGAATGCGAAGGAATCAGTGATGTATTTTGTTTTGGTATGACATTAGAACCTGGCTGAACTCAGTTTGGCGGTCATTCAGCTCACTTTATTCAACAAGAGTAGGTCTGTGTGGTGACTCAATAAATAAAACAGTAAATTTTTATTTTCATTCACTATTTCCAGTTTTTCCACTATTTCCATCATTTATCATATTCAGTCTTGTAGGTTGGTTATTGTGGCCTCAGGTTTTGGTAGCTTGCTACGGTATGCTGACTGATTAGCTTACCTGAGCTATCTATCGCGTATCTGTCACTAGTTTGCAGTGTACAGGGTATTTCGCACACTATTTATAACCATCACATTAAAAGTTATATGTGTTGTTTTGATGCCTGTTTGTTTCCCAAATATATACGTGTGTGTCTTAATGGGTGAATAAAAGGCATCGAGTTAAATATTTTTGTAGAAAGGGGCTTTATGAAGTTCAGTCCATTTACTTGATTTACGGGGAAGATTTGCCACATCAAATCTGGCGTACACTCTGACGTATCCCAGCAACAGGGCCACCAGCTCAATGCTGCATCTATGTTTATATGTCTATGATCAATAATTACCATAAACCTTTGATGTGTGCGTGTGTGTGTGTGTGTGGGGGGGGGGGGGGGCGCTGTGCCCCAGTACTGCTTTATGTCTAGCAATGCCCTGGGTCTGTATTCATCTTCTTAAAATTAAAAGCAGAGCATAACTTGGTTCCATGGTGTAACGGTTAGCACTCTGGCCTTTGAATCCAGTCATCCAAGTCCAATTCTCAGTGGAACCTTTAAACCTTTTGCCCACTTTGAATGATGGACAAAGAAATAACTTTTCTTAAAGATGAAAATGGGTCATGGCTGTGAATTTTGGTCCATGCAGTTAAAAAAAATGTGTGGATTGGGTGCAACGTGGTGGCTTGGGGAGCATTAGAACAGAGCTCTGATGGTGGCAGGGTGGGGCTTGTTCTACAAATGTGGTTGTAGGGTAAAATTGGATTCACCTTGCCCCTGGACCAAGCATCTGATTTTTGCCTCATAAATTACTGATTTTTGGGCAAAGCAGCTCAGTTGGGAGAGTATTTGAACGCAATATGGAAGAAATATCAGTGAAAGCTGCAAAGTCTTTCCACAAGTTTCTGAATCATTGTTGGAAGAGGACAAACTATATTCTCATCTCTGTATTTTCTGCTACTAACTTGTCTGAGTACTGCAATATATCTCTGAACGTTACCCAGATTTTAGCACATTTACTGGAGTGTGAATCCATAATCTCAATCACTGTCATTTTAACGTTGATGCTAACAAGTTTGTGGCATGTTTCAGAGAATTTTGACATCACCAACCTGGAGTGTGAATCCATAATCTCAATCACTGTATGAAATTCTAAAATAATCATATATGTTTATGAACATTTATTCAAAAAGTTCCACAATCTGTTCAGTGTAAAACATGCCAGACCTCCTTCAAGTGATCAAACGGTACCTTGCAAATACAAGAGTGAAACCATAATTGGAGGTGGCACGGTGGTGTAGCAGTTAACACTGTTGCCTCATAGCCAGAATGTTCTGAGTTTGAGCCCAGTGCCCGATGGGGGCCTTTTTGTGTGGAGTATGCATGTTCTCCCTGTGCAAGTGTGGGTTTCCTCTGGGTGCTCTGGTTTCCCCCACAGTTCAGAGACATGCAGGTTAGGTTAATTGGTGGCTCTAAATTGACTGTAGGTGTGAATGTTTGTTTGTCTTTATGTGTCAGCCCTGTGATGATCTGGTGACTTGTCCAGGGTGTACCCTACCTCTCGCCCATAGTCAGTTGGGATAGTGTAGGTATCATACCGCCATCTTCTGTCAGAACTACAATTCCCAGGCAACTTCCGTGTGACTCACGTCACGCGTGGGCGGGATCATCTACGTCAGTCCAACATGCACGCATAAATCCAAGCGGAAGCTCTTCCATTTTGTCTCTCACGTCTAGCTTCCGATGGATCTGGATGTATAAAGAGGCGCGCTCTCCACCCCAAAAAGACGTCTTCTTTCTTGCAAGATCCATCACTCAGCGCGATTTTCTTTCTTACCCTTGGCAAAGGTAAACTCTAGAGTCGCGCGATCTTTAAACCCAACCTGAGTTACAACCGGTTTACTTGCATTAGAAGTGACGTCACGACTGCAGCCCAGGCAGTTAAAAGTTAAGAAGCGATTGAATCCTTTTTAACTCAAAAGCGCTGTGCATCTTATTCTGATCAGAGACTTTTCCTCACGAACGCTGCGGTTCGGACCAAGAACCCTCTGCTTTCCACGGGACCCACCCAAGTGCTCCGCTGGACCCGAAAGTTTTCTGCGCCTCCATCACGAGCGGCTCACGTGCTCCCACGGCGAGGCCCGAGACTACACCGGCGAATAGTTCTTCATATCTTGCTAAAGGCAGGATTAAGTAAGATTTTGGCATTTGGGCATAATTAGGATAGTCTTAGGAATTTGCTTTTATTTGAAATAGTGTGAATTTAAACCCAGGTTTATTGTTACACTGTTGAACACGCAGCGTGTTGATTTATTTTGGTTCTATGTTCTCTCAATTGTTTAATAGATAGGCTGCGCATGCTTCTCTCTTTTATTCTTTACTACTAACATATAGTTCTCATTATTATACATCTTGATGTCATTAAGATTTCAGTGGATTCAGTATGGTTATGAGCTAGTGGGTTAGCTACAGCTTCGCTTTTGTCTGCTTAGCAACACAAAGCTAATCAAGGCCTACCATGTGCTCAGCAAGCCATCAGGCCTAACAAACACACTTTAGCTAGGCTATAGGGCCTTTCACAAACACATACTAGCAACACAAGGCTAATCTAGGCCTCCACCACGTGTAGTTAGCTACACGAGGCTAAACACAGAGCTAATCCTTTGTTCTGTTTAGATAACATTCTTTTGTTTAGCTACCAACAAGCTAGGCCTCCACCACGTGTAGTTAGCTACACGAGGCTAAACACATGGTCAAGTCCTTCACACTCACACTCTCTCTCTCTCTCTCTCTCTCTCTCTCACACACACACACACACACACACACACACACACACACTTCACTGCTTGTATATATTGATTTATCTTTTTATCTTTGTATAATAAATTCATTTATTAAACAAACTGTGTTTATTTGTGTGAACAACAATATCTGAAGTCCCCAATTTTCTCAAAGAATTCAAAAAGGGTGCAAATGTTATATAATATGGTAAGTGATCTTAATAATTTGGAAATGTACCATAATTTAGCTGTTTGGTAATTTATTATTAAGCACCAGGATTAATGGTATGATTCACTAAATGATTCCCTAAATGATTCATTGAACGATTCCCTAAATGATTCATTGAACAATTCCCTAAATGATTCACTGAACGATTCACTGAACGATTCACTTCAAATGAGAGTGATTCTATGGTATGATTCAATTCAAACGAGTCAAATTAAATGATTCAATGGGATTGATTCATTTTAATTATTGACCTTCAAAATTTAATGAGACTGATTTAACGAGATTGATCACTTAATATCAATAATTAACTGATTGCACCCACAATAGGCTCCAGCTTGCTTGTGACCCTGCACAGGATAAGCAGTTACAGATAATGGATGGAAACTGTAATTGGCTGTGCCCCTAGAACCAATCCAGAGTGATAACTGCCCATCAATGTGTAACTCACATGTACCTTCTGTTGCCACACTGGATTTTGTGGGTTGGGCTGCGAATGACCTCAAGTTCTGATCAGATTCTGTGCACTTTAAATAACAAACATCTGAGTCAGACCCCTCAGAATGAAATAGTGGTCAACTGGTGAATTCTCACTGCAGACTTTCTAGAAAAGCAGTCAACTAATGATTGTATTATTTAGTGGTGAATAAGAGAAGAGAAGATACAAAGAAGAAGACCATCTGTCTTTTTGTCAAAAATGATACCTTCACAATGGCTACTACCTTCCTGAATCCTTTGGTAAGTGCTATTTTTTGGAGTGGTTTTGTGTGATTCAAGCAACTAAAGATACATTTTAGAGTTTATTAAATTAAAGTTACTTTCAAAATGAAGAAAAATTAGATGAATTGAAAAAGGAGCACTGATTTTGAAGAGATTCATAAGTGCTTCTCTTTGAGGCAATCTCATGTGTGTATTTGAATTTCCTGTGTCCTGCAATCAGTTGTGTTATTTCACTGACACATTCAGATACAAGGAATCCATTGACATTTTGTGAAAACTGGAGAATCTCTTGTTTTGGACAACATTTCCATCAACAGAAAAAGGTTTCTCTTGTCCTGAAAGCAACACAACTTGTAAAGGATGAAACTAGCCAGTACAGGGATTGAACCTGTCACTTTGGCATTATTAGCGCCACACTCTAACCAACTGAACAAGACAAAAATGCATATGGCTGCTGAGGAACTCCGCTAAATAGTGATGAGGTGGTGACTTTTCCTTGTACAGATGTCTTTTCTCTTGATTATTGTTTTGAAGCCCTCAGTTCGACCCACTCACAGATTTACACAGGGGGATGAAAATCCCAACATCTAGTCAGAAAAACTTGTTCAACCTATTGAGCAAAGTCAGCTTGGATACCTTTAACAATGTGAAAGAACGATGCATATCTACCTTCCCTTCTTCAACATGGTGGTCCAAAAGCCACCATGTGCTCTGAAGAACCACTTCTCTCCAACCTCATCCCAATTGCTCTCACTGAACAATGAAACAACATCTGCTTCCTGAAACGTGCATCAAAAAATGAGAAGCAGGCCAAGGATCCCATATCAGGAAATTAGGCAGTTTTAAAAGACTGGAGCCTTGAAGATCATCTACTTAAATCTTCTTATCCATGGGATTCAAAGACACTCACCAAGAATCAATAATGGCTTCTGGCCAACTGTCAATTTAAAAAAAAAAAATTGCTTCCTCAGTAATGGTCCCAGAAAGAAATAACATTGGCAGTAACCACAGTTCAGGAACCTGTTTGATGCCTGCTTTTTTTGCGAAGCAGCAAACATTTGTGTGCAATCAGTTGAGTTGTTTCAATGGCACGTTTGGATACAAGGAATTGATTGACATTTTGTGAAACAACTGGAGAATCTCTTGTTTTGGACAACACTTCCCTCAACAGGAAAAGGCTTCTCCTGTCCTGAAAACAACACAACCAAGAAAGGATGGAACTGGCCAGTACAGGGATGCTTTTATGGCTGAGGACTACAGTTGACTTGTTAACTATAAGCACCCTTATTGCACCTTGGAAAAATTGACACGTGACGACCAATAATTGTACATTGTTGAAGACAAATTAAGTACTGACCATGTAAACAGAGTTTTGAGATGTGTCGGTACATGTGGAAACAGTAAATATGTAAATGTGTTGGTGATATGTAAACAGAGTCTTGAGATATATTGGTGAGATGTAAATGGAGTCTTGCAATATCTTGATAAACATGTGATGTTGGATATGGAGTGCTCAATCTCCTTTCGGAATGACAACCAGTCAGCTTTCCATAGGTTAAACCTTCTGCGGGTAGGGATGGTTGTTGCTTGGAGTGCAGATCTGACTGTGATGGCAATTGGTCGGTGCTGGGTATGAGGGATGGGATCCAGGACTTCCTTCACACTTCTGGAAGCGATTTTGCTGCTCACACAGGCAAGGTCTGGGTTATATCCCTGTTTCCATCTGGTGCTGTGGAAATACTTGGGTAGTTTGTCATTGTGGATTAGTGTCAGGTGTTTAGACTCAAGCTAGATTTCAACTCCATCTTGGTTGTTGCTCTCATAGCCCCATGATGTGCTGTGGGCATTGAAGTTGCTGATGTGGAATCTCCTTTTGCATCTTTCTGGTAGTTCTGGGTGAATAAAGGTGGTTGGGGGTGGATTGTACACAGATGTAACAGAGATGTTTGGGAGGGCAACTGTGATGGTTTCCATATGCCCCTCCATGGTGTGGGTACAGACTTCCTCAATCTTGAGGTTTGGTCAGCTGAAAACGGCTGATCCGTACTGTCTGTGTCAGATCTCTGCAACCAGTTTCATTCCAGGGATGACAGGTCAATGTTGTGCAGGGCCGATGTGGGGTTCCTGCATGCACGGTATGTCAAAACGGTTGGCCATTGTTGCCAGTATGTCTGCCTTGCATCTGGAGAAACCTTTGATGTTGATTGAGATGATTGACAGTGCAGGCCCGGTGAGGGGCAGGTGCTTGTGGCACTGTCGGGATTTAGCATGTGTCTTCATCGTTTGATTGCGTGGGTAAGTATACAGAGATTGGCCTACTGGCAGTATCAGATTAGAAAGTCCTGCTGAGTCCTTCCATCTCATTCAGCCAGCGTTTCCCAGGCTGCACCGTGGGGAGGTTTCTGTATCCGCAGCCCAATTCAGAACTGGCCAGGCACCTCCATGATTCCCTGTGGCTAGCTTCCTTGTCGTATTTGGTCGACATATTTGACAGACTGAATAGTTTGAATCTGTCTTTGCAAGGCCGAGATTCCAATATGTTGGTCCTTGCTGACAAAGTGGATGCTTTCATCCAAAAACTTGTCCTCTGGCATGACTGCATAATTGTCTGAAATTGTGACGTTTCCCAGCCTCACAGACTTCATCACTGAGGCATGCGGCCGTGATTTCTCCTCTATTTTTCAATCAGCTGCAGAACACCTGTCTGAGCTTAAAGTGCATATCACAGGTAAATTCAGGAGCAAGATCAATGTAATTCTCCTATTTTATATTAAACTTTGGTCAAATATCTGTAACATTCTGCATTCTCTGCAATTTTTTTACCCTGCGCAATGCCAGAAAAATTCAGTTGAAATCAAGCCATTTGAGGCAAATTGGTCCGCCTCTGAAAAAACTTGGCATTTGAATTTCCCGGCAAACACTGATTTTCGTGACATCATCTGCGGGACGCCTCCCTCTGAATCCTACGTCAGCGCTGGTTTGTTTATGAGAAAACGACCTGGTGGTTTTCTGCAAATTTCTTCAACGTTATTGCGTAATTATTAAAATGGTTAACAGATGTATCATAGGAGGGTGTAGCAACACCAATCTTGATGGGATTAGTACTCATCGTTTCCCAAAAGACCAGACAATGAGAGAGAAATGGGAGCGCTTGGTCTACACAGGCTGTGCACTGAAACCGTGCAAAGCTCACGCAGTCTGCTCCTGCTTCTGCAGATAACGTCACGAATCTGGCTCCAGACTCCCTTGCGATTTTTCCAGACGCGTTTTGTTATTTAATTTTTTTCTGCTGTAGACAGATGGCCTTGTGCAAAATTACCCTTCTGGAAGAGTGTGTAAAGGGGCATGCTTTCTTATAAAAAAAAAAACACGAAGTTGGTCCAGAATATGCCCTTTAAGCAGCAGTTAGTTTCTTATTTCAAGGAGGACTACCAGTCATTTTCATGGGTTTGGGACTCATTCGTTTGTACCGCAAACGATTTGTCACTGCAAATGCAAGAGCAGCTTAATGAGCTGAAGAGTGACAGCAGGCTGAAGCACCTTTTTAGCACCTGTTCTCTTACATCCTTCTGGGTAACACTGATGCAGGAGTACCCCCAGCTCTGTGACATTGCCTTAAAAATTCTCCCACCTTTTGTGTCAACATACTTGTGTGATGCAGGCTTTTCAAAACTGACCACACTCAAAACTAAGTATGGCAATCATGCACAGATTGAGGATGACCTGAGGCTTTGTTTAACTAAAATTGAGCTGAAAATTTGAGAACTCTGCCAAACAAAGTAGGCTCATATGTCACACTAAGATGTTTGTTAACACTACCTCTGGTACTCTGGTAGAGTGTGTTTGTTCATTCATGTATTTGTTAGCAACTTTGCAGAACAAAATGTACAGACGGATTTTCATGAAAATTTTACGAGATACGTGTCTTGGCGGGGTGGCACGGTGGTGTAGTGGTTAGCGCTGTTGCCTCACAGCAAGAAGGTCCTGGGTTTGAGCCCCATGGCCAGCGAGGGCCTTTCTGTGTGGAGTCTGCATGTTCTCCCCATGTCCGTGTGGGTTTCCTCCGGGTGCTCCGGTTTCCCCCAAAGACATGCAGGTTAGGTTAACTGGTGACTCTAAAATTGACCGTAGGTGTGAATGGCTGTCTGTGTCTATGTGTCAGCCCTGTGATGACCTGGCGACTTGTCCAGGGTGTACCCCACCTTTCGCCCATAGTCAGCTGGGATAGGCTCCAGCTTGCCTGCGACCCTGTAGAAGGATAAAGCGGCTAGAGATAATGAGACGTGTCTTGGCCCAATGAAGAACTTAAATTTTGGAGGTGATCCAGAACCGGGTCTGGATCCATTAATTTTTAAAAGGATATAGGGCTGTAGGTGTATTATGTTTATGTGTATGTAGATTGGTGTTAAGTGATCAATCATTAATAATTAAATTGAATCAATCCCATTGAATCATTTAAATTGAATCAGTCTCATTAATTAATACCATTAATTTTGGTGCTTAATAATAAATTACCAAACAGCTAAATTATGGTATATTCCAAATTATTATGGTCACTTACCAAGCTGCAGCTAATAGTATTCATATAAACCTTAGAATTCTTTTGAGATTTGGGCAACTTCCAGAAATATCGGAACATCAGACAAACACACACAGTTTCAATGATAATGGAATTTATTATAACAAAGATAAAATTGAATAACAGCAGATGAAATCTTCAGCAGTGGGTGTGAGTGTGTGTAAGCCAAAGGATTAGCTCTGTGTGCTAACTAGACAAAGGAAGGCTAGCTAACGTGCTTTTGAGGCCTAGTGGCCACGTGGTTGTGTGTGAGCGTGTATGTATGTGTGATAACAACAATTAAATGTTAACAATTAAAATACATTCAAATGGTCATCCGTGATATATGTGGATTTGAATGTGGGCACGGGGGAGTGCGCTATAAAGGTTGAATTGAATCAGGACTTAGAATATCATCTAAAGTTGAGACAGACCTCGTGATAAAGAACAAAGGAGGGGGGAGGGGTCTCCATGTGTTTCCTTACAGAACAAAGAGAGTTAGCTTTGGTTTGCTAGCTAAAGTGTGTGTGAGGCCTAGTGTGTGTGTGACCACGTGTTGAAGCCTGGTCCCTGGGGACAAAGGGCTTCCCTAGACAGCTAACCCACTAGCTTTATAGTATTATTAAATCTCCTGAAATCTTGATGAGGTCGATATATGTATAAGAATGAAATTAGTGTTAGAGAGGGAAAAGAGGCATGCACAACCTATCTATTAAACAATTGAGAGATTAAATCAAAATCGAACAATCATACAGTGTACACAAACCGTTCCTGAGTTTAAAATTCGCACTACCTCAATAAAGCAAAATTCCTGAAACTAGCTTTATTACTATGCCCAAAAGAATGCCAAGTCTTACTTCCGTATTTCGCCCTTCTGCAGAGGGCCGAGAATTTTTGGAGAAGGTGACTTTCACAGGAGCTCCTGAGAAGAAAATCTGTGAAAAACAGAGAATTCTTGGAGAAACTTTGTAGCTCATGGGAAGAAAAATCTCTGTAGAAACAAGGTGTACAGCTTTATTGAAGAGGTCCAGCCGCTTCTTTGTCTTCAGACTAAAAACCACCTGGGCTGCAGTTTTGCACATGCTGATGAGGAACAGATGAAACCGGTTATATTCAAGTTGAGTCAAAATCGCGCGATTCTCGAGTCTACCATGGCCAAAGGTAAGTAAAAGAAACAGCGCGAAACTCTGATTCTAGACAAAAAGACGTTTAATCTAGTTTGCTCGGCCGAGCGGATCTCTCTGTGTCCAGACGGATTGAAGTCCAGACGGAAAAGAGAAAGAAGGAAGCGTTGTTCAGTTGCTTATAGAATTGTAGAGGAAGTGACGTAGATGATCCCGCCCATGCGTGACGTAGGTCAACGCGGAAGTTGGCTGATGGGAAATGTAGTTTCTTAAAGAGACGGGCTGTTGTTGTTCCTAGACAGACTGTACCTACAGGGCAAAATTGAACATTTTCAGTCTCAGACTGTTGTCTAACATTGTAATAATACAATAATACACAGCAATAAAAAACAGCCCAATAATAATAATAGCTTATCTATCTTTTTTTTGGGGGGGTGGGCTCAAAGTACACTTGGGCGGCACGGTCGTGTAGTGGTTAGGACGGTCACCTCACAGCAAGAAGGTTCTGGGTTCGAACCCAGCAGCCGGCGAGGGCCTTTCTGTGTGGAGTTTGCATGTTCTCCCCGTGTCTGCGTGGGTTTCCTCCGGATGCTCTGGTTTCCCCCACAATCCAAAGACATGCAATTAGGTTGACATGGGGCGGCCTTGGGCTGAGGTGCCCTTGAGCAGGGTACCTGACCCCTGACTGCTCCCCGGGTGCTCTGGTGTGGCTGCCCACTGCTCTGAGTGTGTGTGTGTGTTCACTGCTACACACACTGTGAATGCACTGCTGCTTTTTGGCAGCTGGCAATGACAGCAGACCATCACAGATATCACTCACATGCTGTATATTCACAACTTGTCACTATTTCAAGTATATTTGTAGTTGATACAAGTATTTTAAATGTATTTTATATAAAGCGCATCATAATTTCTGTCATTTTAACCAAGGTAGTTTACAATTCTGTATTGTATACTTTTAAATGATGACCGTGCAGAATTATAAATTGTAAAACGCAGTTTTGATTCTTCATGATATACATATCCTAGTTTATGTCCTTTACAAACATACGAAGGAACTTACATCTGCTGTTACACTATTACAATATTTAAATACTTATATCTCTATTTTAGTGTTGTTTTCAAGTATCTATATTTCTTTTCAATTATTTTCCTATTGATTTTACTCACTACATCACGGGCGATTACTCTAAGACAACGAGGGAGGCTCAGCCTCCTCTAAAAATGACGAACATCGTGTAGGATGAATTGCGCTAGGCTTATGTTATAGCCGACCTTATAACATTACTATTTCAGATCCAGAATCATAGAAATATATGTGCTCAACCCACTACAGTGCGAAATCATTCCCTTATAACTTTAATGTGTGTGTGAGTTTTTCCCCCTCGTGACAGCGCAATGCAGCCCAGCCTCAGTGGACTTCAATGGCATTTGGGAGCTCTGCACTTTCAATCTCAAAATGCAAGACGATTATTGGACAAATACTGCGAAAACGCCCGCCCACGGAGTCCCACGGACTCCCAGCCTCAGTGGACTTCAATGGCATTTGGGAGCTATGCGCTTTTCAATCTCAAAATGCAAGACGGTTATTGGACAAATACTGTGAAAATGCCCACCTATGGACTCCAAGCCTCACATTGGAGGGACATGGCAGTTTCCGCGAGGAGACTGGTGATTGGTGAAAGCGGCCGGATATTTTCTTTGATTGACAGCTCATTTCAACTATAGACAGGCAGCGGTGAATTTCAGTTCAGTCCCATGCGGATTCGCAAGTGCTGTGGTGTATTGTAAGAGATCAGCTTACATTTCAATTTCATTCATTACATGCGGTTTCTACCAGCTTTTTTAGTTTGTATATATTTTCATTGTAAATAAAGTGTAAATATAGTGTTGTCAAGTTTGCTATCTTAGTTCCAGAAATTTCATTTATTTGAGTGACTGAACTTGAACTTGAGGGGGCTAGTCAGCTAGCAAGAAAGCTGCACACGGATGCCAAGCATTGTTGATTTAATTTTGGCGAAGCCATTTGCCAGTCTTCCTTTCGAGGAAAAAATTAAAATTAAAGAGCAGGGTAGACCAATGGCTCAAATTGACTTGGTGAAAAAGGTAGGGAATAATACTCGTTCCTTTCAGCTCTCCTGGTACGAGAAAGTGAATTGGCTAACAGCAAGTGACCCACATCAACAACAGTAAATAGGCTACTTTAGTAATATGTCATGGATGGACCAAAAATATAGAATCTATTTAAAATGTTTATGCTGAGTATATTATATTGGAATATATATTTTTCTGGATATGAATTAAACACAGCTACAATTTGGAAAACATTATTAAACAAAAACACAGCTGAGAACATTTCACTCTACAGACCTGGATTAAAAGTGAAGGGTTATCAAAATTCAATAAAACATCAATAAAATCAATAAAACATTTCTCAGTCAAAATAAGTAAAATATAGGGAAAGTGTCATTGAATGAAATGTGTGGCACCCAGCTCTACTGCTGAGGTTCCTGACAAAGAGCTGCTTTCAATCATGATCAATTTTTAAACAACATGCCACAATTTTAAAATATAAAATGTTAAAATATACCCTCCCCCCAACACCACCATCATGTATATTGGACAGTAGGCTAATGGGCCAAAAGAGCCTGTTATTTCACAGTTTGTGACCCTGCCAACAATCAGCCAGATCAGAGGCAAGAGTATGGGCAAAATTTATGTGTTTTCTTTTAAAATCTGGAAATATCGTAACCGACCAGCCTCCCCTGTTTGAAAGACTACCAGCCGCCACTGCACTACATTGAGGAGTGTGCATCGCCAGAGGTTAAAGAAGCCGGTTTTTACAGCTCCGTAACTATCAGCAAAAAAAAGGTGAATTTTTACAACTTTTACTTAAACTAACAAGACATCCTTGTAAGTTGGACATTCAAGGAACACGGAGATTGTCTTCAAACTGTCATTTGCAATTTGAAGCGACTTGAAGCCAGTTTTGTCCCAACAACTAGTGATCAGCCTGGCAAGCCCAGCAGCGAGTTGTCTACACTTCTGTTTCACGCAGCTTAACCGTAGCGGGCTTAAAAGGAGCCCCCGCGGCGTGATGTGTCCATCCCCACTCCAGCCAAATTTACATCGGATTCCGCTAATTAGATCTACCCAGGTAGGAATTGTGTGATCTCTAAATTCCCACATACCGTCAATACCATGCCTACTCAAGGACAAAAACAACTAAATGATGAGGACGTAGTCACTCTTGGTACCCTGAAAGAAATGCTAGATCAACAAAGGGCAAAATATGAGGACCTGTTGATGAGACAACAATCCACCTTTCAGTCTTTCATCGCAACAGTAATGGATACTAACAACAAAAGAATGGACAGTCTCATCCGTGAGGTGCAGGAAATAAAGGGCAGTCTACAATTCTCCCAGGTGGAAATCTAAGACAGTAAAGCAAAACAACATGACCAGAGCCACAATATCAAGGAAGTTGAGATGAAAATAGATCGTCTAGGAGCTGACATCAACACGATCCTTCATAAATCCGATTACTTGGAGAACCAGTCTCATCATAATAACATTCTGATCGACAGCGTCCCTGACAACAAACAAGAGAACTGGTACCGATGTGAACAGAAAGTCAGAGAAATCCTCAAGGACAAACTCAAGCTCGACCCACTTAAGATTGAAATCGAACATTCTCATCGTAATGGAAAATTCCAGGAAGACGGCCGGCCACGACCCATTGTTGCGAAACTTCTCCGATACAAAGACAAAGAAGCCATCATGCAGAGAGCAAAGTACCTCAAAGGATCGAACATCTACATCAATGAAGACTTTTCAGAAGCAGTACGCCAAAAGAGGAAAGAACTCCTCCCAGAAATGCGGGCAGCAAGAGAGAGAGAAAACGTGGCATACTTATGGTACGATCGGCTGGTCGTGCACCCATCGAGAGACACACCAAGGAGGGACAACACATGAAGAAACCAGACTCGACTAAGTCATCACCGGTAATCAAACCTCGTGATCTCCACTACTGAAAAACAGCCATCTCTACCTTCACAAATAAGTAACAGTGACTTAAGTACCCTAGTTTTTAACCCTTTGACTTAAATGAAAATGTTTATGAATCACACTTTTCATCTCTCGACCCTGATTTAAATTTCTTTAATAACTACTATACCGTAGTTCTTCTAAGAGCACCACACAGTATTACAACACTGACTCATTCATCAATACATGCAAATCAAGAAAAAGCAATTCTCTCTCTATGTTTCATTTAAATGTAAGGAGCCTTTCGTGCCACTTCGAAGAGCTCAATGAATACCTCTAGGTTCTATGTATCTATGTATAGATACTCTATAAAACATAGGTTCTCAGTAATTGTTCTCAGAGAGTCTTGGCTAACTGAAAATACAATCCACAATTATAACATACCTGGGTATAAAAGCATTCATCACTGTAGACTGAACAAGGTAGGTGGGGGGGTTCTCTATACATAAGAAATAATTTCTTATATAGAAAGAAACGACTTGGAATTTGTAATCGATGAATCGGGCACACAGCGTATTTTTGTTGAACTGTTTTCAAATGGTAATGAGGGGAAAAAAATCGTCATTAGCTGCATATACCGTCCTCCTAATACAGACATTCAACAATTTAATAACCAATTGACAGAACGCCTGAATAACATCAACAAAGAAAAGAGTACTTGCTACATTCTTGGAGACTATAACATAGACTTACTTAAAACCTCGCATTCCCCTACTACTGATCACATTAATAACATTTTCGCTAACTCCTTTTTCCCTCTTGTATACAAGCCCACCAGGATTACCCCACACTCTGCTACCTTAATTGATAACATATACACAAACACACTTAACATCGACTACACGGCTGGGATTATGGTAACAGATATATCGGATCACTTTTCGATATTCCTTATATCTGATTTAGTGGAACCAACTAGGAAGACAGACAAAATATCTTACCGTCTCATTAACATGACAAACATTAAGAAATTTACAGAATCCCTATCAGGTATAGTTTTGGACAGCATACTTAGCGAGGCGGACACAGAGAAAGCTTACAATCAGTTTCTTGAAACGTATGGATCTTTATATGAGTGATTCCACGCTTATGGGTACTGAAATGGGGACATTAACTTATTTTTAAAAATTCACCTAAAACCATTTCTTTTTTTTACCATCAGGTCACAAAACATGTAATCTTTAATGAATGATATGTTAAAAGATAACTTTAATTTTCTGAGATGTAATAAAAACATATTTATATGCCAAAGTCAGAACGTAACAGAAGTGTTGTGGACATATATATTCTCAATTTTAACAATGTAGAATTACTTTTTGAAACATAGGAAGGTGATGTTTTAGCAAATATAATTAATAAACATGTGTAGTAGAATAAACATACACATTCTTTCAATAAGATTAACATGGTATATAGCTAGATTGTAATTAATATGTAACAGACGCGAGATGGACAATCGTAACAGAAGTAATGTAACAGACATCATTTTGGAACTCATAGGCTTGACTTTGGCATATAAATATGTTTTTATTACATCTCAGAAAATTAAAGTTACCTTTTAACATATCATTCATTAAAGATTACATGTTTTGTGACCTGATGGTAAAAAAAGAAATGGTTTTAGGTGAATAAGTTCATGTCCCCATTTCAGTACCCATAAGCATGGAATCACTCATATGAAAAATGTTTTCCTAAGAAAAATGCAAAAATTTTCAACCATTCTCAAAAAAAAACTTGTTTAAGTAGCGGAATATTAAAATCAATATGCAGAAAAAACAAACTTTATGCTAAGTATGTCAAGAACCCTACACCTCTTAACCACAGTGTCTACAAAAAGTACCAAAATCAGCTAAATCATCTCCTTAGAACTGCAAAGAAAGAATACTATCACAGAAAGTTTACTGAAGCCGCTTCTAATATAAAACAAACATGGAGAATGATAAATGACATCTTACATCGTGACAAAATAAAAATACCCGGTCCAAACAAAATTCAAATTGGAAATAAAACTATTGAAAATAAAGAAGAACTATGTGATGAATTCAATGATTTTTTTGTCAATATAGGGCCTTCACTAGAAAGCAAAATACAAAAAGGACCACAGGACCCTTTGAACTACATTACCTTACAAGTAGAATCTAATTTATCGACCTTTATACCACCAACTAATGCCGAAATCACAGACATCGTCAAAAACCTAAAAGATTCATCTGCTGGGCATGGTGAAATAAGCGCTAAAGTTCTAAAACTTTCCCTGCCCTATATCATTGCCCCTCTTACACACATTCTTACTCTTTCCTTGCAAAATGGAGTTGTTCCTCACTTACTAAAAGTTGCAAAGGTAACTCCCATCTTTAAAAGTAGTGATCCACTTAATATCAACAATTATCGACCCATATCTGCCCTCCCCTGTATATCTAAAGTTCTCGAAAAACTAATATATAACCGTCTTCTGAAACATTTAGATCATAATAACATCCTCTTCTGAAACATTTAGATCATAATAACATCCTATACAAACACCAATATGGCTTCAGAAAGGGCTATTCCACCTCTATGGCACTGATTCAGTTAATGGACAAAATTTCCTCAGCTATAAACAACAAAGAGTACACCATTGGGATTTTTCTCGATTTATCTAAAACATTCGACACAGTAAATCATTCTATTCTACTAAGCAAACTAAAACGATATGGCATAAATGACTGTGCATTAAAATGGTTCTCTTCTTATCTGTCTGACAGATAATAATATGTAACAATTAACAACACTAAATCTACACTTAAAACAGTACAATGCGGAGTACCACAGGGATCAATTTTAGCACCTTTACTATTTCTAATTTGCATCAATGACCTTGCACAAGCTTCCACAATCATCTTCTTTATCTTATTTGCAGATGACTCCAATCTTTTCCTTTCACACTCAAACTTTAATACTCTAATAAAACTAGCTAATCAAGAATTAGAAAAAGTTGTTATCTGGTTCGAGGCTAACAAATTATCTGTCAATGCCAAAAAACATACTTCCTTATTTTCTGTAATAAAAATAAAACCTACAATAGAAATAACGCAAAAATCTTACTAAAAAGTATACCCCTTTCTCAAGAGAGTCAAGCTAAATTCTTAGGCGTAATAATCGATGACAAACTGACCTGGAAACCACATATAGCCATGTTATGTAATAAAATATCAAAAACTATTGGACTTATGGGAAAAATCAAACATCTCACTCAACAAACCATTATCACCATATATAATAGCTTAATATACCCATATCTGACCTATGGAAATATTGTATGGGGATGTGCCTACAAAACTACACTACAGCCCCTAATACTACTCCAAAAAAAGATTTGTTCGTATGGCCACCGGATCCAGTTTTTATGCCCATTCTTTACCTCTATTTACGAAGCTTAAGATTTTAAATATTATTGATATCAATAGACTTCAGCTAAATATCTTCACTTTCCAATTTCTTAGAAATTCTCTTCCAGACACGTTTGATAGTTTTTTAAATCTTAATTCCCAATTTCATGCTTACCAAACTCGACAAAGCGACCAACGACATATCCCCCTAGTGCGAACATCCCTAGGTCAAAAGAGTGTTCAATACAAATGTGTAATTGAATGGAATAACCTCCCCCTCTACCTTAAAAGTTTTACATCCATGATTAGTTTTAAACATAATCTCAAAAACCACCTATTTTCATTCACCAGCCACACTTGACCTTTATCTTTAAATATAGTTCAGTCTTGGATCAAATTGTAAAATATTACACTACACCATGCACCAGGCTTCTGTTATAAGTACAATATTTATTCACCATTTGAAATCAATCAATTATACTTCTTTTTACTTTATGTATAGATCTTAGGTTCCATTTTATTTGTTTCTTATTTTCACTCGTTAACTTATATTTTGTTATCTGCAATTGACATTGTTTATATTTATTTCAGTTATGATACCAGTTACAGTTTAATGTATAATTTTGTTACCAATTATTATATTATTACTATCTTTGTTATTATTTGTTATTATTTACGATTGTTAATATAGTTATTCTCTAATTTGTTAAATTTGTATTAATTACTTGTTAATTTAAATGGGGGAAGACTTAGAACAAGCCATTGTGCTTTTTTTCTTCCCCCAGCATGTTTTCTGTTTTTGTTCAATTTATGTTTTCTTGTAAATCTCTTTTATTTGTCCCCAGACAGTGTGAGGAGAGCTCTCAGGACGACAAATGCACAAAAAGCCCCGGGTCCTGATAACATTCCTGGTCGTGTCCTGAGAGACTGTGCCAAGGAGCTCACAGATGTCTTTACAGACATCTTCAACATTTCGTTGAGCCAGGCTGTTGTCCCAACATGCCTCAAAACCACCATCATCATCCTGGTCCCGAAGAAGCCGTCTCCCTCCTGCTTCAATGACTACCGCCCTGTCGCACGAACTCCCATCCTCATGAAGTGCTTCGAGCGGCTAAGTCATGCGGCATATCAAGTCTGCCCTCCCCCCCGCCCTGGACCTTTCCAATTTGCATATCAGTCCAACTGTTCGACCGATGACACCATCTCCACTGCCCTCCACTCAGCCCTCACCCACCTGGAAACAAAAGACTCATATGTCAGAATGCTGTTCATAGACTTTAGCTCAGCATTCAACACAATCATTCCTCAGCAGCTCATTCATAAACTGGACCAGCTGGGACTCAGCAGCTCCCTGTGCAACTGGCTGCTGGACTTCCTGACGGGGAGACCACAGACTGTACGGGTCGGCAGCAACTCCTCCAGCACCATCACATTGAACATGGGGGCCCCCCAAGGATGTGTGCTAAGCCCCCTCCTCTTCACTCTGCTGACCCACGACTGCACACCAACAGCCAGCTCAAATCTCTTCATTAAGTTTGTGGATGACATGACTGTGGTGGGTCTCATCAACAATGGTGATGAGGCCATCTACAGGAGTGAGGTGAGCCGCTTGGCCATGTGGTGCAAGGACAACAATCTCCGTCTGAACGTGGAGAAGATGAAGGAGATTGTTGTGGACTTCAGGAGAGAGCACACCCAGCATGCTCCACTATCTATCAACGGTGCTGCAGTGGAGAGGGTGAGCAGCACCAAGTTTCTGGGTGTGCACATCTCTGAAGACCTGTCCTGGAGCAACAACACCGCATCACTGGCTAAAAAAGCCCAACAGCGTCTGTACTTCCTCCGCAAACTGAGGAGAGCAAGAGCCCCGGCCCCCATCATGCACACATTCTACAGAGGCACCATCGAGAACATTCTGACCAGCTGCATCACCGTGTGGTACGGAGCCTGCACCGTGTCCTGCTGCAAGTCTCTGCAGCGCATCATGAGAGCAGCTGAGAGGATCATTGGTGTCTCTCTCCATTCTCTAATGGATATTTATAACTCCCGCCTCACCCGCAAAGCCATCAGGATTGCAGGTGACCCCACCCACCCATCTCACAGCCTCTTCAGCCTGCTGCCGTCGGGCAGGAGACTGCAGAGTCTCCGGGCCAAAACCAGCAGGCTCAAGAACAGTTTCTTTCACCAGGCAGTCAGGAGGCTCAACTCCCTCCCTGTTCTGCCTCTCCTCCCCCCTCTGCCCCCTGCCACAGATTCTGCTCGCACACCCCCCTGCCTCCCCTTCAGCATCTGACATGTCATCCTCACAGTCCCCCCCCCCAACACACACACACGCACACACACACATTCATCTCATCGTTCATTAACACACTGAACTCAGGGACCACACATCTCACTTTACCTCGCTCATTTGCACTATTCCGCACTACCTCATCTTAACAGCTGCTAGTTTGTTTATACTGCTTATTTCATTTTTACCTGCTATACCTCAAGTGCCCTTGACTGTTTTGTTTATTTGAACCAGTGTGTGTGTGTTTGTGTGTGTGTATATGTATGCATATATGAGTGTTTAGTCTACGTCTAGTTCATATCTAGAGTGTTTATACTGTTTATATTGTCTGTTTGAGTGTTTAGTCTTTGTGTAGTTCTTATCTAGTGTTTATACTGTTTATATTGTCTGAGTGTTTAGTCTATGTCTTGTTCTCATCTAGTGTTTATACTGTTTATTTATACTGTTTGTTTGTTTGTTTGTTTGTTTGTTTGTTTAATTATTCTATTTTTATTTTTATTTGTTGCATTGCTTGTTTGCACCGTGGGTCAGAGAGGACTGAAATTTCATCTGTGCTGTATGTCGAGCATGTATAGCATATTTGACAATAAAGTTGACTTGACTTATCATGTGCAAATAAATAAATACATTTCAAAATTCTATGATATACATATTTTTTCAAAACTTTACTTCATTTTTTCTCTTCTGATCGCTTCAATCAAATTTTTAGCTCATGTGAAATCATAAATAAAAGGGTGAAATATTTATTTGTACATTTTACATGTGTAAGCAGAGTGTTTGCACTAAATAGCAATATTTTTCTCTCCAAAAAATGCAGCATTGTTTCAAATATATGTTGTGAGCTGTATTTTGTATTTGTATCAGCAAATTTGTATTATATCTGCTTATTACTAGCATGTAAACAAGGCTGTATTGTCAGAATTATTAACAGGCTAGCTAACATTTGAGAGATTACACACCTAGCTTCAGTTTGTTAGTTACTGTTACCCAAAATCTCAGGTAACAAGCTTTCTTTATTCTTGCTTTCTTTATTCTTGCACTTCAAGGTAATTTAAGGAATTATTTTTTATTCTTTAACTGAAGGATTTTTTTTTTTTTTTAACACAAGACTTAGCACTTTTACTTGGGTATAAAATTGGTCTGCTTCTACCACTTCTGGTCATATGCCTGCCACAGAATGAGAATAAATCAGTTGTGCTATAATAATGAATAATACATGCATGCTTACCTTTGGCCCAGGCTCACCAGGGGGTCCTTGTTCACCTTTGTCACCCTGAGATTGCTTTTGACAACATGTTGAATGATTTATCAGTGAATTGCTTCAATATGTTTGAAGATTCTGGGGTTGTTTCTTTCTCAATTATTATTATTATTATTATTATTATTATTATATTTATTTATTTATTTATTTATCTATTTATTTATTTGGGGGGGTTGAGAAACAGCACATTGGTGTTTAATTATTTCACCATCTGGCACCTACTTGGTTAAAATAAACAGCAACTGTAATGTGCACAGAGTGTATAAAGCACTCCATAGTGTTCTTTTTTTTCTGCCATCACTCCCGATGGCATTTTTTTAATATGCCACACAACAAAGCAAAATGCCCATTTCCTCTCCATGTTTTTTGAAAGGGGACAGACATTCTGCTTTGAACTGCCCTGAGTCAACAGGAAATGTTTCTGTGAATTATGTATGTGTTTTTATATCTTGTGCTTAAGAACAACATGGTGAAATATATTAGAAAAACATGAAATCGACTCTGATATTTCCTTATTCACTTACCAAGATCTTTGATACTAAAACAGCTCTGAGTTGGGAGTCTGAGACATGAGTAACATACTGTGACAACAATTGGTACTTAGGGTGGGCATTATTTAATTCCAATAATGTCTTTTTGCTTGTCTATGTGATAGAAAGACACTGATCAATGCTAAACTAGTGACAGAGCACTGAAAATTAAGCCTCTTATGGGCAATTTTTGAGGTCAGGGAACAGTGGGCCAATGAGCTGCCTTCAGCGAATAAATTTATAGTAAGATAGATAGATGAAGTTTATTGCCTCTGCTGGGAATTTGGGGAAAAAAACTGGAGAGAAAAAGCAACAGATGCTTTTGATCTCTGGGTTCTGGGCCAAGTGCGCTTCTGGTGCAGCACTCTGTTCACCTCACACCCGAAATAGGACTCAAACCCACAATCCCTGGCTCATGGAAAACATTGGTGTAAAATCACTCAAAACTAGCAGAGGATGGTTTTGATCCATCAACCTCTGGGTTACCAGCCCAGCACACTCCTGCTGCACCACTCATAGCCCACCTAGGACTTGAACCCATAATGCCTGGCTTATGGAAAACACTGGCATAAAAGACACCAGAGCTAGTAGAGGATGGTTTTGATTCATCAACCACTGGGTTATGGGCCCAGCATGCTCCCACTGCACCATTCTGCTAACTTCACCCCCCCCCCCCCCCAAAATGAGACTTGAGCCCCTACTGCCTGACTCAAGGAAAACATTGACAGAAAATACCTCAGAACAAGCAGAGAAAGGTTTCGATCCATTGACTTGTGGGTCCAGCACGCTCCCACTCCACCACTCTGGTGACCTCACACCTCAGGTGGGACATGAACCCACAATGCCTGGCTCATGGAAAACTTTGGCATCAAAGACCTCAGAACTAGCAAATGATGGTTTCACTCTCTCAACCTCTGGGTAATGGGCCCAGCACACTCTCACTGCACCACTCAGCTCCTGTGGGACTAAGAGGCACAATTCCTGATTTAAGAGGCTAGTGCCTTATCCATTCATTCACCACTGTACCCTACAGTCACTCAGAAACTGCTCAGATTGTTCTTCAGATGTTTCTCATCTTGGATACAGAATCTTCTTTTATGTGTACTCAATTTGTTCAGTTGAAATACTTTGCTGAGTCTGCACCAAAGTCAAACACTTGCAAAGTCTGGCTTTAATGTCAGCACATCCTTATTTCATGAATATCAGTCATGAATATACGTATACAAGTCAGAGCACTTGTTTAATTAGGTATTATGTCTTTTTATGTCTTGTGCTTAAGAACAACATGGTGAAAAATGTTAGAAAACAATGAAATCGACTCTGATTTTTCCTTATTCACTTTGATACCAAAACAGCTCTGAGTTGTGAGTCTTAGACATGAGTAACATACTGTGACAGCTGTTGGTACTGGGGGTGGGCCTTATTTCATTCCCATAATGTCTATGTGCTTGTCTTCGTGATACAAAGACACTGATCAATGCCAAACTAGTGACAGAACACTGAAAATCAGGCCTCCTTGTGGACAATTTTCAAGGTCATGGAATGGTGGGCCATTGAGCTGCCTTCAGCACATAAATTTATAGTCAGATAGATAGATGAAGTTTATTGCCTCTGCTGGGAATTTTGAGAACACCACTGTCAAGAAAAAGCAGCAGATGGTTTTGATCTCTGGGTTCTGAGCCCAGCACACTTCTGGTGTGGAACTCTGCTTATATACAACTCAGCTTGTTTTATATTTTGTGTTTTTAAGTCGGAGACGTGCGGTTATGGATACACAACTTTTGAGACAAGTGATATACCTGTTGCTCTTTCTGGGACTTTTTAATGTTATATCAGCGGGCCCATTCGGTCATGACTCCATTGTTTACAAACGAGAACAGTTGCTAGCACTGCGCAGCACAAAGGTGCTCCCCTGGGATAGATTTACGATCCCGGTGGAAATAAGGAGAAGGAAGAGGGGCTGCAGATCGGGAGTGAAGTGCCGAGTGAAGAGAAGATGATATAAACCACCGGTACCGGCTGTCATTATGGGTAACGTGAGATCTCTCCCGAACAAGATGGAAGAGCTAATGACGCTTACCAAAATGCAGTGGCAATATCGGGAGTGCAGTCTCATGTGCTTCTCAGAGACATGGATGAATGAACTCACCCCTGACTCGCATGTAGCACTTGATGGATTTCAACTTGTGAGATCAGATAGGAGAGCAGCGGAGACTGGAAAGAAGCGAGGTGGGGGGCTTGCGATATATGTGAACAACAAATGGTGTAACTCATATCACATTAAAGAACAGTGTTGCACCCGGAACATTGAAGTTCTAGCAGTTAGTATCAGACCTTTTCAAATTTCAAGAGAATTTACGCATGTTATTGTCATAGCTGTGTATATTCCCCCATCAGCTGCTTCTATGTCAGCCTGTGACTTTCTACTCACTGTAGTATCCCAGTTACAAACATCTCACCCTCAAGCCCTCCTCCTCATCTCTGGGGACTTTACCCACGCCCCTTTGACAGCCACTATCCCTACATTTACACAGTATGTAGACTGTAAAATGAGGGATAATAGAACTTTGGACTTATTTTATGCTAACATTAAGGAAGCATATAGAGCATTACCCCTTCCCCCATTGGGTTGTTCAGACCACAATCTTGTCCATCTTCTCCCTGAGTACATAACCTTAGTGAAAAGACAACCACCAACGTATAGATATGTGAGGAAATGGCCTGAAGATAACTCTGAGATTTTAAGAGACTGTTTTGAGAAGATAGAATGGGAAGTTCTGTGCAATCCTGATGATGAGGATATTGACAATATCACATATTGTGCTACAGACTATATGAAGTTTTGTATGGACATTGTAGTTCCCTTAAAAAAAGTGAAATGCTTTGCAAATAATAAGCCCTGGGTTACCCCTGAACTGAAGGCCCTACTCAATGAGAAAAAGAGGGTGTTTAAATCTGGAGACAAAGAGGAATTGAAGAGAGTACAGAAAGAGTTAAAAGGGGCAATAAGGAAGGGGAAAGACACCTACAAGAGGAAGCTTGAGGAGTGCCTCCAGAGGAAACATGCAAGGGAGGTTTGGAGGGGCCTGAAAACGATCTCTGGCCATGGCAAAGATAAGGGAAAGGGCCCAGAGGCAGGTGATAAGCAGTGTGAAAATACATTAATTCTGCATTTTAACTGCTTTGATGTCGCCACCCTCACTACCATCCATGGCCCTGCTTACCAAAGCCCACTCCCCCTCTATCCATTACTATCCCCTCATTGTCATCAGCAGAGCCGCTCTCTTTTAACTCCATTACCCTCCAATCCTCATCTGGGCAGTCGGAGCATCCCCCTGTCTCTTCAGTAACTAGCGATGTCATCACAGCTCTATTACAGCATCTGTAAGAAAATTTTCCCTCTCTCAAAGGGTTGCTGGTCATAGCCCATGGTCAGACTGTGAGCAGAATCTTCGAGCTTTGTCAGAGTTAGCTTTCAGAACACAGGTTTCAGTGGCCTTGTTGAAAGATGTCCTCGCTTCAGAAAATGGTACAGGTAACTCCAAGAATGTTGAACCTTGGTCCAATCTACTGAGCTGTGCAGGCTCTAAGGTGAGCTTTCTTGAACCATAGGACATGTATTTTCTTTTAGAACATGAAGCATTTTGACCATCAGGTCAATTGAAAAATGTTACCAGCATGATTCCGGATCAGAAGGTCGCGTATTCAAGCCAACAAGGTGTCATCTTGTCTTTGTATAACTCATACAAAACACCTTTTCCAAATTATTGCCCATCATCTGGCACAAATAATGATCAAAAGTACTTGTTTAACCTGCAAAATGATATAGTCAACTCATAGAATTTGAATCTTGGTCCTATCTACTGAGCTGTGCAGGCTATAAGGTGAGCTGTACTGAACCATAGGACATATTTTCTTTTCAAACATGAAAAAGATTGACCATCAGGTCACTTGGAAAATGTTACCATCATGAAGTATGCTTTATGACCATTATTCTAAAGTCTTATCTTGGTTCAAGGAATCCCTTTCTTGTTATGGTATTGGACTCCTTTGACAAGCATCACAATTTTCAACCATACCTGTCTTTTTGGAACAAGGAGACCAATTGACTAAAAAGCAAGTCTGTTCCTCAGGCAACAGCAAATCAGCATGCTTGCTGCAGTTTCTATAGTGTAGTGGTTATCACATAGGGTTGCCAATCATCCCGATTTGCCCGGGACATCCCGAATTTTAGGTGAATTTAATTTGTCCCGCGAGGAACAGCTCCTGTCCCATATTCCAATCACAGTCGCAGTTTTTGATGAAATATGGATGAAATATTTTATCCAATAGTAGCAGACTGGTGATTGATGACACATTCTGAACAGGGATCTTTGATAGGCTACTGTGATAAGGCGCCAAAACTCATGCAAACGTTGCTGTGGGAGACGGTTGTTGAGTTCAGTTCAGTCAGTGGTTCTCTGCTCGTGAACAAGTCAGTGAAAATGGATGAACCTGTGAAGAAAAAGAGGCTTGGGAGCTACAACAAGGAATGGGAAGCAAAAAGGTCGTGGGTTAAAGCCACCACAGATGCTAGGAGAGCATTTTGTACATTATGCCGCCAAGAGATATCTATTGGCCATGGTGGCGAGCACAACTTATCCCGCCATGAAGACACAGACTCGCACAAAAGGGCTGTGCTATCTAAAGGAGCTAGCAACATCAGTACATTCTTCGCCACATCTACTTCTGAAATCGACAAAATTTCTGCAAGCGAGGTAGCCTATGTGTATCACACCATCAAACACGGCCATAGCTATAACACCGCGGACTGTACAGTGAAATTAAATGGGACCTTATTTCAAGACTCGAGTGTTGCTAAGAAGATGCAATTGGGAAGAACCAAAGCGGAGATGATAACCATGAATGTCTTGGGACCAAGCACTGTGGGGAAAATAGTGTCTGACCTTTCTAGTTCTACAGATGATGGTAAGACAATTTATTTTTCACTTGCTAGCGATGCCTCAAACAAGGGAAATAGGAAAATGTTTCTGGTATGTGTGAGGTATTTCTCCACGTCGGATGGTGTACAATCCAAGCTGTTGGATTTCTACAAAGACAGTGACGAAACTGCAAATGGAATACACCAGGCTCTTATTGCCTGCCTTGACACGTATGGGCTTAATGTTAAAAACATCACCGCGTATGCCACCGACAATGCAAATGTGAACTTCAGAAAGCACCATTCTGTCTACAAATCGCTCAGCAGCGCAAACGATGGCATTCTAAAAGTTAACTGCCCTGCCCATGTCGCACACAACACATGCAAGTATGCGACCGATAAGCTGACAGTGGATATTGAGACCATCGTTTTGAAAATTTACAATAATTTCTCTCTGTCATCATCTCGGCGAGAGGAACTGCGGTCCTTTTTTTCTTTCACTGACATTGAGTGGCGGGAGATATTGCATCATGTGTGCACTAGGTGGCTCTCTCTACATCCAGCTGTGACATGTCTCCTGGAAACTTGGCCTGCACTTACCTCCTACTTCAGGTCCTTAGGGGAACAGGGTCCGGTGGCACTGAGGAAGATATTTGAAGATGAGGAAAAAACTGACACTGCAGAGATTTACCTGTGCTTTTTTCACAATGTTGGGGCCGTCTTTGACCAACTTGTTAAGAAGCTTGAGGAAACTGATCTGTGCATCACTGATGTCTACGAGGAGCTGAGACAGTTCAGGCAAAAAATGCTCCAAAGGAAGGAAGACAGCCTCTTCGGCTATCAGACCAAGAGGCTGATGGAGAAGGTGCCAGGAGGACAGAAGTCAAAAATCAAAGATGACTTTAAGACGTTTTATGATTCAGCCGTTCAATACATCGACAAGTGGTTTGACTTCTCACCTGACAATGTAATGGTGCAGCTGAAGCCAATAGGCCTATATGATGAGCTCTCCTTCCCAGACCTAGAAAAGATGGTACCTGCTCTAAAACTTTCAGACACAATCAATATGGATGAGCTATATGAAGAGTTCTGCAACAGCAGGGAAGAAATCAAGACGCACTCAAAGGATGCCACAGAATCCACTGGTGAAAAATGGGTGGCTATCTTTGAAAACGTTGGGAAAGAAAAGATGACAAACATGTTCAAGATCGTCTCCTTCGTCCTTAGCGTGCCAGGCTCTAATGCCTTTGTGGAAAGGATTTTCTTTTTGATGAGTGGGAAATGGTCCGATGCCAGGAACCGATGCAGCACAGAACTTATAAAGAACGAACTCCTTGTCACTGTAAACTGTCACTTGTCCTGCAAGGAATTCTACCTGGCAGTGCAGAAGGACAAGAAGATGCTGGAATCAGTCAGGAGCAGCAGGAAATATCCCTGGAAGGTGTAGGCCTTACTGGTGAGTCTTCATTTGAATTTGTCTATATATCTTATTTATGCAACCCACACACTTGGGGTGGCAGTATTTCTCAATCTAAATATAATTTTAATTTGTCTATGTATCTTGTTTATGCAAGCCACACATATAACTTCATGGGGTGGCAGTATTTCTCAATCGAAATATCATTTTAATTTGTCTATGTATCTTGTTTATGCAACACACACACACATAAGTTCATGGGATGGCAGTATTTCTCAAGTTAAATATCATTTGTTTGTTTTTTTTTGTTTTTTTTTTCTTATTTACTGCAGGATAAGAGGATGTCCATGCCACTGTTCTGTAAATAGTTTGGGCTGTGCAGAAGGATGAGGAGATGATGGAAACTGGAATAGCCATGGAAGAAGTAACTGGTGAGCCTTCATTTGAATTTGTCTGTATATCTTATTTATGCAACCCACACACTTCCACTATAACATGGAGTGGCAGTATTTCTCAATCTAAATATAATTTTAATTTGTCTATGTTGTATCTTTTTTATGCAACCCACACACATATAACTTCATGGGGTGGCAGTATTTCTCAATCTAAATATCATTTTAATTTGTCTATGTATCTTGTTTATGCAACACACACAGACATAAGTTCATTGGGTGGCAGTATTTCTCAATCTAAATATCATTTGTTTTTTTCTTATTTACTGCAGGATAAGAGGATGTCCATGCCACTGTTCTGTAAATAGTTTGGGCTGTGCAGAAGGATGAGGAGATGCTGGAATCTGGAATAGCCATGGAAGAAGTAACTGGTGAGCCTTCATTTGAATGTCCATATAAACATCTTATTACACACACATAAGTTCATGGGATGGCAGTAGGCTATTTCTCAATCTAAATATCCTTTCTTTCTCTTATTTATTGCAGGATAAGAGGAGGCCCATGCCATACTGAAAAGATGCAGACCAACAACGTATTCTCTTAAGTTTTAATAAATAGTTTAAAAAAACTTGCATACATTTCTGTCTTTGCTTTTCCTTCAAGATATGCCCCTCAAATAGAATAACTATGACAATGGTTGGTTTATGCCTAAAGCTTTTCAGAGTTTGAGAAATTTGAGAGACACTTGTAGGCCTAATGATTGTTTTGACTATTACTTAAACACAATACAGTTTTGCTCGTGCAGTATTAATTTACCAAAATTATACTGGAATTAGTAGGACTGTGGTCTGGATAAGGAAACGTTATGATTTCCATCGTGGGGCAGTGCGGATAGGCCTGGGAAAAAAAGTCCTCCATTTGGGTTGAAAGTGTCCCTCTTTTGGGGTTCAGGGAGTTGGCAGCCCTATTATCACATTTGTCTCACACGCGAAAGGATCCTGGTTTGAAACCAGGCAGAAACAGTGCTTGATTTCTTGGACTGAGAAGTAAATAAACAGTGAGCTGCTGTCGCTGCTCTGTCTGTGACTTTTGGAACAACCGAGAACCTGACAAACCTTCAGGTATTTTTTCCCCTGTCCTCAAAAAACAATCGTCTTACCGAACTGGGAATCATATTAAACCAATCGTGTTGTTGCACTAATGCAAGCACACAGTTGTTTTCTATCCCAGTGGCCACTGAAAGTGCAGTCATGTTATGTTTCTCTCCTCAATCATTTAAAGAGGGACTTGATCTTATATTCAATCTATTTTCTCTCCCCAACTCCATCTGCTGCCATCTGTTGGTTACACAATGCTCTACAATTACCAGGAGAGATGGAAACAGTTTCAAAGAACTTCCTGTTTCTCCAGTGAACAAAAATATACAGTGGTGCTTGAAAGTTTGTGAACCCTTTAGAATTTTCTATATTTCTGCATAAATAAGACCTAAAACATCATCGGATTTTCACACAAGTCCTAAAGGTAGATAAAGAGAACCCAGTTAAACAAATGAGACAAAAATATTATACTTGGTCATTTATTTATTGAGGAAAATGATCCAATATTACATATCTGTGAGTGGCAAAAGTATGTGAACCTCTAGGATTAGCAGTTAATTTGAAGGTGCAATTAGAGTCAGGTGTTTTCAATCAATGGGATGACAATCAGGTGTGAGTGGGCACCCTGTTTTATTTAAAGAACAAGGATCTATCAAAGTCTGATCTTCACAACACATGTTTGTGGAAGTGTATCATGGCATGAACAAAGGAGATTTCTGAGGACCTCAGAAAAAGTGTTGCTGATGCTCATCAGGCTGGAAAACATTACAAAACCATCTCTAACGAGTTTGGACTCCACCAATCCACAGACAGACAGACTGTGTACAAATGGAGGAAACTCAAGACCATTGTTACCCTCCCCAGGAGTGGTCGACCAACAAAGATCACTCCAAGAGCAAGGTGTGTAATAGTCAGTGAGGTCACAAAGGACCCCAGGGTAACTTCTAAGCAACTGAAGGCCTCTCTCACATTGGCTAATGTTAATGTTCATGAGTCCACCATCAGGAAAACACTGAACAACAATGGTGTGCATGGCAGGGCTGCAAGGAGAAAGCCACTGCTCTCCAAAAAGAACATTTCTGCTTGTCTACAGTCTGTTAAAGATCATGTGGACAAGCCAGAAGTCTATTGGACAAATGTTTTGTGGACGGATGAGACCAAAATAGAATTTTTGATTTAAATGAGAAGCGTTATGTTTGGAGAAAGGAAAACACTGCATTCCAGCATAAGAATCTTATCCCATCTGTGAAACATGGTGGTGGTGGTAGTATTATGGTTTGGGCCTGTTTTGCTGCATCTGGGCCAGGATGGCTTGCCATCATTGATGGAACAATGAATTCTGAATTATACCAGTGAATTCTAAAGGAAAATGTCAGGACATCTGTCCATGAACTGAATCTCAAGAGAAGGTGGGTCATGCAGCAAGACAACGGCCCTAAGCACACAAGTCTTTCTACCAAAGAATGGTTAAAGAAGAATGAAGTTAATGTTTTGGAATGGCCAAGTCAAAGTCCTGACTTTAATCCAATCAAAATGTTGTGGAAGGACCTGAAGTGAGCAGTTCATGTGAGGAAACCCACCAACATCCCAGAGTTGAAGTTGTTCTGTATGGAGGAATGGGCTAAAATTCCTCCAAGCCGGTGTGCAGGACTGATCAACAGTTACCGGAAACATTTAGTTGCAGTTATTGCTGCACAAGGGGGTCACACAAGATACTGAAAGCAAAGGTTCACATACTTTTGCCACTCACAAATATGTAATATTGGATCATTTTCTTCAATAAATAAATGAGCAAGTATAATATTTCTGTCTCATTTGTTTAACTGGGTTCTCTTTCTCTACTTTTAGGACTTGTGTGAAAATCCGATGATGTTTTAGGTCATATTTATGCAGAAATATAGAAAATTCTAAAGGGTTCACAAACTTTCAAGCACCACTGTAAATGCAACACCGAAGATCTAGAAACATTTTATGAACCTATGGTTTAATCTAGTGTTGTAGAACTCGAGACTGATCTCAAGACCACTTTTTGAACGTTTCGGTCACGTCTCGGAATTGACCACATTTTTACTCAATCTTGTCTTGGTCTCAGACATGGAGGACTCGAGATTTTATCTCAAGAGCTGTCAAGACCACAACTCTGGGGATTTCACTAAAATTCCTGTGCACTGTCTGATTTGTGTGTTAACATCGTTATTGTGATTGGATGTAAAATTTCCTGCTTCAAATGCGACCAATAACATGACTCATTGCGATGTGTTTCGACAAGGAAACACATCGCAAACCGTAATGGGGAAGAAAAAAAAAATAGGTACCCTATAGGTCCATGTGGCTACTGCTTATATTACACCTGCTGGCTCAAGGCAAGTGTAACATGAAGGGAGACCACACCAAGTAGTATGTTCGATATATCAATATTTATTTAAATAATGAAAGAACGTCAAAAATACATAAAATAAAAGTGTAATGTGTTATAGTGTGAATACAAGTAAATTAACCAAACCAAAATGAAGGAGGAAGCCCCCTCTTGCCTTCTTGGGAGACCTTTTTTAGGCCAAGCCCCCATTATCTGTAATCCTCCACACCTGGACCAGTCACCTACTGATTGCACCTTAAGCAACACATGGACCAGGGTGGAGCTAAAGACACCCCAAAATAGACAGGGTCGTGACACCCCCCTCCTTAAAATTGGGACACACCTCAGTGAGTCTCTACACAATTTAACTAAACAGAAAACTAAATATCCATATATAGAACATACACAACAGAGCACAGTGAAAACACCACAAAAACTTAAATCAGTCATATTACAGTGACTGTGAAATACCCATCCACTTTCCACTGTCCTGCATCGCCCCATCCCAACCAATCAGCACACCTAGGCGCCAGGCAGCAATTTAAGACGGGCTGAAATAAGAGAAACACAGAACACACTGGATTATGACAGAGCAATCACACATCACAAGGGGACCGCGACAAAGCATCAGCCATGATGTTCTCCACCCCCCTAATATGACGGATATCCAAGTTATACGGCTGTAGAAACAACGCCCAACGCATAAGGCGCTGGTTGGGATTCTGCAACGAATGAAGGAACGTTAGCGGGTTATGATCAGAATAGACCACCACGGGCTGTACTCCTCCCCCCACATAAACATCAAAATGTTGCAATGCCCAAACCAAAGCTAACGCTTCCTTTTCTATAACCGAATAATTTTCTTGATGATTATTGAATTTTCTGGAAAAGTAACAAACTGGGCGACGAAAGCCACTGTCGTCAGACTGTAACAAAACCGCTCCAGCACCCACCTGACTAGCATCCACAAACAACTCGAAAGACATATCAAGCCGAGGGGCAGCAAGAACAGGCGCTGTGCTCAAAAGCAACTTCACATTCTCAAATGCAGACTGACATTCCGATGTCCACTCAAACTTAATGTCTTTCCTAAGCAGTGCAGTCAACGGAGCAACAATAGTGGAAAAATTCAAACAAAAACTGCGGTAATAACCCACCATACCCAAAAACCTCATTAACTCTTTCTTTGTGGTAGGTGGGGGAAATTCATCAATTGCTTGCACCTTGGCTCTAACTGGACAAACCTGCCCTTTTCCAACAACCTTACCAAGGTACACCACCGTAGCCTGGGCAAACTCGCATTTCGCGAGATTCACTGTAAGTTTTGCCTCACATAAATGAACAAAAAATGAACGGATGTGGGACAGATGTTCCTCCCAAGTGTTACTATAAATTACTATATCGTCAAGATATACTGCGCAACCTTCTAACCCAGCGATAACACGATTCATTAACCGCTGAAAAGTAGAAGGAGCGTTGCATAAACCAAAACTCATGACGTTATAAGAGTATAAACCTGATGATGTAATAAATGCAGAAATTTCTTGTGCTCGCGATGTCAGTGGGACTTGATAATACCCTTTTAATAGATCAAACTTACTGACAAAGTGTGCCAAACCCACCCGATCAATACAGTCTTCCATCCGTAGAAGAGGGAACGAATCAGGCTTTGTCACCTTGTTTACCTTACGATAGTCGGTGCAAAACCGGAAAGTATTATCCGGCTTGGCTACCAACAAACAAGGTGAGGACCAGCTAGAATAAGAAGGCTTAGCCAAACCATGATCTAATAAATAGCACACCTCCGCTTCTAAAAGTTTTTCTTTCTCGGGTGAAATTCTGTAAAAACGTTGACGAATGGGTTGTACATCCTCAACCACAATGTCATGTTGAATTACATTTGTGCAACTAGGAACATCAGAAAACAAGACATCAAACTGAAGAATTAAAGACTTCAACTGACTTTGCTGTCCAAGAGAAAGGTGACCAAACAACCTATCCAAATTGGACAACAACTCAGAATTTCTAAGACGAGGTTGCAGCACCACACTAGAAGAAAATGCATCCTCAGGGTCTGCAATCACATCAGAATTTACACTCAATGCACTCGCCGTAGCCAATCCGATAGACTTGGATCTCTCACCGCTCAAGCCTGTCTGCACAGCAGGAGCATAATATGGCTTTAATAAATTAATGTGGCACAACTGTGTAGATCTTTTACGATCAGGAGTAGATAATAAATAATCCAAATCAGTTACTTGACGCACAACAACATACGGACCAGAGAACTTGGCACAAAAAGGCGAACCGGGCACTGGAAGCAAAGCCAGGACCTGGTCCCCAACATTAAATTCATGCTCCACAGCGCGACGGTCATACAGCCGCTTCATTTTCTTTTGTGCTCTAGACAGCTTTTCTTTGGACAACTTCCACGCAAGAAAAAGTTTCCGTCTAAACCCATGCACGAAATCAATTAGGTTCTGAGGTGGTTGCACTGGTTCCACCTCATGTTTTAACACAGAGAGAGGGCCTCGAACCCTGTGTGCAAACACCAGGTCTTTGAGACTAAATCCCATACTTTCCTGTGTTACTTCACATGCAGCTAGTAAAAGCCAGGGAAGACCCTCCTCCCAATCCTTATTCAACTCAACGCAGTAAGTGCGCAGTAAAGATTTTAATGTACAATGGAACCGTTCAAGAGCACCTTGGCTCTGCGCATGGTATGCGCTACTTACGCGATGTGTTACATGAAGCTGATTCAAAACTTCCTTAAATAGACCTGAAGTAAAATTACTTCCCCGGTCACTCTGCACAACCTTCGGTATTCCAAATATCGACATGAACTGAGACAATGCTTTCATAACTGAACGAGTGGTAATTGTGCATAACGGATAAGCAGCTGGATACCATGTGGCTTGACACAACAGTCAACAAATATGTACACCCCGACTTTGAGGGTGGCAATGGACCTACACAATCAATAATAAGATGCTCAAAGAGCTGCCCAACAACAGGAATTGGATGTAACGGTGCAGGCTTTATTGTCTGATTAGGTTTACCCATTAACTGGCACACACGACCTGTTCTCACATACTCAGCCACACTCCGTTTAATTCTTGGCCAAAAAAAGTGCTGCAACAGCCTCTGATAAGTCTTGCGGACACCAAAGTGCCCCGCAACATCACCATGAGCTGTCTGCAACACCAAATCACGGTATTTCACCGGAACCACAATTTGTAACACAGGCTCATCACCCATGGCAGACCATTTACGCACTAATATCCCGTCAATGACAAAATAACCACTCTCACTAGAATCCATATCATCAACAGATAAAGCACTCCTCAGCACATCTGCCAACTCATCATCACCCTGCTGAGCTACAATCAGGTCATCTCGTGACAACACTGATGGCAACAGAGGCAAAGTAGGCACTAGACTGGACTTTACGCCTTGCCTGCGACTCTGCGCATGAGTTACAGCACAGGCACAAAACACATCAGGAAACTGTTCACTGCAGTCATCAGGAACACAAGGTGATGGCACCATGCTTACCACAGGTGACGGCGAGGACTCAGCCCACACACATCCACCTGCCAAGTTGTTACCCAGAATTACATCAATCCCCTCTACTGGCAACTCGGGCCGAACAGCCATTGTAACCTCCCCTTTTACCAAATCTGAATCCAAACTGAACTCATGCAGTGGAACTGAAAAAGTTTGCATTCCTATCCCCCTAATAAGAACGCAACTTCCCAAAGTTGATCCTTCGTCAAAGTATTTAATGTCTCCTCCGAAGGAAATGCCACAAATGCATTTACACTTTCCATCACAAAACCCAAATACCAAATACCTAACCAAAAATCCAAACTCTTACCAGATGCCAACTTTACCACACTAACTTCACAAAAAGTTCATCACAAATGCCCAATTACTCACCACACCGCATGCATGCTGGATCACCATTCCTTGAAGCGCATGTCCCACAATCAACGAAAAACCAACAGCACAGGAGTAGCCCCGCACCTAACTCAACACAAATCCCTAATTAAAACTGACCTAGTCTTCAGGAGCCCTCATACGATTGAGTTCAAAAGAACCCCCCTGTGTTCGACTCCCCAAAACAAAAAACTAAAATAACAAACTAACAAAACAAACAGCATTATGCGCTCTACACCTACCGCAGGGTTTGCACGTTACTCCAGTGGAATCTAATCCACCTGTGTTGCCTCGCCAATCAAGGGACAATTACGTCAAGTACAAACAGCACCAGACATGCAATTAGCTTCGTCCCAAAATCAAAACAATTGATTTTCAGAACGATGAACTTCCTCCTTCCCAACCAACCAAACAGAAACAATTACTCAAACGAATTAACCAAAAATGATTTATATAACGAAAAAACTGAAACAATGTATCAAACGCACAATAATACTATGTGGGTCACCCTACAAAATGACCAGCGAGTTATCAATTTACTTTACCGGTTCCAAATTGCTCCCGGACGAGCCCCCATATGTTACACCTGCTGGCTCAAGGCAAGTGTAACATGAAGGGAGACCACACCAAGTAGTACGTTCGATATATCGATATTTATTTAAATAATAAAAGAATGTCAAAAATACATAAAATAAAAGTGTAATGTGTTATAGTGTGAATACAAGTAAATTAACCAAACCAAAATGAAGGAGGAAGCCCCCTCTTGCCTTCTTGGGAGACCTTTTATAGGCCAAGCCCCCATTATCTGTAATCCTCCACACCTGGACCAGTCACCTATTGATTGCACCTTAAGCAACACACGGACCAGGGTGGAGCTAAAGACACCCCAAAACAGACAGGGTCGTGACACTTACAAATAAAATAGTTTTCTGATCCCATGTCCATACAGTAAATATAGCATCTATACATGTTATCAATTCTACTCGCCTCATCTCTTGAAAGCATCACTGTTAGGTTTCTTCACCTCTGGCCCTCACCATCTCAAGATCAGTCCCCTCGCGTCACCCAGATGTCTGGGGGTGAGTCGCAGAAAAAAGAAAGGAACCCCACAATCTTTAGTTCGCAATCTTTATTCGCAAGTCCCCCCTGAGACGAGAGTATACAGGGGTTTTATACATGTGTATGTGAGTGAAACCTTGGATCAATCATGACAATTTTAAACAAAGACTATGTTTAGTCTAACAAAGAAGTGTCTTCTCCACTGGACAAAGTTCAGGTTACACAGGAATAGTTTAAAATCACTGTTATAGTATATGTAAGCTCTAAAATATTAAATCATAAAGTCTTAACACCTTGTGCAGCAATGAGGCTAATATAAATCTAAAAACTATAAAACTAACATGAATCACTTAATGCAGCTTTAAATCTAACATTAAATCTAACATTTAATCATTTCAATTTCAAATTCAACACTGAAGAGACTGGTTAAATCTAACAATCCTAAATCACATGTAGCTATAAAACTAACTTAAATCATGGCTTTAAATCGAACTTTTAATCCCAAATACACGTTGGATATGCAGCTGTGGGTGTGTCTGACATCACTGCAGACCTTGGCGCTGTTCAGACACAATAATCTGATCAATAATACACATTTCATATCAAAATAAGCAGAATGTTCTGATGATATGATAGCAATGTTCAGACAGAATGGAATTTTTAAACAATGTCTAGCTGAGACAGAAGGTCATTTTAACTGAACAGAATAAATCCTTACAATTTTGTCACAAAATAAATTACTGCCTTCTTGGTCAAGAATAAATATTTACAATTATTTATCCTTACAAAGGAATAAAACCTTACAATCACCAAGCTGTGAGCAGCATCAGGGCTTGGAGTGTTTTGGTTACCAATTTTGTTTAGTGTATTTTGTTCTAAATACAGTGCTGTGAACTCGATCTATTTTCAAAATAGTACGAAAGCACTTGTTCATGAATTGTCTTAAAAGCATTATTTAGAACTATTGAGCACATTTTGTTTCACAAGTGGAGTGTAAAGACTGAAATAAAAAATACAATTAACAAATTAAAGCAAATAGCAAAAGTTTGATATCGCCTTCTCAATCTATCTGCCAAAAAGCTCAAAAAAACCTTAAAAAACCTGTCATTTGACCTTTCAGAAGGACCAAACAAAAGCCGTGTTAATCAAAAAGGTAAATTTTCTTAAAATGAACATCACTTACTCGATATCGAATCAGTAGCCTTGGTGAACCACGAGGTGAATTTCGTTTATCTTTTTATCTGCCGATTATCTTATGACACTACGAAGTTATAACGAGGTTTCTCTTATTCCGTTTCTGGTTCTGATTGGTTCTTAAGTTTATCAAGAAGTAGAACGGGTAATCGAACTTGATCAGGATAAGTGCTGATTGGTTACGAAGTTTTGCTATTGTTACACTCATTCTTACAACACGATGACATAGTGGCTACTGCCTCGCTTCGCCTTTATGAGGCAGTAGCCACAAAAAAACCCCAAAACAAACAGTGGATTAAATGCTGAGCTGCAGAGCAGGAGTGTCTATGAGCCAGATGTTGGTGTGCATTTTTTTTTGTGCATGTATGAGCATGCGGTGTTACTGAGTGCTAGCAGCAGTTCCCTGGTGTAAACAATAGCCCCATGGCTATACGCCAGCTGCCCCAATATGAGTGCGAACAGAAGTCCCCAAACAAGCAGAAAAAACACGAGTGTTCTGAACATAGTTCATGTAGTAAAATAAATAGCAGTTCAAAGAAACTAAGTAAACTGTGAAAAACTGACTGTGTACCACAGTCACATTGGGATAGGAAGCCTTGACCAGGTCAAGTATTGGGGATAGATGGGTCCAGATGGCTGCAGGGCCCTTTTCTTTTGATGAGCTGATTGTGCCAAAGCAGATATGTTCTTCCACTCCACCAACACTTGATGGGTAACACGACATTTCTTTCATTTTAGGCCCTTGTGCTAGCCGCTAGGTGCTAACATGTCACCTCATGACCTTGATCAACATCTGTTTATACAATCTTTCTCTACAGTGTTGTAAATATAATATCTAAATCAAGTGCACACGAACATGTTAACACAGTTGACGAGCAATTAACCCAGTCTATGTGCAGACAATAATATTGATGAAATATTGAGGAGGAGGAGCAAAGACAGACCACACTGAAGTTAAAATTTCCTCCACTAAAGGAAGTGACATCACATGCTGTTGGACAGGTGACTTTGGAGCAAACCATTGCTGAGTTAAAGGGGTTTTGCCAGTGGCTAACACAGTTGACAGAGATTTCTCGGACACATGCAAAGTGAATAATTGAATATGTAGTGAGTCAAATAGATTTAAAAACACCTTTATCATGTTTTAATGGTTATTTTCAACAAAAAATGATGAAAATAATATACAAAAGCATGCATCCTACTGTTAATTTGGAGAGCAAACCTTGACCTTTAACAAATCGGACAGCACAAAAAAAATTCCAATGTACTGTACGCAATTTCTGCAAAATTAACGATGGGACTTGCTGACGTTTTGCATTAAATTAAAAAAGAATGTGTACCAATGTAAAATTGATAATTTTTTGAAGTGAATATTTTGTAAAATGTATAAATACAACCTGTGGACGGCGGCACGGTGGTGTAGTGGTTAGCGCTGTCGCCTCACAGCAAGAAGGTCCTGGGTTCGAGCCCTGGGGCCGGCGAGGGCCTTTCTGTGCGGAGTTTGCATGTTCTCCCCGTGTCCGCGTGGGTTTCCTCCGGGTGCTCCGGTTTCCCCCACAGTCCAAAGACATGCAGGTTAGGTTAACTGGTGACTCTAAATTGACCGTAGGTGTGAGTGTGAATGGTTGTCTGTGTCTATGTGTCAGCCCTGTGATGACCTGGCGACTTGTCCAGGGTGTACCCCGCCTTTCGCCCGTAGTCAACTGGGATAGGCTCCAGCTTGCCTGCGACCCTGTAGAAGGATAAAGCGGCTAGAGATAATGAGATGAGATGAGACAACCTGTGGACATGACATGTACCCCTAATTATTGAATGAACCGAATGAGTTAGGACAATGGATTAAAAAGATCAACATGAGTATTAAAATAGAACATCTCCAAAAGACTGCCTTGTTAGGAACAGCAAGAATATTGCAGAAAGTTTTGGAAAAATGAAAATAATGTTTATGAAGAAACAATTAAATTCCTTTGGACCTTCGGCTACTAGTTGTAGCTCACTCCTGAGGACAAATCCGGTTTAACATCTATATACTGAGAAATGTAGAAACACATATAATAATAATTATAATAACAATAATAATAATAATAATAAATTAACTAAGTAGGGAAATACTAGGAGAAATGCTAAAGATTGATGAATAATGTAAATAATAATGGGTGTTAGACAGTCCTGTGTGTCCTGCGTGGCTCTTGACTGCCATTGTGTGGCTACGTTTAGGAAGTGCACGATCCCTTTGTTGATTAAAGTCACAGCGTTTCAGCAATAAATCTGTAGGAAATAGCTGGGGGGGGGCTTATCAGTGCGAGGCTTGTTGCCTGTTAGAAAATGTATTTCATCTCATCTCATTATCTCTAGCCACTTTATCCTTCTACAGGGTCGCAGGCAAGCTGGAGCCTATCCCAGCTGACTACAGGCGAAAGGCGGGGTACACCCTGGACAAGTCGCCAGGTCATCACAGGGCTGACACATAGACACAGACAACCATTCACACTCACACCTACGGTCAATTTAGAGTCACCAGTTAACCTAACCTGCATGTCTTTGGACTGTGGGGGAAACCGGAGCACCTGGAGGAAACCCACGCGGACACGGGGAGAACATGCAAACTCCACACAGAAAGGCCCTCGCCGGCTACGGGGCTCGAACCCAGACCTTCTTGCTGTGAGGCGACAGCGCTAACCACTACACCACAGTGCCGCCCGAAAATGTATTTATTAATAATAATAATAATAATAACTGATGTTGTATTGGATGGCTGTTGGTTTCCCTCATGTGGCCACATTTGGAAAATTGACTCGCTGCATTTTCAGTCAATAAATTGGTTGAAATAATGAAATGATCCATTAATTGTAATGTAGGATATGGATGCATGCCGCTCCCATCCCATTCATCCATGAGAGATGTGAAGAGCATGGGTTTATTTGTCACCATTGTGTATTAATGCCTGCGTTCAACCCACTGTACTGCATGGCAGTTTGATCAACACTGGAGTGTGAATTGAGGAATACTGTAGACATGTAATAAATTAAGTAGTTATGTGTAGATCAAAAATAATCAAAATAAATAATCACAAAACTAAATAAATACATCGATCTGGTCAAAACAGAGTGTCGATGTATATACATTTACTGTAACCCAGATTGGGAAGATGATGGGCCTTAAACCCCCATTTACTGTGAGCATTGTGTTTATAGAGAAGAAAAGGCCTGGGAGTCGACAGTGCTGAGTGTGTTCATTAGAGCACTGGCTTTATTTTGACAGATGGGTTTGATGTTCTGCATGTTGGTTTATTTTGCCCAACTGGTGAAATGAATAAGATTTCCCTGTAAATGAAACTTGGAGTTTAAGAATGAGGTTAGTGTTGGTGAAAATGCAGTGAATTTAGAACTTTATAGATTCTGTATTAAATGTTGCATTCGTGAGAACTGATAAAGTAAGGTCTGATATTTGTTATTGCATTCCTTTCTGTGCTGCTGCAGGTAACTTAGATAAATTAGTGGCATGTTCATTGATGTTTATATAACTATTTTGTCTATTTTAAAATTATTTTATCTTAACTGTCCCAGGCGGGACGGCACCACTTGGAAATTGAAATTGGCATGTTATGATTGCCGTCTGACTACGTCACATGTGCAGGGCTGAATAGCCGAGTGCAATCCCTTGTACCAGGTCATCTGTGTCAGGGACACCCCCTCCACCATCTTGGCTATACACAGGACTCCCCCTCAGTATCATGGAGCTGAAATGGCTAGAGACCCTTTTCAGTCATGTGACCTTCCTAAACGCGACCACCATTTTGGACGTAGTGAACTTCGGCTCGAATCAGTTTGAATGCGAGGAAGGCGACAAACGAAAAACATAAAAGAAAAAGGAGCAAGATGCAGAAAACACCTTCACTATCCAGCGACGTAGGGCATTTACAGGGCGAGCAGAGGGAGAGGTATTTGCAAAAATTGAGGTTAGCAGGCTTAGAGAAGGACGTTTACCTGCTTCCACCAGGATTGTTCACTGACGTACCCTCCGGCTTGCTCCCCCTCAAATTAAGCAGCGCGCTCCAGCTTCCGGAGCGCGCTGCTTAATTTGAGGGGGAGCAAGCCGGAGCATGCTCCAGAACCTCGGCCGGAGCACTCCGGGAGCAAGCCGGAGCGAGCTGCTTAATTTGAGGGGGAGCAAGCTGGAGCGCGCTCCGGAACCTTGGCCGGAGCACTCCAGGAGCAAGCCGGAACACGCTGCTTAATTTGAGGGGGAGCAAGCCGGAGCGCGCTCCAGAACCTTGGCCGGAGCACTCCGGGAGCAAGCCGGAGCGCGCTCTGGAACCTCGGCCGGAGCACTCCGGGAGCAAGCCAGAGCGCGCTGCTTAATTTGAAGGGGAGCAAGCCGAAGCGTGCTCCAGAACCTCGGCCGGAGCACTCCGGGAGCAAGCCGGAGCGCGCTGCTTAATTTGAGGGGGAGCAAGCTGGAGCGCGCTCCGGAACCTTGGCCGGAGCACTCCAGGAGCAAGCCGGAGCACGCTGCATAATTTGAGGGGGAGCAAGCCGGAGCATGCTCCAGAACCTCGGCCGGAGCACTCCGGGAGCAAGCCGGAGCGAGCTGCTTAATTTGAGGGGGAGCAAGCTGGAGCACGCTCCGGAACCTTGGCCGGAGCACTCCAGGAGCAAGCCGGAACACGCTGCTTAATTTGAGGGGGAGCAAGCCGGATCACGCTCCGGAACCTCGGCCGGAGCACTCTGGGAGCAAGCCGGAGTGTCCTGCTTAATTTGAGGGGGAGCAAGCCGGAGCGCGCTCCAGAACCTTGGCCGGAGCACTCCGGGAGCAAGCCGGAGCGTGCTCTGGAACCTCGGCCGGAGCACTCCGGGAGCAAGCCAGAGCGCGCTGCTTAATTTGAGGGGGAGCAAGCCGAAGCGCGCTCCAGAACCTCGGCCGGAGCACTCCGGGAGCAAGCTGGAGCGCGCTGCTTAATTTGAGGGGGAGCAAGCCGGAGCATGCTCCAGAACCTCGGCCGGAGCACTCCAGGAGCAAGCCGGAGCGCGCTGCTTAATTTGAAGGGGAGCAAGCCGAAGCGCGCTCCAGAACCTTGGCCGGAGCACTCCGGGAGCAAGCCGGAGCGCGCTCTGGAACCTCGGCCGGAGCACTCCGGGAGCAAGCCAGAGCGCGCTGCTTAATTTGAAGGGGAGCAAGCCGAAGCGCGCTCCAGAACCTCGGCCGGAGCACTCCGGGAGCAAGCCGGAGCGCGCTGCTTAATCTGAGGGGGAGCAAGCTGGAGCGCGCTCCGGAACCTTGGCCGGAGCACTCCAGGAGCAAGCCAGAACACGCTGCTTAATTTGAGGGGGAGCAAGCCGGATCACGCTCCGGAACCTCGGCCGGAGCACTCTGGGAGCAAGCCGGAGTGTCCTGCTTAATTTGAGGGGGAGCAAGCCGGAGCGCGCTCCAGAACCTTGGCCGGAGCACTCCGGGAGCAAGCCGGAGCGCGCTCTGGAACCTCGGCCGGAGCACTCTGGGAGCAAGCCGGAGTGTCCTGCTTAATTTGAGGGGGAGCAAGCCGGAGCGCGCTCCAGAACCTTGGCCGGAGCACTTCGGGAGCAAGCCGGAGCGCGCTCTGGAACCTCGGCCGGAGCACTCCGGGAGCAAGCCAGAGCGCGCTGCTTAATTTGAGGGGGAGCAAGCCAAAGCGCGCTCCAGAACCTCGGCCGGAGCACTCCGGGAGCAAGCTGGAGCGCGCTGCTTAATTTGAGGGGGAGCAAGCCGGAGCATGCTCCAGAACCTCGGCCGGAGCACTCCGGGAGCAAGCCGGAGCGCGCTGCTTAATTTGAGGGGGAGCAAGCCGGAGCACGCTCCAGAACCTCGGCCGGAGCACTCAGGGAACAAGCCGGAGTGCCCTGCTTAATTTGAGGGGGAGCAAGCCGGATCACGCTCCGGAACCTCGGCCAGAGCACTCCGAGAGCAAGCCGGAGCGCGCTGCTTAATTTGAGGGGGAGCAAGCCGGAGCACACTCCGGAACCTCGGCTGGAGCACTCCGGGAGCAAGCCGGAGTGCCCTGCTTAATTTGAGGGGGAGCAAGCCGGAGCGCGCTCCGGAACCTCGGCCGGAGCACTCCAGGAGCAAGGCGGAGCGCGCTCCGGAACCTCGGCCGGAGCACTCCAGGAGCAAGCCGGAGCGCGCTGCTTAATTTGAGAGGGAGCAAGCCGGAGCGCGCTCCGGAACCTCGGCCGGAGCACTCCGGAGCGCGCTGCTTAATTTGAGAGGGAGCAAGCCGGAGCGCGCTCCGGAACCTCGGCCGGAGCACTCCGGAGCGCGCTGCTTATTTTGAGGGGGAGCAAGCCGGAGCACGCTCCGGAACCTCAGCCGGAGCACTCCGAGAGCAAGCCGGAGTGCCCTGCTTAATTTGAGGGGGAGCAAGCCGGAGCACGCTCCGGAACCTCAGCCAAAGCACTCCGAGAGCAAGCCGGAGCGCGCTGCTTAATTTGAGGGGGAGCAAGCCGGAGCACGCTCCGGAACCTCGGCCGGAGCACTCCGGGAGCAAGCCGGAGCGCGCTCCGGAACCTCGGCCGGAGCACTCCGGGAGCAAGCCAGAGCGCGCTGCTTAATTTGAGGGGGAGCAAGCCGGAGCACCCTCCGGAACCTCGGACGTTGGCTCCGGCAGCTATTTACACTGGATCTGGTGTAAATAGCTGCCGGATCATAATTACAGTAAACTAGTAAATACAGTAAAGGAAAAACTTGAGACTGAAAGGTTTTAACAGTCATCCAAATGACTGAACGTAAACATTGCTACAGTAACATATGTTGTTGACATTAGCTAGTCAACAATAGCTACTACAGAAGAACAAAGAGGTTACAATGGGTTATTTTAACCTATTTGGTTACACACTCGCCGCCACAGAATGTTAACAGCAATGTAATCCCTTTTCTGGCTAATTTTATTCGTCTTCCCTCCAACAAAGTGGTCACTACACAAGCGTTGGTATGCCGAGGGCTGCCAATCTTTCCTGTTAATGGCCGCTATCCATCTTCTCCATCGGGATCCGATAAAATGATAAACCTTGCCTTGTTTGTTGATGGTTACTACATCCAGGTGCACAACAATATAGTGGCATGATGGAAGTCTTGCTGAAAGTAAAAACTTTCTTTGCTGCCGTTCCTCAATGTTGGCTGTGGTAAACTACTGGTAGTACATGTCCAAAATGGCAGCCGCGTTTGTCATGACGTCACGTGAAAAGGGTCCATACTGGATCATTTGATATCCTACAAAAACAGTGTTCAGTTTGAGAACGATGCTTAAGAAGGTGTCTTCTGGACAACCTAATCAATGTAAAAGTTCTGGTACAGCCATTTTCATAACACTGAAAATATTCAGATGCCTAATTGGCACTGTGCACCGCACATCCGTATTTTGCAGCGAAAACCAACATATGCTGTTTTATTCACATATTCAGTAGAGCTATTTGCTGTGGTCACATTAGTTACTGATGAATTCTCTGTAGTGTTTTAGAAATTGTGATCGGAGGGCAATTTTGGGAATGAGACTCGCAATGGGGCCCTCATCTAAAAGAAGAAAACTCTCCTCATCTACTGCCTCACCTGAAACACAGAAAACAGTAGTTGTACGTTGTGGGTCTTATAATGGCACAAATTATACAGCTAACCCACTGCGATCCCAGCCCTTATCCACAGACACACAATACACATTTTACTGTGTATTATATTGGATACTATTGTTGATAAATATCAAATCAAATCAAGTTTATTTGTATAGCGCTTTTAACAATAAACATTGTCGCAAAGCAGCTTTACAGAATTTGAACAACTTAAAACATGAGCTAATTTTATCCCTAATCTATCCCCAATGAGCAAGCCTGTGGCGATGGTGGCAAGGAAAAACTCCCTCAGACGACATGAGGAAGAAACATCGAGAGGAACCAGACTCAAAAGGGAACCCATCCTCATTTGGGCAACAACAGACAGCCTGACTATAATATTAACAGTTTTAACAGGTATAACCCTCAACTGTCCTCATGGGGCCGTCCTTCACAGGAGCGGTGCGATAAAACTCCGACCAGACACAGGGCACCAGGATGGATCAAGCAGGTCCGAGGGGCAGAAGAGGCCAGCATCTCAATCCCAGGATCAACATGTAACTCAGAGGAACAGATTGGGGGGGGGGGGGGGGGGAGAGAGAGAGAAAGAAAACACGTTGTTAGGTATGCCCTAAAAATGTCAAGTATTAAATCTGTGTGGTAGGCTCGCAGAGACGAGAGTCTTTACATTAGGCATAACACACAACAATGGCATGTTAATATGGTAAAATATATCATGACCTGCTCTGGCTGGATGCTTGATTGGGTGATGGGAGCACACTCCTCAGCAATGATGAGATGCAGATGGGACCCTTAGGGCTGGCCAAGACAATTCAGTTACATTTCACCGGGTCTGGGACATGCGACAGAATGTCTGACGGCCGATTCCCTGCAGGCTATGATAGCCAGTCGAGGTCTCCACCCTCTCCACCAAAAGATTTCCTGTTGACTCCATGTAATTCAGAGGGACAGATTTGGGGTGGGGGGGAGGGAAAAAAAACACAGGTTGTTAGGTATGCCCAATGTCACCTGAATAAGTAGGAACAGTATACATATTGCACCGAGTACAAGCAGGGACTCCGGCAACTAACTATGACAGCATAACTAAAAGGAGAGAGCCAGAAGGTAACACAGGCATGAGGGAGCCCTGGGACATAAAGCAGCCAGCCACTACACCGTCAACAAACTCGAGTGAGCAAGCGAGTGGGGACTGACAGCATCCATACATCCCAGTTTACCAAAACACTCTATTGGCCCTTTTCCACTACCCTTTTTCAGCTCACTTCAGCTCGCTTCAGCTCACTTCAGCCCGACACGGCTCGCGTTTCGACTACCAAAAACCAGCACGACTCAGCTCGTTTCAGCCCTGCTTAGCCCCTAAAACTCGCACCGTTTTGGAGTGGGGCTGAAGCGAGCCAAGCCGTGCTGAGTGAGGCTGGAAGCGTGAGCAGACACTCCCCTGTGCACTGATTGGTGAGGAGGCGTGTCCTCACATGCCCACACACGCCCCGCGAGCGCGCTGGGATCTGTAAACACTGCAAACCCGGAAGAAGAATAATTACGAATTACAAGAATTTCTGAAGCCTTATGCGCCTCGCCTCATCTATACGCTCTTGCCAGTATCTGTTGGCGTTGTCGGTGACAACAAGCCACAGCACCAAGACCAGCAACACTAACGACTCCATGTCCTCCATGTTTATTGTTTACTATTCGGGTCGTGAGACTACCGCTTAAAAGATCACTGAATCAGTGACATACAGAGCATCGTGGACGAGTTCGCGGAGCGCAAGGCTCGCCGTATGCCCTTCAAATAATGCGCGCAGTAGGCTATTGATGTTTTATTATGAGTCATGTACAGTATGTCGCCTAATGTTTTTTTGTTTGAGTTACATGTTCGTTTGAAGGACTTAATGTACAAAATAACATAGTTGCACCCCGTAGTGTTGAAATTGGTAAACACAGTGCATTCAGTGAGGTTTGCACCGCCCTCCTTTTATTTCTGACTCTTCCTGTCACCGTTGCAACCTCTGAGCGCTCATTCGTATGCCCTTCAAATAATGTGCGCAGTATAGGCTATTGATGTTTTATTATGAGCCATGTACAGTATCCTAATGTTTTTTGTTTCTGAGTTACATGTTCGTTTGAAGGACTTGATGTACTAAATAACATAGTTGCACCCGGTAGTGTTGAAATTGGTAAACACCGCAGTTGCGGACATTTTGTAGCCTAAAATGATGTTATGATAAGCTTTAATAAAATGCCCGGTCATTTGCCCCGCCCCCGGCCCGGCTCTGACTTGTTCCGCCACTGTCACTGATGTCACTGTTTGCGCTGCTTAACGACATCACGTGACGTCCACTCACTTTTGCTAACTCCACCCAATGTGTCCACCCACTTCCAGCCAGCACGGTTCAGCGCGGTTGTAGTCGAAATGCAACTTCAATAGCCCCGCTCAGCTCGACTCAGCTCGACTCGGCACGGCACGGCTCAGCCGCGTTTGTAGTGGAAAAGCGGCATAAATCTGAGGACCCTCCAGATCTACTCCTTTATAAGTATTTATAAGTAAATATAAGTATTGTAGTTTTCCATTGCAGAAACTTCCAGCAATTACATGTTTACCTCCAAAACCATCTGTGAGCTCGTGAAGCTCCTATTTTGCAAGTTTGTTTTTGACACAGCTGTCCGTTTATATGCATACAAAGGCTGCAGGAAAAACACACATCTGTCAAAACAAAATCAACATGTCTGTCTCAATGAAGAAAAGTAGCAGCAACATGTCGTAACATTTGATGATATCTGTGTCAATACGAATAAGGATTGACATTCACCACCTGTATCACCATGCAAACTGGCTAACTGTGAATAAATTTTTCCCTGTAATTTTGCTGCCTTTACAGCAGGGAGAGTTTGTATAAGCACATCATAATATTACAACCCTTAACCTGTGTAGCTTTAAACTGCCCCCTTGCCAGTCGTCGTCTTTCCGGGCACAAAGACTGTTCATTGGGGAAAAAACAGTGCTTTTAAATGTAGTGTGACCCAGCAGCTGGGGTGTTTCGACTCAACAGCAGCCCAACAGCTGTGCAAAATTAGAAGTGACCATGCCTGAGCACACTGGACAATGCCTAGCTGTTAAAACTACACAAAACTACACAACATGGTCGTCACAAACAAAGCATTATTTGTTTATGTTAATTAATCAGATCATTCACAATCATCGCTGAAAATCAGCAGGGGAAGGAGCTTAGAAACAGCTGGTTATGGCTTGCGGTTCCTTGTCCCATTGACTGTCCATTCCCTTCCCTGTCGGTTCCCTTCTGTCTGTGGATCGCCACTCTGCTGATCCGCTGAAACCACTTTGTTTATTGCCCTCCAAAATCAGCCCTTTTCCAGTGCATTTTGAAAGATACTGGACAGGACAGTTGGAAGAATAGCTTTTTTTTTATTGTAATGTAGCGCAAATACTATAACGACCGATTTAAATGGACGCAGCTGCTGGGTAGATTGCATCATATCTGACTGTCCTCAACCACTAAGCCAGCAGCTGGGTTATAGAAAGCAACTCAGAATGAGTTAAAATAACCCAAGAATATGACCCCACAGTCTCGACCCAGCGTTTAGGTTGGGGGAGGAAGAAAAACAAGGCAGCGTTTTTTCGAGGGTACTTGTGTGGTGAAGCGTCGGCTCTGTTAACAGTGTACACAGACATCGGTGTGGATCAGAGCTGAGTGCCAGGCCGAGTAATAAGGTGATGTTCTGCGTTCTGCGACCTGTAACTGTAGTGGACCGAGGAGTTTAGAATCCGGGCCTTGAAGCCACAGACGGGCTCAAAAGGGAACGCCAATGTTGCACAAACACAGAGTGCTTTTACTAACCTCATTACAGTGATGGCTGTTTGTTTGTTGACAGGGAGTAACTGCGCATGAGCAGACCATGATCTGTCGGCAGTTGTTTGCAGTTCGCTCAGCCCATCAAAATGGCGTAAAAAATAAATGTGAATGATAATGTTTCTGTGCACAGAAAGGATGAAGAATGCGCTCGCCAGTGAAAAGCTGTGGCGTTCTGTTTCTTTTTGAATGTGTTTTACTGTGGGACCGTTGTTCTTAGGCCTGAGGCCCGCCCACTCCGGGTCTCAACTCGGTCCTGTAGAGAGTGTATAAAGGCTGTGGGCGCTGCGCAGTGACATGAGCTGAGCGGCTTGAATTGGAGAGAGCAGCGCGATGTCTGGCAGAGGAAAGGGCGGCAAGGGGCTCGGGAAAGGAGGCGCTAAGCAGCACCGGAAAGTTCTTTGCGACAACATCCAGGGAATCACCAAGCCAGCTATTCACCGTCTGGCTCGCCGTGGCGGTGTGAAACGCATTTCCGGTCTGATCTACAAAGAGACCCGCGGTGTGCTGAAAGTGTTCCTGGAGAACGTGAGCCGCGACGCCGTCACTTACACAGAGCATGCCAAGAGAAAGACCGTCACCGCTATGGATGTGGTGTACGGCCTGAAATGCCAGGGATGCACTCTGTACGGCTTCGGCGGTTAAACGCTCCGACACTGAACCGCACCAACACAACGGCTCTTTTAATAGCCACCCAAATATCTACAAAGAGCTCTTTCTCCATGAGGTGGAGTAGTGCTTATAGGTTTTTTTTAATTAAACAAAGCTAAGCATATAAAACACCAGGCACAAGTAATATTTAATCGCTTCTATATGAATGTGTGTGTAACAGATGGTGGTTATTGAAATATAAGAATAGGGTGCATTTTACATGATATACAGTGGTGCTTGAAAGTTTGTGAACCCTTTAGAATTTTCTATATTTCTGCATAAATATGACCCAAAACATCATCAGAATTTCACACAAGTCCTAAAAGTAGATAAAGAGAACCCAGTTAAACAAATTAGACAAAAATATGATACTTAGTCATTTATTTATTGAGGAAAATGATCCAATATTACATATCTGTGAGTGGCAAAAGTATGTGAACCTCTAGGATTAGCAGTTAATTTGAAGGTGAAATGAGAGTCCGGTGTTTTCAATCAATTGGATGACAAATCAGGTGTGAGTGGGCACCCTGTTTTATTTAAAGAACAGGGATCTATCAAAGTCTGATCTTCACAACACGTTTGTGCAAGTGTATCATGGCACAAAAAAAAGGAGATTTCTGAGGACCTCAGAAAAAGCGTTGTTGATGCTCATCAGGCTGGAAAAGGTTACAAAACCATCTCTAAAGAGTTTGGACTCCACCAATCCACAGTCAGACAGATTGTGTACAAATGGAGGAAATTCAAGACCATTGTTACCCTCCCCAGGAGTGGTCAACCAACAAAGATCACTCCAAGAGCAAGGCGTGTAATAGTTGGCGAGGTCACAAAGGACCCCAGGGTAACTTCTAAGCAACTGAAGGCCTCTCTCACATTGGCTAATGTTAATGCTCATGAGTCCACCATCAGGAGAACACTGAACAACAATGGTGTGCATGACAGGGTTGCAAGGAGAAAGCCACTGCTCTCCAAAAAACTTGCTGCTTGTCTGCAGTTTGCTAAAGATCATATGGACAAGCCAGAAGGCTATTGGGAAAATGTTTTGTGGACGGCTGAGGCCAAAATAGAACAATTTGGTTGAAATGAGAAGCGTTAAGTTTGGAGAAAGGAAAACACTGCATTCCAGCATAACAACCTTATCCCATCTGTGAAACATGGTGGTGGTAGTATCGTGTTTTGGGCCTGTTTTGCTGCATCTGGGCCAGGACGGCTTGCCATCATTGATGCAGCAATGAATTCTGAATTATACCAGGGAATTCTAAAGGAAAATGTCAGGACATCTGTCCACGAACTGAATTTCAAGAGAAGGTGGGTCATGCAGCAAGACAATGACCCTAAGCACACAAGTCGTTCTACCAAAGAATGGTTAAAGAAGAATAAAGTTCATGTTTTGGAATGGTCAAGTCAAAGTCCTGACCTTAATCCAATCAAAATGTTGTGGAAGGACCTGAAGCGAGCAGTTCATGTGAGGAAACCCACCAACATCCCAGAGTTGAAGCTGTTCTGTATGGAAGAACGGGCTAAAATTCCTCCAAGCCGGTGTGCAGGACTGATCAACAGATACCGGAAACATTTACTTGCAGTTATTGCTGCACAAGGGGGTCACATCAGATACTGAAAGCAAAGGTTCACATACTTTTGCCACTCACAGATATGTAATATTGGATCATTTTCCTCAATAAATAAATGACCAAGTATAATATTTTTGTCTCATTTGTTTAACTGGGTTCTGTTTATCTACTTTTAGGACTTGTGTGAAAATCTGATGATGTTTTGGGTCATATTTTTGCAGAAATATAGAAAATTCTAAAGGGTTCACAAACTTTTAAGCACCACTGTATATAATTCTCCAACAGTGCTGTGAATATAAAACGGCAGGAAGGGAGACAAAGCGAGGCGGAGGGGAAGGAAGTGGGCGGAGCGGTAGGAGCCACCTAAAAGCGCGCCCAAGAAGGGCTCCAAGAAAGCCGTGACCAAGGCGGCTGGTAAAGGAGGCAAGAAGTGCAGAAAGTCCAGGAAGGAGAGCTACGCTATCTACGTGTACAAGGTCCTGAAGCAGGCTCATCTCGACACCGGCATCTCGTCTAAGGCTATGGGCATCATGAACTCCTTCGTCAATGACATTTTCGAGCGTATCGCCGGTGAGTCCTCTCGTCTGGCTCACTACAACAAGCGCTCCACCATCACCTCCAGAGAGATCCAGACTGATGTGCGCCTTTTATTGCCTGGCGAGCTGGCCAAGCACGCCGTGTCCGAGGGCACAAAGGCCGTCACCAAGTACACCAGCTCCAAGTAAAGTGCACTGCTGCTGCGGCCGCCTTCAGCAACCTAACGGCTCTTTTAAGAGCCACCCACTTTCTCATAGAAGAGCAAATTCGTGTGTGTCTCTCTGTGCTGTTTCTTTGTTTTATAATAAATGCAGAATTGAATAAATATTTATTTACGGGAGATACAGCGAGAACAGTTGCCACATCAGGAAAACCAACCTCCATCAATGAGTAAATAAAGGAGCTATTTTACTTACAAAGCGAAAATAACCGAGTAAAAATCATATGGGTGCTGCACTGAGTTATTTAAAATGTTTTATTTGTCTCTGTGGATAAATGGAAATCTGCCTTGTGACAATGTCCATTGTTAAAAACACAAAACGTGTGTGAAGTGATAAATGTATTGAAATACCAACAAGGATTTGTTCTTGATACATATAGACCAATTATTAAATACAGCATTACCTTTGCTCATTTCCAAGCAGCGGAGAAAACTTTCTGCTTCTCTCTTCTGATTACTGAAGCGGCGCTCAGACACCACAATATCTAAAAGGACGGGGACAAAAACCTGTCAGTCAAACCGCGAGGAGTTCTAGAACTCTGGCCACTGTGTCCTAACAGCTGTTCTGTTTCACTGCTCCGACTCCACTCGAACCGTGAGCTCAAACAGAACAGTGTTCCATGCAGGGGATGGAGACGGGCTCGTTTCTGTGAGACAGTGAGGTGGCTCTTAAAAGAGCCTTTGTGTGCGTTAGACGGAGTCCGCGTTTAAGCGCGCTCTCCGCGAATATGGCGTGCCAGCTAAATGTCCTTGGGCATGATGGTCACTCTCTTGGCATGGATAGCACACAGGTTAGTGGATTAGTTAGTGGACAGCTCAGTAGATTTCTGATAACGGCGGATCTCCCTCAGAGCCACGGTGCCAGGCCTGTAACGGTGAGGCTTCTTCACGCCGCCGGTAGCGGGGGCGCTCTTGCGGGCAGCCTTCGTGGTGAGCTGCTTCCTGGGCGCCTTGCCACCAGTGGATTTATGGGCCGTCTGCTTGGTTCTTGCCATGGCGTCGAGCTCTGCACTTCACAGATGAGAAACAGAATAAATGGCACCGGCGGACACTGGCTTTTTCAACTCTAACAGCGCCCTGCACTCATTGGGCGTCTTGAACGCGGTCGCCTGTCATTGGAGAGAACGCGTTGCGTCACCTATTCGCTATTGGACTGTCTTTTCCCGCCGACAAAGTTTGAAACACAGCCACACCTGTCCCTAATTGATTGTCGCTCGTGCAGCTCCGCAGAGCCAACAGCGCAGCTTAGCGCATTTTGTAGGTTCAATCGCCGCACGGACAGCGCCGTCATAATCTATTTTCACCTTCCTTTATCGCCAGCACACTACTATTATTATGCTATACTATTACAACTAAAATGCTTTATAAATAAAATGCATCATTACTACTAACACCACATGATTATATTGTTTATGAATTCCTTTTATGCTAGAGCTATGAAATACCCCAAAACCTGGGAAAGGATTTAAAAAAGTGCACTTTTTGAGCATAGATCGGTGGCTCTGAAAAGAGCCTTTGGGGACTGACGAACGCAGCAGTGTGTGAATTTATTTGGTCTTGACGGCCTTCTCGGTCTTTTTGGGCAAAAGCACCGCCTGAATGTTCGGCAGCACACCACCCTGAGCGATGGTCACTCCGCCAAGCAGTTTGTTCAGCTCCTCGTCATTGCGCACAGCGAGCTGTAAGTGGCGGGGAATGATGCGAGTCTTCTTGTTGTCACGAGCGGCGTTACCGGCCAACTCCAGGATCTCAGCAGTCAGGTACTCCAGCACGGCAGCCAGATAAACTGGAGCGCCGGCGCCGACACGCTCGGCATAGTTGCCTTTCCGCAGGAGCCTGTGGACACGGCCCACGGGAAACTGGAGCCCGGCTCTGGATGAACGAGTCTTGGCCTTGGCTCGAGCCTTGCCAGTCTTTCCTCTTCCGCTCATTCTGCTGCTCAGATCCGTTGCAGGAACAACTCTGAAATAAAAAGCGCTACAGCTTGTGCCCTCTGTGATAAAGACAACACGGCTACTCTCTGATTGGTTAAGATCGTTGTGGCAGAACAACCAATCACAAACATGCCGTCAAATTCCAGCATCAGCCTGCATGACAACCATCCCACGGGTGTGTGTGTAAGAGACAGAGAGATATGAAAAAGGAAAGAAGGGAATATATATATATATATATATATATATATATATATATATATATATATATATTATAAAGTTTATATATCGATGTACAGAAATGTAAATTGTTATTAGTTCCATCAGCTCTGACTCAGTTCATGTTCTCCCAGCGCCCTCCTGTCACCATTTTGTAAAGCAGGAATCAACTCCACCACAACAATCAGCAGCATCTGATATCCTGAGTGAATATGGAATACTGCTCTTTCAACGAAAACATGGGTGGCTCTTAAAAGAGCCGTTTAGGGAAAGAAAACATTACTCAAACAAACATGTTTACTTCTTTCTGGGGGCCGCCTTTTTCGCCTTGGCCGTTTTGGGCTTTACGGCTTTGGGCTTGGCAGTTTTTGTCTTCTTCGCGCTCTTGGCAGCCTTTTTGGGGGTCGACGGTTTTTTCGCCTTCTTCGGGCTCTTGGCGGCGGGTTTCTTGGCCGCTAACTTCTTAGCGGCGGTTGGCTTTTTGGCGGCCACCTTTCTGGCTTTGGGCGCGGCTTTCTTGGCGGGGTTCTTGCCTTCGGTCTGCGTCTTGTTCAGCTTGAAAGAGCCAGACGCACCGGTCCCTTTGGTCTGCACCAGGACGCTTTTCCTCACAAGGTTCCTGACGGCGATTTTGACGCGGGAGTTGTTCTTCTCCACATCGTATCCGGCGGCCTGTAAAGCTTTCTTCAAGGCGGAGAGGGACACGCCGCTCCTCTCCTGCAATGCAGAAACCGCTTTGATGATGAGCTCGCCGACGCTCGGGCCTGATTTCTTGCTCTTTGAAGCTGCTTTCTTCTTGGGCGCTTTGGCCGGCGCGGCGGCGGGAGCGACTTCTGCCATCTGTCTCGGAGCTCCGGAGCGGAAGCGAGTGAAACCCTGTGTGGGAAACGGAGGCCGGGGGCGGGGCTTAAAAGCGCTCATGAGAACGTTTGAGACTCAACCGCGCTGCCGCTGAGTGAGCGCGCTGCCGTCACACACTCGCACTTGTGTTTTCTCACGGCGTTTCTCGGTGAAAATAAGACTCGGAAGACAAGATCCAAAGCGATCGAGCACACGTGTAGCGAGAACGGGCTTTCTCGTTCCTCCCGAGCTCCAGCAGGCCCAGGTACAGACCGAGCGTGTCGCGCAGTGGCCATAAAACAGCACGGTGCGGCTCGAGCCGGCGGGCTGCGCGCTTTGTGCGATGCCGTGTGTAAAAACGGGCTGAGAAACGGCGTGGCCGCTGTAAGCGCTCTGGGCTGAGTGGAAGGAAGGAGAGCCCTGTCAATGACCCTGATGGATTTCCACTGTCCGAGTGTAGTGTGCAGTTTTGGAAACGGAGCCGCTTTTGTGCTGTGGAAAGCACAGCTTTGGAGTGAGTGTGCGCGCGCCTCATGAATCATGTTGTGAAGCTATAACCTGAACACGAATCACTTTGCGCAGCTACAACCCTAAAAAATTATCACTTTGCACAGCTATAACCCTAAAAATTATCACTTTGGGCAGCTGTAAGGACATTAGACACTGGATGCTGGAAAATAACGAATTTACCGTCGGAATTTTTCTCGACTTATATAAAGCTTTTGACACTGTAGATCACAATATACTATTCAATAAACTAAACTCCTATGGTTTTAAAGGTTTTGCCTTCCAATGGTTAAAAGATTATCTGTCAGATAGAAAGCAATATGTTTTTAGTAAGTTTTGTCTCATCCCATAAAACTGTAACATGTGGAGTCCCTCAAGGATCCATACTTGGTCCTCTTTTGTTCTTGATTTATGTGAATGACCTCGCTTTGGTATCAGACAAACTCTTTACATTACTATTTGCAGACGATACTAATCTATTCATGTCTCATAAAAATTTTGATACACTTATAATAACGATAAATGATGAACTAGGCAGGCTAAATCACTGGTTCAAGGCAAATAAGTTGTCCATCAATATAGATAAAACAAATTTCATAATCTTTACAGGAAGAAATAAGAAATACAGTATAGAGAGATGAGATGAGTATAGAAATGGCTAAGATATTCATAGATGACAAACCCATTAAACAGGTAATTAATACACGTTTTCTTGGAGTCATAATAGATGAAAAACTCACATGGAAGTTTCATATTGATCATATTTGCAAACAGATTTACAAGAATATTGGAATCATAAGACAAGTTGCAAGTTGCCTTTCACGTAAAATATTTATGACTTTGTATTACAGCTTGATATACTCCTGTTTAACATATTGCAATATTATCTAGGCAAATACATATTATACTACTTCCATCAAACCACTGTACCAGTTACAAAAGCGCTTTGTGAGAATTGCATTAAATGTCTCTTTCTTAGCAAACTCAGCGACTCTATTTTACGATCTGAAAGTCTTGACAGTATATGACATAAACAAACTTCAAACAGCCATTTTCGTTCATAAAGTAATCCATAAAAGTTCTTATTTACCAGAGCATTACAAGGATTTATTCAAATTCAATTTAGATATCCATAGTCATAGTGCCAGACAGCAAAACAATTTAAGGCCAATAATGACAAAATCTAATCTAAGGCAATTCACAATAATGTTTAGAGGCCCCTCCATATGGAACAGTTTAAGTCAATCCCTAAGAAATTGTTTGTCCCGACCCACTTTCAAAAAATATATAAAAAATGACTTCATAGACAAGCCAACTACCACCTCCTGATTTGTTTGTTTTTCTTGTTTATGTTTACTTATATATGTAAAGATTTGGTATTTACTTTTTTTAACTTTTTCTACTGTCCTTATGATTTATTACTTATTAGTTTAAATTGTGTATTTGGTTTTCTTTAACTTCTGTTTAATTTGATGTGTTATTTGATTGTATTATCTCATAAGTTAGTTAGTTCGTTAGTTTTTCCTTATTTTCTTGTATTTCGATAATGATTTGCTTTTATCTTTTGTTTGATCTTATTTATTTATGTATGTATGTTATAATCACAGAAATTGTTATGACCATACAGTAATTAATCATAGTATAGGGGAAAACCCTTGAAAAACCTTGGAGGTTTCTGGTCTTCCCCTACATGTTCTTTTTTCTCTGTTTTAACAAAATGACTTGTTTCTTTTATGTGCAAATAAACAATAAACAATGCTTATTAATTTCCTTCTGCTTAACTCTGACAAGACTGAAGTACTTGTACCCGGACCACATGCAGCCAGAAGTAAGCTTTCTGATTCCACAGTAACTCTGGATGGCCTTTCTGTTTCTTCACGTACAGCAGTAAAAGACCTCGGAGTGATTATTGACCCCAGTCTTTCATTCAAAACACACTGATACCATTACCCGGATAGCTTTCTTTCATCTCAGAAATATTGCTAAGATAAGAAATTTAATGTCACTACATGACGCGGAAAAACTAGTTCATGCTTTCATTCCCTCCAGGTTGGATTATTGTAATGCCTTACTGTCTGGATGTTCCAATAAGTGCATAAACAAGCTCCAGTTAGTTCAAAATGCAGCAGCAAGAGTCCTTACTAGAGCTAGAAAATATGACCCCATCACCCCTGTCTTATCCACACTGCATTGGCTCCCAATCAAATTTCGTATCGATTATAAAATACTACTATTGACCTTTAAAACACTGAATGGTCTCACACCACAGTACCTGAGCGAATTTCTGCTCCTCTATGACCCGCCATGCCTACTTAGATCAAAAGGTGCAGGCTATCTGCTGGTACCTCGTATAGTGAAGGCTACATCAGGGGGCAGAGCCTTTTCTTACAAAGCCCCACAGTTATGAAACAGCCTTCCAAGTAATGTTCAGGAATCAGACAGTCTCAGCGTTTAAGTCTCAGCTGAAAATGTATCTGTTTAGTCAAGCCTTTTGTTAATGGTGTTTATGAGGTAAAGGGGTAGATCTGCAGGATCCTCAGACAGAGTGTTTTGGTAAAGTGGGATGTATGGATGCTGTCAGTCCCCACTCGTTTCCTCACTCGAGTTTGTTGATGGTGTAGTGGCTGCTGCTTTATGTCCCGGGGCTCCCTCATGCCTGTGTTACCTTCTGGCTCTCCCCTTTTAGTTATGCTCTCATAGTTAGTTGCCGGAGTCCCTACTTGTACTCAGTGCAATATGTATACTGTTCCTACTTATTCAGGTGACATTGGGCATACCTAACAACCTGTGTTCTCTCTCTCTCTCTCTCTCTCTCTCTTCCTCTCTCTCCCCCCCACCAAATCTGTTCCTCTGAGTTATATTTTGGTTCTGGGATGGAGATGCTGACCTCTTCTGTTCCTCGGACCTGCCTGATCCATCCTGGTGCCCTGTGTCTGGTTGGAGTCTCATCGCATCGCTCCTGTGGAGGACGGCCCCATGTGGACAGTTGGGGGTCGTGCCTGGAGGACACTCTGGACTCTTGCAGTGGTGCTTTTGTGGCTGGGGACTGCAGTTGACTTGCTGACTTTAGGACTATGGTTGTCGTGAACGGTTTTGTGCTCGGGTTTCCATCGGTGGGGGTTTTATAGCATCAACGAAGCTGACTTCATGTTAGTATTGTTAATGTTATAGTCATGTTGTCTGTTGTTGCCCGGATGGGGATGGGTTCCCTTTTGAGTCTCGTTCCTCTTGAGGTTTCTTCCTCATGTTGTCTGAGGGAGTTTTCCCTTGCCACTGTCGCCACAGACTTGCTCATTGGGGATAGATTAGGGATAAAATTAGCTCATGTTTCAAGTCGTTCAAATTCTGTAAAGCTACTTTGTGACAATGTTTATTGTTAAAAGCGCTATACAGATAAACTTGACTTGACCTGAACCAAGTCAAAAGCACAGCTAGTAGGGGCTTTTTGCGATGACAGTAAGACGCATGAGTGACGCACGGTCATTGTATGAGTGACGTGCCTCAGAAGTATTACACAGGTATTCCACACTTGCTATTTGTGTGGCCCGCAAGACAGAAGTGCATCTCACTTTCTACCCCATGTGTGGCATGCACGCAGCGCACGCTACCCGCACGCAGCGCACGCTACCCACACGCAGCGCACGCGACCCGCATGCAGTGCACATGACCCGCACGCAGCGCACGCGACCCGCACGCGACACAAGGGGCAAGACTCTGGGTATATATAATGGAGAAGAACCAAGGAACCGATCATGTAGCGCAGGGGTGGGGAACTTCTTTCCTATCAAGGGCCATTTTGAGCTTTATAACATTCTGTGGGGGCCAAACTACATTTTCTAACCCATAACCTCTGCTGAAAATTAAGATGCAGCCCATTTATTTTAGCTTTCTTTCATGCTATTCAAATAAAGCAACTTTATTGGTGTTACTTTCTATTTTATCCCTTTTTAATCTTCCCATTTTCTTTTTAAATTGTATCCACCCCTTATTGTTTTAATGCTCTGTTTTTGGTCTTGTGTTTTTATTGATTTTATATGTACTGATGTAAAGCACTTTGAGCATTTTATGTAATGAAGATGCTACAATATAATAATATTTTACCAATTGTTATTATTATATCTGGCCGACCTAATGTGAAGGCTGGAACTGCTTCTCTTTAGTGAGGCGTCTGATGTCAGATGGTACAGATGACAATGCTACTCGCAGCTGGTTTTCCAGGTTTGGGTCAGTCAGTCTTGAGTGGAACTGATTCTTTGCAAGGGTCAGTTTTGAGAAGAACTGCTCACAGCAGTCGGTTGTCCCAAATAGTGATGCAAACGTCAGTGCATGTCTCCTCAGAGTGGGAAAATCCTCAGGATGCACATACAGTTTGTAGAACTCAAGCAGAGGAAGGTTGTTGTACCTAGCTTTGAGCTCATTGTTGCTTTGCAGCTCAATTATTCGTGCTGTAGGTTGTCAGGCAGGGCGGCACGGTGGTGTAGTGGTTAGCGCTGTCGCCTCACAGCAAGAAGGTCCTGGGTTCGAGCCCCGGGGCCGGCGAGGGCCTTTCTGTGTGGAGTTTGCATGTTCTCCCCGTGTCCGCGTGGGTTTCCTCCGGGTGCTCCGGTTTCCCCCACAGTCCAAAGACATGCAGGTTAGGTTAACTGGTGACTCTAAATTGACCGTAGGTGTGAATGTGAGTGTGAATGGTTGTCTGTGTCTATGTGTCAGCCCTGTGATGACCTGGCGACTTGTCCAGGGTGTACCCCGCCTTTCGCCCGTAGTCAGCTGGGATAGGCTCCAGCTTGCCTGCAACCCTGTAGAAGGATAAAGCGGCTAGAGATAATGAGATGAGATGAGATGAGATGAGGTTGTCAGGCACATCAGCTGATTCCACATTGAATGGTGTTGCAAATATGTTCAGGTCCTTCTTGTAACTTCTCATCAGCTGGAACCTCTCTCCAAAGGCCTGGAGTAGTTTTGCACACTCCCCAGCACATTCAGATGTCACAGCAGGCTTTTGTTCTTGCAAAGTAGGAAAGTGCACAGTGTTTCCCCTTTCCAGTTGCACTTTCCACAGCTTCAGTTTAGCTTCAAATGATTTCACATTTGAAAACAGTGAGCTGAAAAGCTGGTTGGGACCTTGGAGCTTAAAGGAGATACGCAGAGCCTTTATTTTTAAATGCATTTCTGAGTGGATAGTATCTCCATCCTTGACTCTTGTATGTTGCATATATATATATATATATATATATATATATATATTTTTTTTTTTTTTTTTTTTTGAGAGTGAAAATCGACTGCAAAGTTGTCATTGGAGCTGCCCCGCTGAGCCAGCCAGCCCTGAGTGCATCACAGCAGGAACCGGTTTTCGGGCCAAGGCCTTTTACAGCTATAGACCAAAGTCATATAAATAAAAATTTATGATGAAAGTAAGAAATACCATTACCGACTTGCTCAACTAAGACTGATTTGACTTCATTGATTGTGGGTTGACTCTCATTAAAACAGGATAGGTGTTATAACTTATGCAACGTACATGTACATGCATGCATTTTCACTGATAAAATGTAAAAGGCCAATTAAAGAATCAGAGAAATTGAGACAATCACATTCTGAAGCAAATTAATAATTTTATATCGGTAATTTAAACACACAATACAAGCTACATGTATTAATCTAAATGCAGGTAAACAACGTGGGGTTTTTTTTGTTTTTTTATCCAAATGAGTCGTAGCTTACCCGTCTGTGTTCTCGCTTCTTGAAGGCTGATCTTATGGCTGATTGTTTTTGAAACAATCTGACTTTCAGTTGTTTGTTCAGTTCTCTGTTCATTCACTTCTTCCATGTAAGGATGAGATGGCAGCAATATCCAGTTTAGAAATCAGACGGCTGCTCCACTCTTTCACTTTTCTTCATACTGAGTACTCCGCCATTACTGCTCGGCTCAGGCAATTACTTAAACCTGGGACAGAGTGTGACGTCAGCGGTTTTAGCAACAACCACGGGGAGGTCACTGCCCGAGCGATATGTCCTGTCCCATCCTGGGTTTTAGCAACAACCCTCGGCTCACTCCGGGAGGACTGGTACAACTAAACTCACGTTCCTTTTAATAAATAAATAAATAAATAAATAAATAAAATACTTTCCTTTTCTCATAGTTTTCTGTAATTGTTGGGACTGCACCCTCTTTCAATACGGGCTTATAGCCAATGCTCCTCAACAGATCAGAGGTCTCATACGAGTCTTCAGTAAAATGTGCAGAGCAGAGGAGAGACCACTTCGTAGCCACCCAATGTGCCCATGAACTTCTCGCAAAACGCGTCCAAATCTTTGCAGTTTGAACCTTCTTGGGCCATGAATGCAACGTAAATCCATCTTCTGTCATGTTGCTGCACTGGCCAAAAACACATCTACGTGGCATGGCGATAAATTAGCTCAAAATGGATGATCGGAGTTGCAGTCAGCTCTGTGTTTCAGTATAGCGGAAATGGTGATGAGACCAATAGACTTCCTGTTGTGACGTTACGAACGTCAAGGTCATTCACTCAGACCGCTACCAATATAAATCACTTTAATCATAAAAATTACTATATTAGATTTATTGTTAACACTTAAAACTATTCCTGTGCCATTCTTGAGGTCTCAAGGCATTTATTAATGAAAGTGAGGCCATGGCTCTGCGTATATGCTTTAACATTCAGTTCTGAGAGGTATTTGGTAATGTCCACCATGAAGGCCAAATCACACAGGCACTTGCTATCACTGAGTTCAGCGACTGGTTTGCCCTTCATCTCCATGAACTGCTTTACTTCTACCATCAAGTTGTAGAAGTGTGCAAGCATATCTGCACGACTCAGCCACTGCACCTCACAATGGTAAACCAGGTCTCCATACTCTGACTCAAGCTCACTCAGTAGCTCTTTAAACTGGATACTGTTAAGTCCTCTGCTTTTAATGAAGTTGATGGTGAAAACAACAGTAATCACATTATTGAGCTTCAGGGAATGTGCATACAGGCTCTCTTGGTGTATGATACAGTGGCACACAACCAACTCATTTGGATCCAGACTGAGATGACTCATTTATTTTTTAAACAATGCAGTCAATCCTTTCTGCGCACCAACCATGGCTGGGGCTCCGTCTGTAGCCAGTCCACTTAGCTTGTCAAACTGTAGGTCAAATTGTTCATAGCCAAAAGAACTTACTCAAACAAATCCTCACCTTTGGTAGTGCCATGCATGGCTTGCAAAGACATCATTTCCTCCCGTGTATCAAACTCAGCTGTAATCCCACACACAAAAATGGCGAGTTGGGTGGTATTTGTGATGTCTGTTGTCTCGTCGCAGGCAAATGAGAAAAACTGAAAATCCCTCGTGGTATCCTTCAGTGTTTTCTCAATGTCTTGTGCCATGTCAGTAATCCAGTCGGAGACGGTTCTTCGAGACAAACTGACACTTTGGAAAAGTGTCACTTTGTCCGGTGCGAGCAGTTCCGCGGCAGCAACAAGGCACTCCTTCACAAACTCCCCTTCTGAATGTGGTTTCAGTTTCTTAGCGATTAGCTCACTTACCACAAAACTAGCCTGTGTAACATTTTCTTGGTTACCTTGAGGTCTTGTGAATGTTGCTTGTTGGGCACCCAAACTCCGCCGAAGAGCATTAATTTTATCCACACGCACTTGTCCTTTCAGCTCGTCCAGCTTGGCGTGTTTGGTGGTGTAATGATGCTCCAGATTAGCCTTTTTCATCACTGCAAGTGCTTCCCCACAAACTAAGCAAACTGACTTGCCTTTTACTTCCACGAAAAAATAATATTTTGTCCATTTTTCCTGAAAAGCACGACATTCTGCATCTACCTTTCTCTTCTTCATACTCGCCATGGTGCGTTTTGGTGAAATTGTTAAACAGTCTGTCTACGCCTGCTAAATGACGTGACCGTGCATGATCACGAACTGTTCATGTGGGGTTCAGGACCCTGTCCTTGGCCTGGAAAGACAACCACTTGCCTATTTTATTAATTGCAGTCTTATTTTTTTCTGATTTTATATATATATATATATATATATATATATATATATATATATATATATATATATATATATATATATATATTTTTTTTTTTTTTTTTTGTGTGTGTGTGTGTGAGCCTGTAAGTAATTATGAAATCATCTTGCGGACCAGATCAAACGGTCTCGTGGGCCGTATACGGCCCAGAGGCCGGACGTTCCTCACCCCTGATGTAGCGCGTAGCATTGTAGAAAGGAAGAAGACCACCTCATTTGCTGTTTTTATTTGAGTATATGTTAATTTACCATACAAACCTCAAATAATAAAACATGAGTATAAGGGAATAACACATTTTATTACATTGTAAAAAATCCCAACTAACGCTACGTTCACACTGCAAGGCTTAATGCTCAATTCCGATTTTTTTGTGAAATCCGATTTTTTTGTGAGGTCGTTCACATTAACAAATATATGCGACTTGTATGTGATCCTCAGTATGAATGAAAAGCGACCTAAAAGTGTTCCGCATGCGCATTGCAGGATACGACGACGTCACACGCAGTGAGCATGGCCAGTGTTTACGGAAGTAAAACCGCCCGGTTGCGGTATGACCCATCCAATCTAGCTTGAATAGCTGTATCCCCCCAAATGGAAATCAGCTCCCCAACCTCTGCGTCCTTCCATTGAGAAGATTCAGAACCTTCACAGCCCGAAGCGTCCCTCGCATTGATGTCATGCGCAGGGGCGCAGATACGTTTTTTGAACTGGGGGGGACAGAGCTGCCAGCAAACCAACCCCAACCCCGATATGCCTGTCAAACTTGTTGTGGGTTACCATAGCAACCAAGCTCGAGCTCGCAACCTGTGCAGTCTGCGCAGCTCAACCAACCGAATATCAGTCTTTGTTTTATGTGAGTTGTTGCAACTATGTATACACTGCTGTGCACCTCAATAAACTGAATGGTAATTAGTCTTTTGATTTTTCCGTGAGGTTTGCCTTATGCAAAGAAAGACAGCATAGACGTTTTTTCCTCCCTATAAGTGGGGGGGGACTGAATGAGGTGAATTTAAATCTGGGTGGGATGAGTCCCACCCTCTATCTGCGCCCGTGATTATGCGCCATGTTGTTGTAACTTTTTTTGAGAGACCCGCCGCCTACTTCAGCGCAGAATAGTGACATTTGTGGCTTGTTGATGACATGTAAGTCGGATGAATGCGACCTGGCGGTTCAGACTGAAGTCGCATATGAAAAGAGCAGATAGGAATCGGAATTAGGACCACATATCCAAACGGCCTGGGTTGGATTTGAAAAAATCGGATCTGTGTCATTCATATTGTCAATAAAAAATCGGATACAGGTCACATATGGGCGAAAAGATCGGATTTGAGTCACTTCAGCCTGCAGTGTGAACGTAGCCTAAATAGACCAAATAAATAGCCCAACAGTTTGAGCACTGAAACACACTTTGACTCCGAGCTGCTGTCCTGCTCCAGCTCCTGCTGAGTGGTGGGACGGGGTGTCGGGATGTCCTTGTCCTCATCACTGAGCATGGCACAATGGCCTGACAGCGATGATGGGATTGCAGTGTCCTCACTTCTGGGCGTCGTTAGCAGAAGCAAACATGAAAATCAGCATATATAATATTAATTACATAAGCATATAGATACTGAAATGAATTTGAAAACATGTGTATTTATCTGTGAAAATCCCTCTGGCGGGATGCTGTGCCTTCTGCCAGCTTGAAGGCAAACTTCTCCCTGTCCGTGCAGGGCTTGCCGGTGCTGCTACCATCATCATCAAATTCTTCCTCCTCCTCCCCCTCTGATGTTTCAGGCTGGGTTATTTCACTTTTGCTCGCTGCTTCTTGGGTCCCATTTTCTAAACGTTAAACTGAATTTAAAAAAATATATATTCCCACAAATTATTCAATGATCTTCAGTCGAAAGACAGATACAGAATGCTGCAGACACACTGGTTTTATACCCACTCCTGGCTTGTATCACATGCAAGTTATGAGTGATTGTAACATGCTAATCACATGCATCACACACGCTTCACAAGTGCGGCCCGAACTCGTAGCGCAGGAAACTGGTAAAATGCAAGTCTCACACACTCCACACTCACTGAACACACACTGATCATGTGCGTCAGATATACGCTTTCCACGGGATAACGGCACAATTTTTCCCACGCCTTGAGAAAGTCAGGTGAGCAACCTGTACTTGACAAGTACTTTGCCCGAACTCCTCCCCCAAACTTTCCCCCAGGTTCACCGCGACCCTGTGGCACGGCTGTGAGCTACCAAACCCTGTGACCCATGCATGTTCAAAATATTTACGGCGGGTTGTGAGTGAAGCTTAAACATACATGTCAACCTTTGGTCAATCAAACCTGTATAACCAACCTCCAAAATCCTTATTTCCCTTATAAAATCCTTATAAGATGCAAATTAAAATAATTTACCTAAAATTTGAATGATAATTAACAATGATATATCCCAGTTACTTTTTATTCAATATTAATAACACTAAACCTTCAGAATGAATACAAAGCTCCAATGTTTGACAAAAATACAAAGTGTCACTCTAATATTCTGAATTGTACTCCATGACAGCTTTTTTAGCACTCTGCACCAATACCTCACTAGGCTGCATGTCACAGCAAGTGTCTGTGTTGATCTTACACTGCAGTAGGCCAGGTCAGTGTGTCTGCATTCAGGTTCTTTCTGCTCTCTGTGTGTATCTTCCTGACTTGAGAGAAAACTCTCTCACAGTCAGCATTACTGTGGGGTAAACAGAGCACTGCCTAACTTGAACTAAAACGCCCACTACCTTGTGTTTTCTGTCTTTTCCAGTTGTTGGCATATCAGTTTTTGAGTGCGCAAATACTGTCATCAGTGGCTGAGTTTGCCTTTGGCTTGCATTCTGCTGATGTAGTTTCGATTTGAAATGTTCTTTCACATCATACACTCCCGATCAGGGGCGGTTCTAGGTGCAGGGCCACAGGGGCCATGGCCCCGCCTCTAATTTGATTGGCCCCTGAAGTGCCCCTGTTCTGTCAATCAACTGGCGAGAAGAACAACCGGAGAATTCAATAATCACTGGTGCAGTTCCACCCCCAAACTGTTGGTGGCAGTGCGCTTGTTAGCGATGTTAAGTTGTAATTTGTTTGGTAAGATAGCAATAGCTTTGACCTGTTTATTCAAAGCTCAAGATTTTGTGTTAATCTTAACTATTGTGTTTGGCAGATATAGACACAGAGAGAGCATGAAAAGAAAGACGCAGGGAATTCAGCAGTTTCTTATCAAAAGAAAAACTGACAGTGAGGGTTTAAACGAGGGCAGCACAAGTACGCAGGCACCAGTGCCACAGGATGGTCAACAACTGCAGTACCGGTCTGCTAGCCCAAGCCCCTCTTCACCAGGTCAGAGAAAACATGATGTAGTAGGCAAAACCAGATGACTACAAATAATACAATGTATTGTACCGGTATTTCTGGAAATGGTATTAATTGAGATTGCATAGAGGAGAAATGCGCAGTTTAAGGGTCTACTTTAGTTCTAGACTTGTATGTAGTTCAACTTTAGCTGTAATAGTAACCCTCTAGGTAATGATGCCATGTTGTATGGGTGTAATGTACTTAATTGCATTTTATTTATTAAAATAACTAAATTGGTAGTTGTCAGATGGCATTTTGAATAGAAATATGGGTTATTTATTTTGTGACATATTTCTGTATTAGCTCTATCGGATGGTGCAGGTTCAAATGATGAAAGGATTTGGATGAATTTGTCAGGCATTTTAGCTCAAAGCATGGCAATCGGAGAATTCTTCTTTTCTGAAGTGTGTGTGTGTGAGAGAGAGAATGAGAGTGTGTGTGTGTGTGTGTGTGTGTGTGTGTGTGTGTGTGTGTGTGTGTGTGTGAGAGAGAATGAGATGTTGTTGCACCTACAGTTAAAAGCTGTTGCTCCTCTGTTATCCTATGTGCTCCTATCCTATATGTTGTTGATTATGTTTTATGTGCCTTTTATGTACACAGAATGAATAAAAAAAGAATTATTACAAATGTTACTGATTCATAATGTTTTATTTAAGTTTGAAAAAGGGTACTGAATTATTAATTTGTGTGCTTGGATAGTAGCGTAGAAGTAGATGTTCTTTATTGTCAGTATACAAGTACAGTGAGATGCCGTTTGGAAGAGCCCACAGATGCCAAGAAGCAGTATACTGTAGAAGAGTAAGTTTTAAAAATAAGCAATATAGGTATGATGTATAACAGTATGCAATCCACTAAACAAAATGTACAAATCAGGTTGGTAGCCTATTTACAATATGGCTATGATGGGTAAATAAATTTAGTAAGACTATGATGGGTAATAAATGGGTGCAAGAATGAGTCACATGACAGCCTTGTGGCACAGAGTCCACAGTAATTTCACACTCCAATTCCACAGACCAGAGTCCTGTTGCATAGTCCAGAAGATGCTCAATGGCAGGGAACCAAGTATTCAGGGACGTGACCTAGTGTATAAGTTGATAGACACTCCAGCCATAGATATAGAACACGCCTCCGTTCTGAAGTGTTCACTGCAGAGCATGGATGACGGAGTAGCAGAAAACCCTTCCCGTCGCACAGCTGTCTCCCACTGCTTTTTCATGGCTTTATTTTTGGGAAACCTACACAGTATGTGAAAAGTTAGCTAAGCAACTAACAACAATCAGCGTAGTTACGAAGGAAATACTTCGTTGTTTGGAGACAGGTTTCACTGAGCGGCTATTATGCGCGAGACTTCATATTAGCCACAAAGTCAGAAAAATATGTTTGTAAAATTATGCTATAATGACCAAATACAATGAAAAGTATTTTTCCAGTCTCACCTGTGAAAGATAATCCCATGTGATCTCGTTTGGATGGTAAACCTGTTGGTACAGTTAAACGCAGCACATGAATGAGGCATCTTTATTCTCGGCTACTGTCTAGATGCTATACAAGAGACGGTTGAAGAATCTCCACTTTGCCACATCCAATATGGCGGTGAGGATGACGTATGATTCTATGCAGAAGGCGGGGTCTATGTTTATATGTCTATGACGGTTGGCGGGATTCTCACAATGCGGTGTGTGCATGATCAAAAGTGGAACGAAGTCTCACTACCACAAGATAACGCGCGATTTCATAAGACTCTTTACTGGCTGGCTGTGGTGTACAGTACATTTGTAAATGTTATGCACTCTTTTATCATCGTGGGAATTGATTATAGCTCTAAATAAATATTGAAGTTTTTTTAAAGAATCCGTATAACTTTATTTGTACGCCCATATACTACGTTTATTGAATCAAATCCGTATAAAATACAGACATTCCGTATAGGTTGACATGTATGCTTAAAACAGGGTGCCCACTCACACCTGATTGTCATCCCATTGATTTTAAACACTTGACTCTAATTTCACCAAATTAACTTCTAACCCAAGAAGGTCACATATGTTGCCACTCACAGATATATAATACTGGATCATTTTCCTCAATAAATAAATGACCAAGTATATTATTTTTGACTAACTGCTTAATTGGATTCTCTTTATCTAATTTTAGGACTTGTGTTAAAATCTGATGATGTTTTAGGTCATATTTATGAAGAAATATAGAAAATTCGAAAGGGTTCATAAACTTGAAAGCACCACTGCATAACCATAACATGCACAAAGTAATCATGTTAGATTTTTAGCTTAACAGAGTGATAAATATGAGAGTTACAGCTGCACAAAGTGAATCATGTTAGATTTATAGCTGCATAAAGTGATTCATGTTCGCTTTATAGCTGCACAAAGTGATTTATGTTAGCTTTAAAGCTGCACAAAGTGATTCATGTTAGCTTCATAGCTGCACAAAGTGATTCATGTTAGCTTTATAGCTGGACAAAGTGATTCATGTTAGCTTCATGGCTGCACAAAGTGATTCATGTTAGCTTTATAGCTGCACAAAGTGAGTCATGTTAGCTTCATGGCTGCACAAAGTGATTCATGTTAGCTTCATATCTGCACAAAGTGATTCATGTTAGCTTCATATCTGCACAAAGTGAGTCATGTTAGCTTCATATCTGCACAAAGTGATTCATGTTAGCTTCATAGCTGCACAAAGTGATTCATGTTAGCTTTATAGCTGCACAAAGTGATTCATGTTTGCTTCAAAGCTGCATAAAGTGATTCATGTTAGCTTTATATCTGCACAAAGTGATTCATGTTAGCTTGAAAGCTGCACAAAGTGATTCATGTTAGCTTCATAGCTGCACAAAGTGATTCATGTTACAGTAGCAGCCATTGAATTCTTCCTGTTCCAGCCGCACGCCATGCAACTGCCATGCGACTGCCGTGCAGTTCCCAGCTGAACGCCAGGCGGCTGCCATGCATGGCTCAGACCCCCTCCCTCTCCTATTTTAATTCTAAACACGCCCATTCATTCGATTCCACGGTGTCGCCATTAGATGGCGCTTCTCTCATTAAAAAAAAAAAAATTACTTGAAATGTTGTGTGAAGCTGTTGTACTGCACTTCATTCTGTTTTTTTATGATCTTATGGAGTAAAAACATTGAGATGATGAACCATCTGAAAGTCTTTTTTTTTTTTTTGGGGGGGGGGGGGGGGGTACATCTTACCTTCTCCGAATAAGTAATGGTTACTAAGTGATATTAATTACCTTTGATTAGTAATTATCAGGTATTACCTACTAGCAAACAAGAGATAATTTTACCCAATTTCAGTGAGAAAATAGCTGTTGAATAGATACATAAATGTGAGGTAAATTTTACCCAATTTATTTAAGTATTTCAAAGCTTTTTATTTCAGTTATTTTATACTCAATATATGGAATGAAATCTACCCCAAACAAGTCAATGCAAATTGTTACCTCAGATTTATTGGGTAAATTCTATACCGTAGGTTACTTTTTTCAGTGTGCACTGTAAGAAGTGATTTTGGAGAGTGGTAAATATAATCTAAGCAAACCAGATAAAATGTACTTGATTATTGCAGTCAGCCAAGGAATATTTAGGAATTATTGCAGTCAGCCAGGGAACTCTCAGACTGCCATCTTCCTCTCTCCGGCTGTTACGGTAGTTTAGTGAGCTACGGTATACCGTAAAACAGGTTCATTACTTGAAATGTTGTGTGAAGCTGTTGTACTGCACTTTATTTTGTGTTTTTTGATCATTTGGTGCATCATTGCTGCATATAAACAAGGCGGTTCAGTTATTTGTTGTATAAATGCACCTGTACTGCAGATTTGGTCAGTCCAGAAACAACATTTGAAGCTGTTAGTTAGTGAGTTATAAAACAGGTTCATTACTTGAAATGTTGTGTGAAGCTGTTGTACTGCACTTAATTCTGTGGTTTTTTTTTTTGATGATTTTATGGATTAAAAACATTGAGATTGTTCAGAATTGCGGTGCCAGGTCTTAATTATTTTGACCTTTAGAAGTAGTGAACAGGCACCCTTGTCAGACATAGTGGCTCCCAACTCGTTAGTTGTCAGGGCATGTTACAACATGCCAACTTCAGACACCCTGGCGCCACTGTCCATCACACGCCAACTTCAGACACCCTGGCGCCACTGTCCATCACACTGTGCTGCGTGGACTATATAAGATGCGCACAAACATCGAGGAAAACACAGCACACATCAGACGGGGACTCCATGCAACACCTGCTTCTCATCAGTGAATATTTGGATCCGTTTCTCTCTTTCTTTCTCGGTTTCATTTCTTTCTTGCTTTCTGTCTTTCTATCGCGGACGTGTCAGGATCCAACGTCCATCATTTGTGCCGTGTGAGCATTCCGTGCGTCCTTGAATGTAAGTTGTTTATTGTTGCGTAGCTACTGTGTTATGTGTGTACTCGTTATCTGTAACTGTTACATGTGGCGGTAAGGCTAGCGAGTATTTCTTCTCTTTTTCTCTCATCCTGTGTCTGTCTATTTTCTTACGTGTTTGTTCTGTTCTGTTCAGTAGCCATGTAATGATAGCGCTTGTTTTCTCGACCACGGTTTGTTACGGGAGCACATTTCATTATTAGCCATTGCCGTGTTGGGAGTGTAGTGGTGGTATGTACAGTTCATAACCGCGCCACATATTCTAACCTTCTATGCGCAATACAGCGCGGGGCAGCGCTTAAAGGAGCCATGCTCCCCTTCATTCAGCCGACACACTCTGTGTCTTCATGCGGGGTGACTCGCTGTAAGCAGTTGCACCACGCACCTTGGTAATGATAGCTGCTGTAGGCAGCTATCCTCATCCTCCGTGTACGTTGTACACATTGTACATATTGTGTACATATCGTGTATATAGTCAGTATCTAGTGTGTTGTGTTATTTATTATGGGGTGTAAATAGCATTCATTGGGCTTTACATTGTTTTACTTATATAGTATTCATTTGTGTGTTTTACATTTGTATTACATTGTATATAATTATTATTCATTTGCGTTAATATATATTTAATGCGATGTGTATTTGTATTTATATCATTGTTATTATTTACATTATTGCTTGTGTGTATATTATCACTCATGTCTTGTTGTATTTGTATTTTATTCTGTTTTCTAGTAAAACACGGTTTACACGGTTTCTCGTGAGTGGACATCCATTAATTCCTGTTCTAACCGGACAGCCTGTGTAGCTTGCTGTATACCCGATCCAGTGTCCCCCTTATACAGTCCTTTACCCTGTCCATCACCGGACACCCATTTTTATATGGTCCTTCGAGCCGGATACAGCATTCTACACAGTCAGGATGTCCACTCATGATGGCAGTGCCCGTCCTCGCCGTGAGCACCACCACCCCAGGCGCCTGGATGACTACGTGGTGACCCAGACTCAGCGACGGCTGCCACAGGACGGCGTACACACCCAGGATGATTCTTCCCACGTGGGAGACAGCAGGCCCCGGGAGCCATCACACACTCCCCCTGCTGGGCAGACTCCCCTCGACACGTCAGCAGCTATCCTCCTCGCCCTTCAGCAGATACGGGAGGACAATCAGCAACTGCAGCGGGATAATCGGCAGATGCAGGAGGACAATCGGCAGCTGCAGCGGGATGTGCAGTACCTGTTGCAACAACACTATGCATCACCTCCACGCACTCCCGCGAGGGCCATCCAGGTTCCAGCCGTCACGCCTGGAACCCCCCCAGCAGTCTCATCATCACCACTGCAGCATGACAGAACATACAGCCCTGCTGACTCAACCAGTGGACATCGCCGAGTCCCGGTGGCCGAGCAGTCGTCACCTCTACCTTGGCCACACATCGCAGGAGCTGAGGCAGCGACGTCCACACCGCCACACGGAGGAGCTCCCCATCTGCCAACACTACTGACGGCAGAGCTGACAGAGCACCTGAGGAGCATGAATCTGCCACGGGGTCACTCATTCATGTCATCCTCACCCTCTCCTGCCACCCCACAGTACTCAGCGCCATTCAGCCCACGGCGCCCTTCGTCTGCTCAGAGACAGCGGACGTCATCACCGGTGTCGGCCGGTCAGAGGGCAGTGGCACCAGATCATCACAGGCTGTCACCTGTCCCACAGCGACTGACATCTCTTCCCCCTCAGGAGCTGACCTACCGCGGGCCCAAGATGAGAATCCCAGCGTTCACCAAGGACGACCCACGGCAGTTCAACAGGATGCAGCTGGCGCTCGACAACGTCCTACCACCCGACGCGACAGAGCGCTTCAAATATCAGATCCTGCTGGACCACCTGAAGCTAGAGGATGCTGTCCTGGTAGCGGATGCTTACTGCCACAGTAGCTACCCCTACAGTGATACGATGGCAGCCCTCACGAAGCTCTTTGGGCAGCCCCGCAAACTGGCACTCAGGCAGATCAACCAGGTCTTGGCTGAGCCCCCTGTCAGGAGCGGTGACCAGAGAGGCTTCAGGAACTTCGCCCTGAAGGTGCAGTCCTTGGTGGGGATGCTGGATAAGATGGGGACCCAGGAACAGCTTGAGCTACGGTGTGGTTCGCATGTGTCTCGGTTGCTGCCCAAGCTGCCTCACGAGCTGCGTACTGCCTTCAGGCGGTACATCGACCCAGACCGTGTGCCTGTCCCCACACTCTTGGACTTCGCCACATGGTTACAGCACGAGGTTGGTGTGCAGCTGGACGAGACCAACGACCCGCCAAAGGCAACAGCGAACCAGGCAGAGTGGCAGCGGAGCACCAGAGGCAAGCAGCCGGCAGCCACACGCTCCACCACGGTCCTGCTGGTAGACCCCCAGCCAAGTCAGCTCAGCAGCCATCAAAGTCAGCTCCACGTACACCCGCCAAGGTGGAGCCTCCAAAGAAGTACTGCCCCTTCTGCAACAGCACGGAGCACTACTTCAACCAGTGCACTGCGTTCAAGAGTATGTCACTGGAACCAAGGCTCCAGTGGATCAAGACCGGGAAGAAGTGCTGGAGGTGTGGACGCGACCATCAAGCAGCTCAGTGCTACCTCAAGGCACGGTGCCCGAAGTGCGATCGCCTGCACCTCGAGGTACTGCATGAGGTGAATGCACAAAGCAGGCCGGAGACTGCGACACTGTCTTCACCCAGCCAGCCATCCACCTACTACCTCGACCCAGCACGGAGAGGTAGTTGTGTGCTGCTGAAGATGGTGAAGGTGCTCCTTCATCACGGGGGCAAGAAGATGGAGACCTACGCCATCCTCGATGACGGGTCAGAGCGCACCATGCTCCTCCCCCAAGCAGCGCAGCAGCTTGGCCTCAAAGGACAGAGTGAGAATCTGGCCCTCCGCACCATCCGTCATGACATCAGAACGGTGCCGGGGAGGTCAGTGTCCTTCTCTGTGTCATCCCTCAGTCAACCGCAGCAGCGGTACAAGATACAGCGGGCTTTCACATCACCCGAACTGGGACTGTCCCCTCATTCACACCCAGTTGAGGCTCTCCGAAAGACCTACCGCCACCTCAGAGGGCTGCCTCTTCACTCCTTTACTCAGGCCTGTCCGCTGCTCCTCATTGGGTCTGATTACCCAGACCTCCTCATCCCCATCGAGCCTGTGCACATAGGCCCACCAGGTGGACCCATTGCCCTGAAGACACGCCTTGGGTGGACACTTCAAGGCCCCGCCAAGGCTGTCAAGCGTCGGTCTTCCACCCCAGCGTGCCTGTTCATCAGTGCACCGTCACCATCAGTGGAGCTGCTGCAGGACGCCACCGAGCTGCGGAAGTCCCAGTTCTGTGGCCACATCACCGTGACCTCTGACCCTGCGTTGCCTGATGCAGGGAACTTCAGTCAATATCCAGAGCTGCTGGAGGCCACAGTCAGAGCGCGTCACGGGGCGGCCACATCCGCCATCACAGCTGAGGACTACAGGCAAGCGGAGATGGCACTCCTCAGGAAGGCACAGAGTGACTCCTTCCCCGAAGACCTCACCCTGCTCTCAGCGGGGAAGCCAGTCTCCACTGACAGCAGGATCCTCACATTGTCCCCGGAGTACGACGCTGAGACACAGCTGATCCGGGTCGGAGGTCGTCTGCGCAGGTGTGACACGGTTGAGGAGGAGACTCTGCACCCCATCCTGCTTGACCCTCAGCACCCCATCACACAGCTCATCATCCGAGACTTCGACAGCCACCTGGCGCACCCAGGACCAGAGCGAGTGTTTGCTGAGCTGCGCCGGCGGTACTGGATCGTGCGTGGGAGAGCGGCTGTCAAGAAACATCAGCACAGCTGTCCAGAGTGTCAGAAGTGGCGAGGCACACCAGTGATCCCCAGAATGACTGACTTGCCACCATCAAGTCTGCGCTTGCACAAGCCAGCCTTCTATTCCACTGGAATGGATTGTTTCGGGCCGTACCTCATCAAGATCGGCCGACGCACTGAGAAACGGTGGGGCATTGTTTTCAAGTGCCTGACAACCCATGCAGTGCATCTAGACCTCCTCACCAGCATGGACACTGATGCTTTCTTGATGGCCCTGCGGCGCTTCATCGCACGCCGAGGGAAGCCACATGAGCTGCTCTCCGACCAAGGCACCAATTTCAGAGGGGGTCAGTCTGAACTGCAGGAGACGTTCAAAGCCCTCAGCCCAGAGCTACAGTCCCACTTAGCCAGTCAACAGATTGACTTCAAGTTCAATCCTCCACATGCTCCGCACTTCGGTGGTTCCTGGGAACGGGAGATCCGTTCCATCAAAGCTGCCCTACACACTACACTCGATGCACAGACAGTCACTGAGGAGGTGTTGAGGACAGTGCTGATCGAGGTGGAAAGCATCATCAACTCCAAGCCCTTGGGTTACACCTCGTCAGACATCGCAGATCCAGATCCCATCACTCCAAACATGCTGCTGATGGGGCGGCACGACCCCTCCATACCACAAGTGGTCTACACCGACTCCGACATCCTGAGCAGGCGCAGGTGGAGACAGTGCCAGGCCCTTGCGGACCAATTCTGGGCTAAGTTCATCAGGAACTACCTGCCCTCTCTTCAAACCCGCTCCAAGTGGCAACGAGACCGGGAGGACCTCATCGTTGACAGCATCGTGATGATTGTCGACCCTCAATTCCCACGTGCCCCGTGGCCTGTGGGCAAGGTCACTGCTGTCATCCCTGGAGCAGATGGCAGGGTACGTACTGCACAGGAGCAGGTCAAGGACCGGACCTACACACGCCCAGTCTCACGCCTGGTGAGACTCCCTTCACTCCCTCAGGACACCTCTGCCTGACATCATGGACACAACTTTGTTCCACAAAGTTGGGGGCGGCTGTTCAGAATTGCGGTGCCAGGTCTTAATTATTTTGACCTTTAGAAGTAGTGAACAGGCACCCTTGTCAGACATAGTGGCTCCCAACTCGTTAGTTGTCAGGGCATGTTACAACATGCCAACTTCAGACACCCTGGCGCCACTGTCCATCACACGCCAACTTCAGACACCCTGGCGCCACTGTCCATCACACTGTGCTGCGTGGACTATATAAGATGCGCACAAACATCGAGGAAAACACAGCACACATCAGACGGGGACTCCATGCAACACCTGCTTCTCATCAGTGAATATTTGGATCCGTTTCTCTCTTTCTTTCTCGGTTTCATTTCTTTCTTGCTTTCTGTCTTTCTATCGCGGACGTGTCAGGATCCAACGTCCATCATTTGTGCCGTGTGAGCATTCCGTGCGTCCTTGAATGTAAGTTGTTTATTGTTGCGTAGCTACTGTGTTATGTGTGTACTCGTTATCTGTAACTGTTACATGTGGCGGTAAGGCTAGCGAGTATTTCTTCTCTTTTTCTCTCATCCTGTGTCTGTCTATTTTCTTACGTGTTTGTTCTGTTCTGTTCAGTAGCCATGTAATGATAGCGCTTGTTTTCTCGACCACGGTTTGTTACGGGAGCACATTTCATTATTAGCCATTGCCGTGTTGGGAGTGTAGTGGTGGTATGTACAGTTCATAACCGCGCCACATATTCTAACCTTCTATGCGCAATACAGCGCGGGGCAGCGCTTAAAGGAGCCATGCTCCCCTTCATTCAGCCGACACACTCTGTGTCTTCATGCGGGGTGACTCGCTGTAAGCAGTTGCACCACGCACCTTGGTAATGATAGCTGCTGTAGGCAGCTATCCTCATCCTCCGTGTACGTTGTACACATTGTACATATTGTGTACATATCGTGTATATAGTCAGTATCTAGTGTGTTGTGTTATTTATTATGGGGTGTAAATAGCATTCATTGGGCTTTACATTGTTTTACTTATATAGTATTCATTTGTGTGTTTTACATTTGTATTACATTGTATATAATTATTATTCATTTGCGTTAATATATATTTAATGCGATGTGTATTTGTATTTATATCATTGTTATTATTTACATTATTGCTTGTGTGTATATTATCACTCATGTCTTGTTGTATTTGTATTTTATTCTGTTTTCTAGTAAAACACGGTTTACACGGTTTCTCGTGAGTGGACATCCATTAATTCCTGTTCTAACCGGACAGCCTGTGTAGCTTGCTGTATACCCGATCCAGTGTCCCCCTTATACAGTCCTTTACCCTGTCCATCACCGGACACCCATTTTTATAGAGATGATGAAACATCTGAAAGTCTTTTTTGGGGGGGTACATCTTACCTTCTCCGAATAAGTAATGCTTACTACTGTAAGTGATATTAATTACCTTTGATTAGTAATTATCAGGTATTACCTACTAGCAAACAAGAGATAATTTTACCCAATTTCAATGAGAAAGTAGCTGTTGAATAGATACATAAATGTGAGGTAAATTTTACCCAATTTAAGTATTTCATAACTTTTTATTTCAGTTATTTTATACTCAGTCTGTGTCTATGTGTCAGCCCTGTGATGACCTGGCGATTTGTCCAGGGTGTACCCCGCCTTTCGCCCATAGTCAGCTGGGATAGGCTCCAGCTTGCCTGCGACCCTGTAGAAGGATAAAGCGGCTAGAGATAATGAGATGAGATGAGATGAGATGAGATGAGATGAGATGAGATGAGATTTTATACTCAATATATGGAATTAAATCTACCCCAAACAAGTCAATGCAAATTGTTACCTCAGATTTATTGGGTAAATTCTATATGGTAGGTTACTTTTTTCAGTGCAGGAGCAGGTGAAACTGTGGGTCTTGGTAGTCTGGTGGTTATTCCACATGTCTTATACCGGTAACCCCTGAAACATGGTTCGATTCTTGCCTTGGGTTTTTCACCCTCACTCCTCTCTCCCTGTTTTCTGCCAACCTCTATACCAGCTACTGTTAAACAAAGGCAAACTCGCTCAAAAATAAATATTTAAAAAAAGTGAAGCAATGAAGCACTGTGCACTTTTTAGTGTTACATGTAGGTCCTGCTTTCAAATAGGCTAGACAATATTAAATAGTGGCAATGTTGGGATGACTGAAAACAGACTTTTTTTTTGCTTATAAGACTTTACTAACTACTGAAATATATTACAAGTTGAATGTAGCCACTGATTACTGTTTCATGAAGTAGGCCTTATAGGGCACGCTAAACAACATGCTTGTGATGAAAGTACCGTATAGCTTAATCAGTGTATCATTCGTTCTTTCTATTTTCAAATGGCAATCAAAAATCAAAAGATGAAAAAGTGACTGGTTATTTTGTTATTTGTTTTTAACACAAAAAATGAAAAAAATGATTGGTTTTTCATATTTTTTTTATATGAGCCTAAAATTGAAATGAAAAACAAGTCATTTTTTTCATTTTTTGATTGCCAATTAAAAATGGAAAGAACGAATGATACACAATCCGTGTATCATTTGTTCTGTCTTTTTTTTCAGTAATACGCAATGACTTGGCCAGGCCCTTTCTTTAGTGTAATAAGAGACAGTAGAGAGGTTCATGCCATTTGTCTATTTTTATTAAAATGTACCAGTACAGTGTAATCACAAAACAGTATCGTATTTGAACCGACAAGAGACAGTTACCATATCATTTCCCACTATGCCCTCCTTTGTTCCTAATAACCAGATTTATCACGTTTAATTATTAACAATTATAATAATAATAATAAATCAATATAAAACCCCGACATCTACAGAAGATTTTCAACAAATAGGGGGCAGGGAAGCTCGCACAGTCCAGCAGTGAGTGATCTGTGATGAGATGATTTTGAGAAGCAAAAAAAAAAAAAAGCTCAACACCAGCAAATGTGGATTAAAGCAGAAAATTTCGTTAGGTAAAATCATTTTCGAAATTTTAGAAATCATTACATTCTTGTTTTTTCAATAAAAATAAGATTTTTTAACTTTATAATGCTTAGTTATGTGCCGGGGCTCTGTCAGTCATTGATAGCCCAACTAATCACAGCGCTGTGGTTCTTTTCCTGATCCATGGCATTGTTTTTTTTTTCTTTCTTTGTTGATAATGTGTTACCATATGTGATAAACATGGTTCATTAAAAGGCCCAGAGATTTTCACTTCTGCTGCATGCCCCCTCCTCTCTGCAAAAATTGTGTATTCCTCTCAAGGTGCTAACTGTCTCCATTGTATTGTGAACAGCCACTCCACCCCCCACTGAGGTTGCTATTCATGAATGGTAATTTGGTTTTAGGTTACACCCCAATTTCAATGACAATTTACTCTGCCAAGCTCACAATGTCAGAGGACAGAGGACTGGAATTAGTGCCCCAAAAAACACTATTTCAGCTTGGAAAAACTACAGACGGTATAACTTCAGGAAGAAAATAAACATTTATTTGACACTAAGAAAAGCAGGCTCACTACACATGGAGGCTATACAAAGCACAGAAATGTAGCATACAGTTGTCCCATCTAGTAGTTTCCACATTCCCATGGTGAGTCTTTCCTATTGTACATTTGCCACAGGTGTATTTGTGGCAGCATACACAAAGTTCAGTGCTTCTGTTATTATTGCAGGGTATGCCCACCTGGCACTGTGTCTTTTTCTTCTGAGAAACTTTCATCTCACGCTGCTGTTTGTGTTCTTCCCCTTGTGCCTTTTCCTGCAAAAGCGGATTGAGGATTGAGAGAAAGAGGACTACCAGGAAATACAGAAAAATAAAAAGACATTAGATTACAGGGAACTAACCATAAGTTTGCTGTTCTCTGCCAAGAGAGACAGTCACAGCTGTGGCCAAAACTTTACTGAAAGCAACCCAACTCTGGACCCTTGGACCCACTGAGTAGCACCTGTATACTGGCCAATATTCATATAACAAGTTTGGAAGCTTTGGGATAGATTTAACTTTTAATTCCATTTTTCAACATAATCAGGCCATGGAACTGCAACCCAACCCCCCACAGCTCTTTGTCCTGCTTAATGGCCCTTCCTTTGTTTTGGGCTCTCTGGTATACCAGTCTGCTTGCAAAACCTCACTGGAGGCCAATATATCCCACTATTGCCATCTGGTGGTCAGAGCAGGTAATGCAGGGCCACCTCAGCTTCTTCCCTGGAATGGTCAGCAGTGGTGATGAACTTCCCGACTTAAGTGAAATTAGATTTATTGCCATCTGATGGTCACAGCAGGTAATGCAGGGCCACTTCAGCTTCTCCCTGGTATGGTCAGCAAGTATGCTGACCTTCCCGACTTGAGTGATCTTAGATTTATTAAATGACAATGTAAAAGAAAAAATCTTATTCTTTTTGGGCTAACACTGTACATACTTGGTCAGCAAGTATTTCATCGCAAATGAAAGACAGGACGCATATGACCATTACCTTAACAGAATCTGAACGTGGTCATTGGTTGGACTCTTGAATTGTTGGTGTTGCATTTATGTCAATTCATCGCTCAAAGCACTATATCAATACAATCAAACAAAAGTGAATTTTTGAAAGAATTGTTCACTTGTTGCCCAATCTGGGTTTTCCTTGTCGAATAAGGAAGCTGGTTCACCTTTAAGAAATTCAAACACTTTCATGAAGAAGCTAACCTGAATGCGAACAGAAATAAAATGAGATTCTTATGCAAACTCTTCCATACTGATTTACAACTTTCTATTTTTATTTATTTTTTTTAATCCAAGTTCTTACCTGAAATAAAATGCTCGCTACAAATGCGGGTATTCACAAACTCTTCTGGAGTTTTCAGGCTTAGATCCTCTTGTCACATTCTTTCTAACCACTCATTTCTTCATTGTTCTTGAAGCATTTGCTTCTCTTTCACATTTTTCTTGATAGCAGGCATATGATAAACCTTTTTATCTATTTCTCGATTTGAACGATTTGAACAACCAAAAAAAATGCAAAAATGAACTATGTTGAAGACAGACCAGGCCTTGCTTGCACAAAAGACTGTGTTTATTTGTCACCCAGGTGAAATTATCATGTGATGCATCAGGTTGTGCGCAAAGGGTCTATAGCAGTGATTCTCAAACTGTGGTATGCGGGCTCCATTCTAGTGGTACGCCAAAGAATCACTTAATTAAATATAAATAAAATTAAAAAAATAAAATAAAACGTGAAATACTATCCATAATATCCGAATGGATGAACATATCAACCGATGACAAGAAAATGAAAGGAGATACAAATTAAGTTAATAATTTTAAAAAGTTTGCAAGTGCTTCTGGGTAGCCATACGTAGCGTACGTACGCATTCCCACCGGTTCTGCTGACAGACGGTTATCCGCCATTGGTAGACTAGGTTGTGATGGGAAAAGGTGGAGGTGGCTTTGCTAATTATGACGAGTACGACAAAATTACTGTCGTGGCTTAAATCCGCGAATGGGAGCGTGGATCAGGAGAGAGGGAGAACTGAAGAGGACGTGTGTGAGCCGAGCACAGATGCTAACGACAGTGGCAAAACCAGCCCCAGAACTGCTAGCAAACAGCAGAAACCAGTAAGGAGGAAGTATGACAAAAAATACATAAAACTGGGATTCATTTGGAGCGGGACAGAGGAGCTGCCCAGGCCGCAGTGTGTTGTATGCGGGGACGTTCTGAGCAATGAGTCCATGAAACCATCGCATCTCAAACGGCATCTTACAACAAAACACACAGCACTAAAGGACAAACCAATGGATTTTTTTTTACGAAAACGTGATGAACTGAAGCAGTCCAAGTCCACCATTCTGTCCTATGGTACACCCATAGCCAAAGCACAGGAAGCTTCATATCGTGCCAGCCTCCTGATCGCCAGAGCCGGTAAGCCGCACACAATCGGGGAACTGCTGTGTTTGCCATTAGCCAAAGAGATGACACGTATCATGTGCATGGGCGCCACCAGGGGGGGAAAGGTTAGAACAATTCTAGGGGCCCAGCACTGCCATGGGGCCCTTTAAGGGGCTGATAATATGCTTTTAATGATTTTAATAAGACTTTTGAAACAACAACAATGCAATATTCCATCTGGTAAAATGAGCTAATTGAACAAGGTTGTCTATTTCTTGAGTTCTTCAACATATTGTCATTTAACCCTCCCCCTTTTGCGAAATGGTACAGTCCAGTTCTGGTAGAAGCACGATGTGTTAAATCTGTGTGCTGATCAGTGCAATGCTACTTGCTGCTGTGTCGCGGTGCAGCAGCCAGCCAGCCAGCAGTGGAGTGCGTACAGTCTATGATCGCTAAATATGAAGAGTGGCTGTCAAAAATGTAAAGAAAGGCAGCTGAAAGCTGAGAGGGACTGGAGAGGCAGGCAACTGGTCACTCAGTTTTTCCCAAAGAAAGGTAGCTATCGCTCACATGTGTGTTCAAAATATTAGCAAATGGTAAATGAACAGTATGAACATGGTTGGATTAGCCTATCAAGAGAACACTTTTACAGTTTGTACAGTGACATTTTTTCCATTTTAATAACTGACTGACTTGTGTGATAAACAAGATGAAATATTACGTTATGCTGGTGCTAATAACTAGTGCTAATAACCAGTTTCTGCCCTACCAAACCACTGAACCCCCCTTTGGAGAAGGAGGTAAGCAGCAATACAACCCATAAATGCTTTAGGATTGAAGTTTTTAAAGAGCGAGCGCCATATACAGTTTGCTAGATTAAAGTGTTGCTAATAACGGACACCAGTCAAGTGTTTGACATGGTTACGTGTGTGGAATGTTCACATGTTCTAAACCATTGGTTTCAAATTGAGGAGCTGGAGAAAACTTTTTTTATGATTTATTAGCAGTCACATCACACATTTCACTACCAATTGTCCTAGCACAAGAAGGCATGTGGCAAAATCTTGAATTTTCATTTGTGATTGTAAATGCACCAGAATTAGTCACTGACCAGTTTTCATCTAGTCCCTGGTAGGTTAATACATAAAATGTAATAAAGTCACAAACTCCAGGTCCATGGGCTATCAAAAGTCAAATAATGACAATAGTGTAATTGTGACGAGGGTGGGCAAAGTTGGGAGGCCCAAAATTCTGATCTTTCATGGGGCCCAAAATTTCTGGCGGCGCCCCTGATCATGTGTGGAGAGAAAGCTGACAGAGAGTTAAACTTGGTGTCGCTTTCAAATGACACCATGTCAAGGAGAATAAATGACATGGCTGATGATGTTAAAAAGACACTGATTGAGTGCATTAAGAACAGTAGATATTTTACCATACAGCTTGATGAGAATACAGATGTTGCAGATTTGGCCAATTTATTTGATTCATTATTTAAGTACAGTGTTTTATTTTCCTATATTTAAAAACAGTGTTACTGTTCAAAGTACTGTGTGTAATGTTACAGTGGTGCTTAAAAGTCTGTGAACCCTTTAGAATTTTCTATATTTCTGCAAAAATATGACCCAAAACATCATCAGATTTTCACACAAGTCCTAAAAGTAGATAAACAGAACCCAGTTAAACAAATGAGACAAAAATATTATACTTGGTCATTTATTTATTGAGGAAAATGATCCAATATTACATATCTGTGAGTGGCAAAAGTATGTGAACCTTTGCTTTCAGTATCTGATGTGACCCCCTTGTGCAGCAATAACTGCAAGTAAATGTTTCCGGTATCTGTTGATCAGTCCTGCACACTGGCTTGGAGGAATTTTAGCCCGTTCTTCCATACAGAACAGCTTCAACTCTGGGATGTTGGTGGGTTTCCTCACATGAACTGCTCGCTTCAGGTCCTTCCACAACATTTTGATTGGATTAAGGTCAGGACTTTGACTTGACCATTCCAAAACATGAACTTTATTCTTCTTTAACCATTCTTTGGTAGAACGACTTGTGTGCTTAGGGTCATTGTCTTGCTGCATGACCCACCTTCTCTTGAAATTCAGTTCGTGGACAGATGTCCTGACATTTTCCTTTAGAATTCCCTGGTATAATTCAGAATTCATTGCTCCATCAATGATGGCAAGCCGTCCTGGCTCAGATGCAGCAAAACAGGCCCAAAACACGATACTACCACCACCATGTTTCACAGATGGGATAAGGTTGTTATGCTGGAATGCAGTGTTTTCCTTTCTCCAAACTTAACGCTTCTCATTTCAACCAAATTGTTCTATTTTGGCCTCAGCCGTCCACAAAACATTTTCCCAATAGCCTTCTGGCTTGTCCATATGATCTTTAGCAAACTGCAGACAAGCAGCAAGTTTTTTGGAGAGCAGTGGCTTTCTCCTTGCAACCCTGTCATGCACACCATTGTTGTTCAGTGTTCTCCTGATGGTGGACTCATGAGCATTAACATTAGCCAATGTGAGAGAGGCCTTCAGTTGCTTAGAAGTTACCCTGGGGTCCTTTGTGACCTCGCCAACTATTACACGCCTAGCTCTTGGAGTGATCTTTGTTGGTTGACCACTCCTGGGGAGGGTAACAATGGTCTTGAATTTCCTCCATTTGTACACAATCTGTCTGACTGTGGATTGGTGGAGTCCAAACTCTTTAGAGATGGTTTTGTAACCTTTTCCAGCCTGATGAGCATCAACAACGCTTTTTCTGAGGTCCTCAGAAATCTCCTTTTTTTGTGCCATGATACACTTGCACAAACATGTGTTGTGAAGATCAGACTTTGATAGATCCCTGTTCTTTAAATAAAACAGGGTGCCCACTCACACCTGATTTGTCATCCAATTGATTGAAAACACCGGACTCTCATTTCACCTTCAAATTAACTGCTAATCCTAGAGGTTCACATACTTTTGCCACTCACAGATATGTAATATTGGATCATTTTCCTCAATAAATAAATGACTAAGTATCATATTTTTGTCTAATTTGTTTAACTGGGTTCTCTTTATCTACATTTAGGACTTGTGTGAAATTCTGATGATGTTTTGGGTCATATTTATGCAGAAATATAGAAAATTCTAAAGGGTTCACAAACTTTCAAGCACCACTGTACAGTGGCCAACAATATTAAATATACTTGTTAAATAAAACCTCCGCCTTGTTTTTAATGAATACTTAGACCTACTATGCTACTGTATTTTAATGTTGGTCATTATGGTGGTACTTGGAGAGCCAAGTATTTTCTGAGGTGGTACTTGGTGAAAAAAGTTTGAGAACCACTGGTCTATAGGAAATCACAATAAGACATACTTTGTTTGGATAATAATAAAGGAGAGGGAAAAAAAATTCTGGTACAATGAAAGTAATGTCTTGCACAATTTGGTCAGATAATGAGAGTATTTGGCACAGTCCAGTATAGCTGTATATCCAATATAGCTGTAAACACTTACAGATTGAACACGTTTAATTTAATAGTGACCAACGATAATTTATCATTAAAGATTAGCCATGATTAACAATGAATAAACAATGGTTAGGCTAATGACTAATTAAGGGCAAAAAGGAGCCAATAAAAAAACAACAAGTCATTGATTTGGTAAGTTTAACCCAGCATTGCACTCAATATAACCAAAATATTGGGTTGAAATAAGAATCCAACCATTACGTAAATTTAAATTAATGGCCTTGTTAAAGTAACCCAACCTGCCAGGTGAAATGCATAACTCTTTTCACTGAGTTAAAATGACCCAGCGTTGTTAAAATGCCACTTACTTCTTTAAGTTACCAGCAGCAGCACAGAAAGGAATGCAATAACAAATATCAGACCTTACTTTATCAGCTCTCTCAAATGCAAAATTTAATACAGAATCTATAAAGTTCTAAATTAGCTGCATTTTCACCAACACTAACCTCATTCTTACACTCCAAGTTTCATTTACAGGGAAATCTTATTCATTTCACCAGTTGGGCAAAATAAACCAACATGCAAAACATCAAACCCATCTGTCAAAATAAAGCCAGCGCTCTAATGAACACACTCAGCACTGTCTACTCCCAGGCCTTGTTAGGGTTTTGCTGGGATTCGAACCTGGTTCGTTGGTGTGATAATCCAGCAAACCCCCACTAGGCCACCAGGGGGATGACTCAAATGCAGAGGCGTGAGGCGGAAGTAGAAAAAGAATCAAAAGGTTTATTTAAACTATATACACTATATACAGGGCAAAACAAAAGACAAAAAAAAACCAAAGAGTATAATCCAAAAGAAAAGCAAAGTGCAAAAATTCAAAAGCTAAGAAGATCAAAAAACACAGTACAAAGGAAACTGGAGATAAACATAACAGCACAAAGACTCCGTGACAAGAGGACTGAACTCAGGGGTATAAATAGACAAACTAATTAAGGACACAGGTGAAGATAATTAGGCAATTAACACAAACACAAGACACAGGAACAGTGGCGGCCTCTAGAGGCCAAAATAAACACGACATGAAAAGGAAATAACAGCGGCCTCTAGAGGCCAAAACAGTCCTAGTCCTAACAGGACCCCCCCTCTAGGAGCGTCTCCTGACGTTCCCAGGGCGATCCGGATGGGCCGAATGGAAGTCCTGACATAGTTCTTTATCAAGGACATCCCGAGCAGGAACCCAGCAGCGCTCCTCAGGACCATAGCCCTCCCAGTCCACCAGATATTGCAACCCGCCGCGGACCCGGCGGGAGTCAAGCAGGCGATTCACAGTGAACACAGTCTGCCCCTGGAAGATGCGGGGGGGTGGGGGGTTCCTAGGGGCAGGGGCATACGTAGACGTCAGTACGGGCCGTAACAGGGAAACATGGAAAGTGGGGTTGATCCTCAGAGTCCGGGGCAACTGGAGCCGGTAGGAGACAGGGTTCACCCTGCGCACCACCTTGAAGGGGCCAATGTAGCGAGGAGCAAGCTTGCGGTTCTCCACCCGCAGTGGAAGGTCCTTAGTGGACAGCCAAACACGCTGCCCAGGGCGGAAAGCGTGTGCAGGTCTTCTATGGCGGTTGGCCTGAGTCTGGTTGGTTCTGGAGGTCTGTATGAGGGTCTTCCTGACCTTGCTCCAGGTCTTGCGACACCGTCTCACATATTGGTTGACCGAGGGCACCCCCGCGTCCTCCTCCTGGTCCGGGAACAGAGGTGGCTGGAACCCGAATTGGCACTGGAATGGCGACAGCTTGGTGGCCGATGACTGCAGGGTGTTGTGGGCGTACTCCGCCCATGGCAGCCAGGTGCTCCACGATGTCGGGTTATCCATAGCCAGGCCTCGCAGGGTGGTTTCCAGGTCCTGGTTGAGCCTCTCCGTCTGACCATTGGACTGTGGGTGAAACCCAGAGGAGAGGCTGGCAGTGGCTCCGATGACCTTGCAGAACCCGTGCCACACTCGGGAGGAGAACTGGGGCCCTCGGTCTGAGACGATGTCCTGTGGAAGACCAAAGACTCGGAAGACATGATTAAACAAAAGTTTCGCAGTTTCAAGAGCAGAGGGGAGTTTGCACAGTGGTATGAAGCGGCAGGCCTTGGAGAATCTGTCAACTAAGACCAAAATGACCGTGTTACCTTGTGACTCAGGGAGACCCGTGATAAAGTCGACTGCCACGTGGGACCAGGGACGCCGGGGAATGGTCAGAGGATGCAGGAGACCCTGGGGACGCTGTCGTGGGTTCTTGGTTCTGGTGCAAACCTCACAGGACAGGACAAATGACCTTACTTCCTTCTCCATGTTAGGCCACCAGAAGCGTCTTTTCAGGAAGTCCAGGGTCCTCCGAGCTCCCGGGTGGGCGGTGAGAGGGGAAGAGTGACCCCACTGGAGAACCTTGGCCCGGGCTTGATGTGGGACGTACAAGAGGCCTGGTGGCCCCGTCCCAGGACCGGGGTCCTGGCGTTGGGCTCGTCGGACAGCCTCCTCAATACCCCAGCGGACAGGGGCCACAATCCGGGACACAGGGATAATAGGCCCGACTTCATTCTCCCTGTTAGTGGCAGAGAACAGTCTGGACAGTGCGTCAGGTTTGGTGTTCTTGGAGCCGGGGCGGTATGAGAGGGTGAAGTCAAACCGACTGAAAAACAGGGCCCACCTAGCCTGTCGAGGGTTCAGTCTCTTGGCTTGCTGGAGGTACTCCAGGTTCTTGTGGTCAGTCCAAACCAGGAATGGATGTTGTGCTCCCTCCAGCCAGTGCCTCCACTCCTCAAGGGCCAGTTTGACCGCTAGCAGTTCTCGATCCCCCACATCGTACCGGGACTCAGCAGGACTCAGGCGGTGGGAGAAGTAAGCGCAGGGGTGCAGCTTTCCTTCCGAACGTTGAGAGAGCACCGCGCCGACACCACTGTCCGAGGCGTCCACCTCCACGATGAATGGTTGGGAGGTGTCCGGGAGAACCAGAATGGGTGCCGTGCAGAAGCGGTCCTTGAGGTCTTTGAACGCCTTTTCTGCCTGAGGAGACCAGCCATAAGATCCACCTGTCCCTTTGGTGAGGTCTGACATGGGTGCTGCCACAGAACTGAAGTTCCTGATGAACTTGCGGTAGAAGTTAGCGAATCCTAAGAACCGCTGAACCTCCTTAACGGACTTGGGAGTAGGCCAATCCCGGACGGCCAGGGTCTTGGCAGGGTCCATTTGGAGTTGGCCTGTCCGTACAATAAATCCCAGAAAGGAGACCTCGGGAACATGAAATTCGCATTTCTGGGCCTTGGCGAACAGATTGTTCTGTAGCAGCCTCTGGAGAACCTGGCGGACATGGTGGCGGTGCTCCTGCACGGTCTTGGAAAAGATAAGGATGTCGTCAAGGTAGACAAAAACGTATAGGTTAATCATGTCCCTTAAGACGTCGTTGATTAGGGCCTGAAAAACAGCTGGTGCGTTGGTGAGTCCGAAGGGCATCACCTGGTATTCGTAGTGCCCAGACGGGGTGTTAAAGGCAGTCTTCCACTCGTCTCCCTGTCGGATACGGATGAGGTGGTATGCGTTCCGTAGGTCCAACTTGGTGAAGACGGTGGCGCCTTGGAGCAGGTCGAAAGCTGTGGACATCAGCGGAAGGGGATATCGGTTGCGCACAGTGATCTTATTCAGGCCCCTGTAATCAATACATGGTCGGAGCCCCCCATCCTTCTTGCCGACAAAGAAGAAGCCGGCTCCAGCAGGTGAAGTGGAGGGTCGAATAAACCCAGAGACCAGGGCATCTTTGAGGTATTCCTCCATGGCCTTGCGTTCTGGCTGAGAGAGTGAAAACAGTCTGCCACGAGGAGGGGTAGTCCCAGGGAGCAAGTCGATGGCACAGTCGTAGGCCCGGTGCGGAGGAAGAACGGCGGCCCTGCTCTTGCTGAATACCTCCTTGAGATCCCAGTACTCTGTGGGAACTTGAGATAACTCGGTGAGATCAGGGGGCTCGGCAGGAGACACAGGAGAGCTAGAGAGCAGACAAGAGGCATGGCATGCAGGGCCCCATTCCACAACCTGGCTTGTTACCCAGTCTATGCGAGGGTTGTGGCGAGTAAGCCAAGGAAGGCCTAGAATAACTGGGAACTCAGGTGAAGGAATCAGGTGCAGGGATATTTCTTCCTTGTGACCTTGAGACTGGAGGAAGACTGGAGAAGTAACTTGAGTGACTCTTCCATCACCTAACGCTTGGCCATCGAGGGCAGACACAGACAGAGGGACTTCAAGAGGTGCAGTCGGAATATTGATGCTTTGGGCGAAGTGAATATCCATAAAGTTCCCAGCCGCCCCTGAGTCTATCAAAGCTTGACAAGAGTGGACAGACTCACCCCAGGAGATGGAGACCGGGATGTAGATTCCTTGGCCAGGGAGTCCGGGAGAAAGGGTAGGCCCCATCACAACCCTCCCTCGGCTGGACGGGGCGGTCCTTTTCCCAAGAGTTCGGGACATGATGCTCGGAAGTGACCAGGCTTGCCACAGTAGATGCAGCACTTGTCCCTCCTTCTGCGCTCCCTCTCAGATGCGGAGAGGCGAGTACGACCCACTTGCATGGGTTCTGGACAGTCACTGAAGGAGGTAGACGGTCTCCAGGTAGAGGTAGGGAGGCTGGGGGGGCTCAAGGCTTGGTGGCGTTCTCTCATCCTGTTGTCCAGACGAATAGCATGTGAGATGAGGGTTTCGAGGTCACTTGGGCATCCAATAGAGGCCAGACCGTCCTTGATGGGGTCAGACAGACCATGGTGGAAGGCTGACACCAGGGCAGTCTCGTTCCATCCACTTACTGCTGCGAGTGTTCGGAACGAGATGGCGTAATCTGCGACGCTTCCTCCTTGCCGGATGGACATGAGCTTTCGGGCTGCGTCGGTACTGATGTCTGCCTGATCGAAGACCCGAAGCATCTCTTCAGAAAACAGCTGGAAATCAAAGCACTCAGGTCCCTGTCTTTGCCAGATAGCAGTAGCCCAGGCTCGCGCCTTACCAGCTAATAAGGTGATCACAAAGGCAATCTTGCGGCGATCCATAGTGTAGGTGGTAGGCTGAAGCTCAAAGGTGAGTTGACACTGGGTAAGGAACTCTCGGCACTCACTGTGCTTGCCATCATACCTCTGTGGTGCAGGAAGGCTGGGTTCGCGAGGTGAAGAAGGCAGCATTGCAGGAGGCACTGGAGCAGGAGTGGGAGCTGGATCAGGAGCAGGATCAGGAGCAGGAGATGCAGGCAGAGATGTCAGCTGTGCCAGGGTTTTCCCAATTTGCTGAAGCAGTTCCTCGTGGCGAGCGAGGGCCTCACGTTGGCTGGTGAGCGTACGTCCATGAGCGTCCATGGTCGCTCCGAAGCGTGTCAAAGCTGCCATAATTCCCTGAAGGTTGGCCGGGTAGACAGTTGAAGCAGCCTCTGCTGAGTCGGTCATGACGGAGTCTTTCTGTTAGGGTTTTGCTGGGATTCGAACCTGGTTCGTTGGTGTGATAATCCAGCAAACCCCCACTAGGCCACCAGGGGGATGACTCAAATGCAGAGGCGTGAGGCGGAAGTAGAAAAAGAATCAAAAGGTTTATTTAAACTATATACACTATATACAGGGCAAAACAAAAGACAAAAAAAAACCAAAGAGTATAATCCAAAAGAAAAGCAAAGTGCAAAAATTCAAAAGCTAAGAAGATCAAAAAACACAGTACAAAGGAAACTGGAGATAAACATAACAGCACAAAGACTCCGTGACAAGAGGACTGAACTCAGGGGTATAAATAGACAAACTAATTAAGGACACAGGTGAAGATAATTAGGCAATTAACACAAACACAAGACACAGGAACAGTGGCGGCCTCTAGAGGCCAAAATAAACACGACATGAAAAGGAAATAACAGCGGCCTCTAGAGGCCAAAACAGTCCTAGTCCTAACAGGCCTTTTCTCTTCTATAAACACAATGCTCACAATAAATGGTGTGTTAAAGCCTATCGTTTTTCAAATCTGTGTTACAGTAAATGTATATACATGTACACTCTGTTTTGACCAAAATACCATAGGTAAACCAAAACTGTACCTCTACACTTACAGCTGAGCATTGCAAAAGATGTTTAGCATTTGCTTTTCTAACCAAACCTAGGAGAAATTAAATAGTGCTGATGTTCAGAATTATTGAGGTAATATGTACAAATGAAGGAGTAAGATTATGTATATGATAAAGTGCATAAGTATTGCACATAGAGGAATATTGTACTAGTATGTTATTGCACTAGTGTTGAGATAATAATATACAGCACAGAATATACAGAACCGGTCAAATGCCATGGGCTGTATTGCACAGTAGTATAGCAGCAGTGAGTGAGTGGAGGTGTGCTGTTCAGATCTGTGGATTAGTTGGTGGAGGCAGTGAGTGCTGTGAGTTCAGTAGTGTGATAGCTATGGGGTAAAAACTATTCCTCAGCTGGGTTGTGCGGGCATACAGAGTTCTGTAGCGCTTTCCAGGGGGTAAAGAGTCTGTGTCCAGGATGGGTTGGATCCTTGATAATGTTTTTGGCTCTGCGAGTGCACCGGGAGTGATGGATTTCTTCCAGTGATGGAAGTGGAGTGCCTGTGATCCGCTGAGCTGTTTTTATGATGCGCTGCAGGGTCTTCTTATCTTGCAAGGTGCAGCCCAAGTGATGCAGTGCATGATCAGTGACTCTATTGTGCACCTGTAGAAGTTCATCAGCAGCTGTTGAGGCAGTTTTGCTTTCCTCAGAGTCCTCAGGAAATGGAGCCTCTGAAGACCTTTTTCAGCCAGTGCCGAAGTGTTTGGGGTCCATGATGGGAGTCAAGAGCAACGCAGAACAACACGCTGCACTGTCTAAAAGACCCATTATTATTTAATTTAGTAATCAATCTTCAGCATTTCTCTGAGCAGGGACAAACTGTCAATAAAGACACAATATAAAATCTCCTGCACCGAACATCAGTTGACACCACCAGCTAACAACTTGAAGGCAGGGTTCAACTTGCACTGAAAAGAACCCCAGTGCATTTCAGGTCCAATGCATTAATCCCTGACTGATTGCCAAAATGGAGCAAAGTCAAGGCTGAAAGGGTCATTCCTTGTCTTGGGTTTTTTATTTTTTCGGAACTGTCCATGATCTATACAAGGTGGCGACCTTTGTCCTCGTTAGTATAGTGACCAGTATCTCTACCTGTCAGGCGGAAGACCAGGGTTTGATTCCCTAACGGGGAGGGTATATTAGCTGTGAGTGTAAGAAGGCAAAAGGGTTTTCTGCCGTCATGGATGGTTTCCAAGCAACTTGTGCTGCCCTCTATTATATTTTCTCTTCTCCCGACACACCTCATTCTATTCTTCTGCTAATTACCAGCAGTTCTGGGGGAAGTGCATGTGTTTGATGAGGAAACAATATCAAATCTACTGCACCGAACATATTCTGGGACCACATTTGTGAATCAGGGATTTCCACAAATCTGACAGCATTCTCTTTTTCAAAGTTCTGTAACGTAAATGAAATAGATGACACCCTTGGTGAAATTAATTGGCAAACACTATAAAAGGGTCACTTGACACCAACAGCTCACACCATGAAGGCAAGCTTCAACTTGCACTGAAAAGAACCCCAGTTCATTTCAGGTCCAATGCATTAATCCCTGAGCGGTTGCGAAAATGGAGCAAAGTCAAGGTTGAAAGTGTCATTCCTTGTCTTGGGGCTTTTTTTATTACTATTATTTTTATTTGTGGTGAATAAGAGAAGGTACAAAGAAGAAGACCATCTGTCTGTGATTTTGTCACAAATGATACCCTAAAAATGTCTAAGACTATATGGGCTAGTGTGGCCTCCCTTGCTGTCTCCTGTAGTCCACTATCATCTGCTTAGTTTTACTGACATTGAGAGAGAGGTTGTTGTCCTGGCACCAGCTGGCTAACGCCTTCACTTCCTCTCTGCATGCTGTCTCATCATTGTCTGTAAGGAGGCCCAAGATGGTTGTGCCATCAGCAAACTTGTTGATGATGTTGGCGCTGTATTTAGCAGTACAGTCGTGGGTGAACAAGGAGTACATGAGGGGACTGAGCACACAGCCCAGTGGTGCACCTGTGTTCAGGATCAGTGAGGAGGAAGTGTGGCTACCGAATATCACCACCTGTCTGATTATCTGCCTGTCAGAAAGTCAAAGATCCATCTGCAAATGGTCATCTGCTCATGAAATATTTCATCATGATTGCATTTTATCTGCTCATACCAAGGCAGTTTGTACTTATTAAGTGCAACTTTGCACCTAAATCCTTTCAAGATCTTGCAACCTGATTTGATTTTGGTTGCTGGTCACAGCCCATGGTCAGACTGTGAGCAGAAGCTTTTTTTGAAGAAGCTCATTTGGGTGATAACAGATAGCGTGATTATAAAATTTTTAACATCAAGTCTGTTTTGTTGATGTTATAAACTGTTCATTGATAGAAACTTGAGTGCAAAACCGTTCATGACAACTGCAGTCCGAAAGTTAGCCAGTCAACTGTAGTCCTCAGCCATAAATGCATCCCTGTACCGGCCATTTCCATCCTTTATTGGATGTGTTGTTTTCAGGACAGGAAGAAGCCTTTCCCTCTGTGATCTTCAAGGCTCCAGTCTTTTAAAACTACCTAATTTCCTGACATGGGATCCTTGGCCTGCTTCTCCTTCTTTTGATGCATGTTTCAGGAAGCAGATGTTGCTTTATTGTTCAGTGAGAGCAATTGGGTCGAGGTTGGCAAGAAGTGGTTCTTCAGAGCACATGGTGGCTTTTGGACCACCATGTTGAAGAAGGGAAGTAGGTGTAGGTTATATGTATGTGCAATTGGTCTTAAGTGATCAATGTCATTAAATCAGTCTCATTAAATCATTAAATCAGCCTCATTAATAATACCATTAATTTTGTTGCTTAATAATAAATTACCAAACAGCTAAATTATGGTATATTCCAAATTGTTATGATCACTACCGTATTACCTAAATACTGCAACCAATGGCGTTCATATACACCTTGGAATTCTTTGAGATTGGATGACTTCAAAAATATGGGAACAACACAGACACAGTTTAACAATTAATTGAATTTATTATAACAAAGATAAAAATGAATAATAGCAGTTGAAATCTTCAAATGGTCAGCAGCAAACAGTGAGGTATGTTTATGTGTGAGAGCGTGTGTGTGTGAGAGAGGAGAGAGGGAGAGAAAAAGTGTGTGTATGTGATAAAAAAAATTGAGTATTAGCAGTTGAAATACATTCAAATGGTCATCAGTGATATGTGTGGGTTTGAATGTGGGCGCGGGAAAATGCGCTATAACGTTTGAATTGAATCAGGGCTTGGAATGTTATCTAAAGTTGAGACAAAGGACCTCGTGGTAAAGAACGAAGGAGGAGGTGTCACCACGTGTTTTAAGGAGAACAAAGGGTGTGGGTGTGTGTGTGTGGGGGGGTGACCACGTGGCTGAGACAAAGGTGACCACCTCATGGTATTCTCACCCACTACTTATTACCAAAATCACTGAAATCTTGATGAGGTCAAAATATGTGTAATAATGAAATTAATGGTTAGAAAGGAGAGCAAGAGCATGCAAAAGCCTATCTATTAACAATTGAGAGATCAACACAAATAGAACAATAATCGATTCAACACTCTAAGTGTCTACAGTGTACAAAATTAAACCGTTCCTGAGTTTAAATTCACACTATTTCATAAAGCTAATTCCTAAGACTAGTCTTTGTGCTCAAAAATGCCAGTCTTACTTCCAGTATCTTGCTGAGATGCAAGATTATAGAGATGTTCCAAAACTTCTGAATCCACCGGAGCACGTGGGTCATTTCCGTGGAAAGCAGAGAATTCTTGGTCCAAACTTCAGCGTTCGTGAAGAAAAGTCTCTGATCAAACAATGTGCACATTGCTTTTAGTCAGAAGGAATCCGGTCGCTTCTAACTTTAAATTAACTGCTTTGGGCTGCAGTCGTAACATTACTTAATGAACAAATGAAAAAGAAACTGGTTGTACTCAATCTGAGTTAAATCACACGATTCTGGATTTTTTTTTTACCGTGGCCAGTGGTAAACAAAAGAAAACGCGCTAAATTCTGTTTCTTGCAAGAAAGACGTCTTTATCTTGGGGTGCTCTGACGAGCAGATCTCTTTGTGTCCATGTGATGAGCTCACGTAGCACCAAAAGAGAAAGAGAGTAGCGTGCCTTAGTTACTTATGGAGTCATGGAGGAAGTGACGTAGCTGATCCCGCCCAGGCGTGACGTAGGTCAACGCGGAAGTTGGTTGATGGGATTTGTAGTTTCTAGACGGGACGGTGGCATTGTACTTACATAGGTGTGCATCCTTCTTTCACATTGTTAAAGCTATCCATGCTGACTTTGCTCAGTAGATAGAATACATTTTTCAGACTGGATGTTGGGATTTTCATCCCCCTGTGTAAATATGTGAGTGGGTCGAACTAAGGGCTTCAAAACAATAATCAAGAGAAAAGACATCTGTACAAGGGAAAGTCACCACCTCGTCACTATTTAGTGAAGCACCTCAGCAGCCATGACATTTTTTTTTCTTTGGCCAGTTAGCTCAGTTGGTTAGAGAGTGGTGCTAATAATGCCAAAGTCACAGGTTCAATCCCTGTACTAGCCAGTTCCCTACTTTACAGGTCCTGTTGTTTTCAGGACAGGGGAAGCCTTTTTCTGTTGAGGGAAATGTTGTCCAAAACAAGAGATTCTCTGGTTGTTTCGCAAAATGTCAATCGATTCCTTGTATCTGGATGTGCCATTGAAATGCAGTAACTCAACTGATTGCAGGACGCAGGAAATTCAAATACACACGAGATTGCCTCAAAGAGAAGCACTTATGAATCTCTTAAAAATCAGTGCTCCTTTTTCAATTCATCTAATTGTGCTTCATTTTGAAAGTAACTTTAATTTCATAAACTCTAAAAGGTATCTTTAGTTGCTTGAATCACTCAAAACCACTCCAAAACATAGCAATTACCAAAGGATCCAGGAAGGTAGTAGCCATTGTTAGGGTATGATAGACAGATAGATGGTCTTTTTCTTTGTATTTTCTCTTCTCTTATTCATCACTAAATAATACAGTCATTAGCTGACTGCTTTTCCAGAAAGTCCATAGTGAGAATTCACCAGTTGACCACTATTTCATTCTGAGGGGACTGACTCAGGTGTTTTTCATTTAAAGTGCACAGGATCTGATCAGAACTTGATGTTGTTCGCAGCCCAGCCCACACAATCCAATGTGGCAACAGAGGGTACAATGGATGGTCCATCACGCCATGTGAGCAGACCAAGTGAGTTAAACATTGATGGGTGGTTATCTCTCCGAATTGGTTCAAGGGGCACAGCCAATTATGCTTTCCATTCATCCATCCATTATCTGTAACCACTTATCTTGTACAGGGTCGCAAGCAAGGTGGGGCCTTTCCCAGCTGACTATGGGCGAGAGGCAGGGCACACCCTGGACAAGTCACCAGATCATCACAGGGCTAACACATAAAGACAAACAACCATTCACACCTACAGTCAATTTAGACCCACCAATTAACCTAACCTGCATGTCTTCAGGGGAAAACAGAGCACCCAGAGGAAACCCACACAGGCACAGGGAGAACATGCATACTCCACACAGAAAGGCCCCCATCAGCCACTGGGCTCAAACCCAGAACATGCTGGCTGTGAGGCGACAGCATTAACCACTACACGACTGTGCCACTGCCAACTGTTCTAATGCTCCCCGAGCCACCATGTTGCACCCAAATCCAGACCTATAGTGCCCAATATCACTGAAACTGTGATGGTACTGGAATGAACCTCAGATCCAAAATTGCAGACATGGACCATACCTATCTTGAAGAGAACTTGTTCCATGTTGATGGAAACAAAGGGTTTGGGATATGCAAGCTTGCTCAAAAGCAGCCTTCAGGTGAAATATATTATTTAAAGAGGTGCAAACAACAGCTTCAGAGGTTCCACTGAGAGGTGAACTCAGACCACTGGATTCAGAGTGCTAACCATTACACCATGACACAGCTGCGAGATTGTTTTTATGATCAAATTACTGCCATATAACTGACCTCGCTGTGGCAAAAAATTTAGCACCCACTTGGTCAAAGGTGTACACAAACCACCAATCCCGAAACCAAATCAGGGACCTTCAGTCTAATGCTCTCCCTACTGAGCTATTTCAGCATGCCCTACAGGGTTTAACTCATGGCTTCTTCCATGCAGTCAGATACAGCCTTTGGCCCTTGTGAAATGTACAACCCCGATTCCAAAAAAGTTGGGACAAAGTACAAATTGTAAATAAAAATGGAATGCAATAATTTACAAATCTCAAAAACTGATATTGTATTCACAATAGAACATAGACAACATATCAAATGTCGAAAGTGAGACATTTTGAAATTTCATGCCAAATATTGGCTCATTTGAAATTTCATGACAGCAACACATCTCAAAAAAGTTGGGACAGGGGCAATAAGAGGCTGGAAAAGTTAAAGGTACAAAAAGGAACAGCTAGAGGACCAAATTGCAACTCATTAGGTCAATTGGCAATAGGTCATTAACATAACTGGGTATAAAAAGAGCATCTTGGAGTGGCAGCGGCTCTCAGAAGTAAAGATGGGAAGAGGATCACCAATCCCCCTAATTCTGCGCCGACAAATAGTGGAGCAATATCAGAAAGGAGTTTAACAGTGCAAAATTGCAAAGAGTTTGAACATATCATCATCTACAGTGCAAAATATCATCAAAAGATTCAGAGAATCTGGAAGAATCTCTGTGCGTAAGGGTCAAGGCTGGAAAACCATACTGGGTGCCTGTGATCTTCAGGCCCTTAGACGGCACTGCATCACATACAGGCATGCTTCTGTATTGGAAATCACAAAATGGGCTCAGGAATATTTCCAGAGAACATTATCTGTGAACACAATTCACCGTGCCATCTGCCATTGCCAGCTAAAACTCTATAGTTCAAAGAAGAAGCCATTTCTAAATATGATCCAGAAGCGCAGACATCTTCTCTGGGCCAAGGCTCATTTAAAATGGACTGTGGCAAAGTGGAAAACTGTTCTGTGGTCAGACGAATCAAAATTTGAAGTTCTTTATGGAAATCAGGGACGCCGTGTCATTCGGACTAAAGAGGAGAAGGACGACCCAAGTTGTTATCAGCGCTCAGTTCAGAAGCCTGCATCTCTGATGGTATGGGGTTGCATTAGTGCGTGTGGTATGGGCAGCTTACACATCTGGAAAGACACCATCAATGCTGAAAGGTATATCCAGGTTCTAGAGCAACATATGCTCCCATCCAGACGACGTCTCTTTCAGGGAAGACCTTGCATTTTCCAACATGACAATGCCAAACCACATACTGCATCAATTACAGCATCATGGCTGCGTAGAAGAAGGGTCCGGGTACTGAACTGGTCAGCCTGCAGTCCAGATCTTTCACCCATAGAAAACATTTGGCGCCTCATAAAACGGAAGATACGACAAAAAAGACCTAAGACAGTTGAGCAACTAGAATCCTACATTAGACAAGAATGGGTTAACATTCCTATCCCTAAACTTGAGCAACTTGTCTCCTCAGTCCCCAGATGTTTACAGACTGTTGTAAAGAGAAAAGGGGATGTCTCACAGTGGTAAACATGGCCTTGTCCCAACTTTTTTGAGATGTGTTGTTGTCATGAAATTTAAAATCACCTAATTTTTCTCTTTAAATGATACATTTTCTCAGTTTAAACATTTGATATGTCATCTATGTTCTATTCTGAATAAAATATGGAATTTTGAAACTTCCACATCATTGCATTCCGTTTTTATTTATAATTTGTACTTTGTCCCAACTTTTTTGGAATCGGGGTTGTATGCAGCAAGCAGAAATTTGTTTTTGAGATCACATTCCATTATATTACATTATAGGCATTAAGCAGATGCACAACATCAACTCATCAGACTTGGAGATAGACCGCCGGATTCAAGCTGCCAACAAAGCCTTCAGTGCTTTACAAAAGCAACTATGGTCTCGCCATGACATCAAGAGAACCAGCAAGTTGAAAGTATACAACGCCGCAGTCTTATCACCTCTGCTTTACGCCAACGAATGTATGACGCTCTATGGTAAACACTTCAAGTATCTGACCAGGCTACAACTGCGACACCTGCATCAAATCCTCAAAATAAGATGGCAGGACAAGTTCCCCGATGTAGAAGTCCTCAGGCGAGCCAAAACAGTAAGCATGGAAACCCTTATCACAGCCTCCCAACTTCGTTGGGCTGGACACGTCTGGCGCACGCTTGACACGCAACAACCCGAAGTCGTTTTCTACGGAGAACTGAGCCTAGGAAAGAGGCTGACAGAAACAAGGAGGACAGAAACTGAGGTACAAAGACGTTTGGAAGAGGAACATGAAGAATGCCATCATTATCGATCAGACGTGGGAAAGGGATGCCTCGGTTAGAGCAACATAGCGAAGCAAAATTAAAAGCTCAGTGTTTGAAATTGAAGACAAGCATCAAAGGGAGTAAAGGAGAGCTCATGAAACTAGACATTCCATAGCACCTCAACCGGGCCATTCATGCCACCGCTGCGGATGACTCTGTCGCTCTGGTGCGGGCCTCGCGGCCCATCTGTGTTTCTGTGCATCCTAATGAAGCAGGCATCATCGCTAGCAATAGACAGCCAACAAAGGGTTGCGGACAACTGGCACCATTGGTGGGGCCCTTTGGCTATTCTGTCATAAGAGCAGGGCTGTCTGAGATTGATGACCCAGGACTAAGCGTGCAGTGGTTGACAGAAATGATTGAGTAATCCAGACAAGTCCATCGTGCACTTGTGCAATGAGCTAAGCCTGTTGCATGATGCAAACACCGGTGAGGCATTCCCAAACCCAGTTGTATGGGTGAATGGTTTCAAACGGGACATGGATTGTCGCCGATGAGGCATTCGTGAAACTTATGTTGAAAAGTCCAACATGAGAAGACTGATGGCAATCTGCTTGCCCCTCTCTGCTAAACACATGCAATCGCGAATTTCAAAAGCCTCTGGACAAAGCCTTTCTCTCATCAAATTTGACACACAAACACTGGCTTAAGAGTCCAGTGCCTCATTGATGAGGCCACTGCGACAAAGGTCTTGACCTCAAATGACCAGCATCAATAGCACTAACACTCATGTGAAGGGGAAACAAAAGCCATCTTGGCCATCTTTCTATTCGGGGCATGAAGCCCCTGTTAGCCCCCGTTCTATTAGATATCTGCGTGAACACAGGTTCATGTCACCTTTGCCTTTGCATTCTTCACAAAATCTGTATGGCTTTACTGATTTTACTGCTTTCAACAAGGGCTGTAACTTTATTGTCTTGGTATGTGATTCAAGTTAGGGAGTAGGACCTGTGATTCCCAGGAAAGATGCTACACTGTGTCCACTATCATAACTAGCAAGAAAATCTTGTGTTTATTTCTCCATGATTTATGACTATTACAATGATTCCATTCACTATATTCTACTGGAAAGAAGGCATCCAAAAAAAAAAAAAAAAACAGGTTCATGGTGACTTATTATTTACAGGCCCCCGGGGCCATATTCTGAGTTTCTTTCTGAATTTGCAGATTTTATCTCAGATCTGGTTATTTACTTAGACAAAACTTTAGTTGTCGGAGATTTTAATATTCACTTCGATAACCCAGAAGACCCTTTGAAAACAGCGTTTGTGTCCATTTTAGATTCAGTAGGGATTAATCAGAATGTCATAGGACCGACCCATAATGGTCGTCACACCCTCGATCTAATACTAACATTCGGGTTAAATGTAGAAAATATAGTCATACTTCCACAGTCTGAAGTTATCTCAGATCATTATCTCATCTCATTCAAAATATGTCTGAGTTATAATAATGGACCTCACCATGCTACTGTATTAAATGTACCTTCACATCAACTACTGCACAGAGCTTTATAAATGATATCCCAGAGTTATCAACTTTGTTTGGGCCACTGTCGGCCCCTGCAGAACTTCATCAGGGAACTGAATGCTGAGAGTCAACGTTCTGCCATACTTGACCTCATTATCCACCATACGCTAATGTAGCTCCTCTTAAAAGGAAAATGTTCAGAGACAAAAAATTAGCACCCTGGTATAATGAAGACACTCACACTTTAAAACAGACCACTTGAAAATTGGAACGTAAATGGTGTCAAACAAAATTGGTAGCTTTCAAATTAGCATGGAAGGAGAGCTTCCTGAAGTATAGAAAAGCTCTTAGGGCTGCTAGATCAACTTATCTCCCCTCCCTAATAGAAGACAACAAAAATAATTCTAGATTCCTGTTTAATACTGTAGCAAAATTAACCAGGAATAAGTCCACTATAGACACATGCATACCTGTAGTATGTAGTAGCAACGACTTCATGAATTTCTTTAATGACAAAATTGAGAATATCTGACAAACAAACTCAAACTACTAATTTAAGGTCAGACAATGTAAGTGACCTTGTAGTTAACTGATAGACTGTATCAGGTCAGCAATTAGAATGTTTTACTCCCCTTAGAGAAATTTAATTACTTCCATTAATCTCCGCATCAAAAGCCTCAACTTGTGTACCAGATCCCTTGCCTACATGTCTATTCAAAAAGATAATACCCGAAGTAATTGAACCACTTCTAAAAATAATAAATTCTTCTCTTAGGATTGGCAATGTACCCAAATCCTTCAAAACTAGCAGTTATTGATTAAAAAACCTGACCTTGATCCCTGTCAGGTGTCCAATATCAAACCTCCCCTTTATCTCCAAGATCCATGAAAAAGCTGTGGCACAGCAGTTTGCTCATATTTACAGAGGAATAACATCCATGAAATGTATCAGTTAGGATTTAGACCTCATCATAGCACAGAGACAGCACTGGTTAAAGCAGTAAATGACCTACTGTTGGTGTCTGATCAGGGCTGTCTCGCTGCTTGTGTTGCTTGACCTTCGTGCAGCATTTGATACCGCTGATCATTCCATTCTTCTGGATAGACTAGAAAATGTCGTGGGAGTTAAGGGAATGGCCCTCTCCTGGCTCAGCTCTAATTTAACTGATCGCTATCAGTATGTTGATGTAAATGGTGCTTTTTCTAGACATACTGAGGTAAAGTTATAAGGTTCTGTCTTGGGTCCACTGCTTTTTTCTTTATATATGTTACCTCTGGGTGATATTATTCGTAAACATTGTATTATTTACCACTGTTGTGCTGATGACACACAGTTGTGTGGTTCTGCAAAACCTGATGAGACACACCAGCTTAATAGAACTGAGTAATGTGTGAAGAACATTAGACACTGGATGCTTATTAACTTCCTTCTGCTTAACTTTGACAAGACTGAAGCACTTGTACTCGGACCACATGCAGCTAGAAGTAAGCTTTCTGATTACACAGTAACTCTGGATGGCCTTTCTGTTTCTTCACGTGCAGCAGTAAAAGACCTCGGAGTGATTATTGACCCCAGTCTTTCATTTGAAAATCACATTGATAACATTACCTGGATAGCTTTCTTTCATCTCAGAAATATTGCTAAGATAAGAAATTTAATGTCACTCCATGACGCGGAAAAAAACTAGTTCATGCTTTTGTTACCTCCAGGTTGGATTTTTGTAACGCCTTACTGTCTGGATGTTCCAATAAGTGCACGAACAAGCTCCAGTTAGTTCAAAATGCAGCAGCAAGCGTCCTTACTAGAACTAGAAAATATGACCACATCACCCCTGTCTTATCCACACTGCATTGGCTCCCAATCAAACTTCGTATCGATTATAAAATACTACTATTGACCTTTAAAGCACTGAATAGTCTCGCGCCACAGTACCTGAGTGAACTTCTGCTCCTCTATGACCCACCATGCCTACTTAGATCAAAGGGTGCAGGCTATCTGCTGGTTCCTCGTATAGTGAAGGTTGCATCAGGGGGCAGAGCCTTTTCTTACAAAGCCCCAGAGTTATGGAACAGCCTTCCAAGTAGTGTTCGGGAATCAGACACAGTCTCAGCATTTAAGTCTCGGCTGAAAACATATCTGTTTAGTCAAGCCTTTTGTTAATTGTGTTTATGAGGTAAAGGTGTAGATCTGGAGGGTCCTCAGACATAGAGTCTTTGGTAAACTGGGATGGATGATGCTGTCAGTCCCCACTCGCTTGCTCACTCGAGCCTGTTGATGATGTAGTGGCTGGCTGTTTTATGTCTCGGGGCTCCCTCATGCCTGTGTTACCTTCTGGCTCTCCCCTTTAAGTTATGCTGTCATAGTTTTTGCCGGAGTCCCTGCTTGTACTGTGCAATATGTATACGGGTACTGTTCCTACTTATTCAGGTGATATTGGGCATACCTAACAACCTGCGTTTTCTCTCGCTTCCCCCCCCCCCCCCCCCCCGATCTTTCCGTCTGAGTTACATGTTGGTCCTGGGATCAAGATGCCGAACTCTTCTGCTCCTTGGACCTGCCTGATCCATCCTGGTGCCCTGTGTTTGGTTGGAGTCTCATCGCATCGTTCCTGTGGAGGACGGCCCCATGTGGACAGTTGAAAGTCACACTTGGAGGATGCTCTGGACACTTACAGTAATGATTTTATGGCTGAGGACTACAGTTGACTTGCTAACTTTAGGACTACAGTTGCCATGAACAGGTTTGCACTTAAGTTTCCATCAATGAAGAGTTTATAACATCAACGAAACTGACCTCATGTTAAAACTGTTAATGTTATAGTCATGTTGTCTGTTGTTGCCCAAATAAGGATGGGTTCCCTTTTGAGTCTGGTTCCTCTCGAGGTTTCTTCCTCATGTCATCTGAGGGAGTTTTTCCTTGCCACTGTCGCCACAGGCTTGCTCATTTGGGATAGATTAGGGATAAAATTAGCTCATGTTTTAAGTCATTAAATTCTATGAAGCTGCTTTGCGACAATGTTTATTGTTAAAAGCGCTATACAAATAAACTTGACTTGACCTGAAAGTCCCTGCATTTGACTGTGCAAAACTCCCAACACCATTCTGTTAACATATATAGGTGCAAATATCAAAAAATAAAAGCTGAAATTCTGACCTATCACATATAGAAGGCAAACCAAGAAGCCTTTATTTGTCACATGTAATTCTTAAGCACACAGTGGAATTTAAACTCTGCGTTTAATGCATCTGGAGCAGTGAATACACACCCACACACACAAGTGAGCAATGAGCACACACACACAACCAGAGCAGTGAGCAGCTATGCTACAGCACCCAGGGAGCAGTTGTGAGTTAGGTGCCCTTGCTCAAGGACACTTCAGCCTAAACTCAGGCCATGGCTACCCCATAATAACCTAACCGCATGTCTTTGAACTGTGGGGGAAACCAGAGCACCCAGAGGAACCCCGCACAGGCACAGGGAGAACATGCAAACTCCACACTGAAAGGCCCCCCTCAGCCAATGGGTTCAAACCCAGAACCTTCTTGCTGCGACATGATAGTGCTAACCACTACACCACCGTGCCACCCACTTTTGGCATCAAACGCAAATGTCGTCAGTGTATGGCAAAAAACAAACAAACAGAATTGTCCTTGCTGTTCCAGTACTTTCGGGCTTGCAGCTGGAAATACTGTCAGAGCTGTTGCTATCAAAAAATGAATCACTACATTCTAAGCAGCTTTCAGAGTGGTGTGGAGGTGAAATGTGGAGAAAACATATCAAATGTTGAAACTGAGAAATTTTATTGTTGTTTGAAAAAGATATGCTAATTTTGAATTTGATGGCGGGAACACATTTCAAAAAGTTGGAACAGGGGCATGTTTACCACTGTGCTGCATCACTTCTTGTTTTAACAAAACTCTGTAAATGTTTGGGAACTGAGGAGAACAAATGCTGTAGTTTTGAAAGAGAAATGTTGTCCCATTCTTGCCTGATTATAAGATTTCAGTTGCTCAAGTGTTTGGAGTCTCCTTTATCGTATTTTGCATTTCATAATGCACCAACTGTTTCCAATGGTAACATTTTCCAAGTGACTTGATGGACAAAATTCTGGTAACATTTTGAAAGTGAGCTGATGCACAAAATTCTTCACATTCTAAAAGAAAATACATATCATATGGTTCAATATAGCTCATCTTAGAGCCTGCACAGCTCAGTAGATAGGACCAAGGTTCAACATTCTTTGAGTTACATTTAGCATTTTCTGAAGCTAAAGCGTCCTTCAAAAAGGCCACCGAAACCTGTTTTCTGAAAGCTATCTCTGACAAAGCTCAGCTCACAGTCTGACCATGGGCTGTGACCAGCAACCAAAATCAAATCAGGTTGCAAGATCTTGAAAGCATTTAGCTGCAAATTTGCACTTAATAAGTAAAACTGCCTTGGGATGCGCAGAGAAAATGCAATCATGACAAAATATTTAACGATTTCATGAGCAGATGACCATTTGCAGATGGATCTTTGACTTTCTGACAGGCAGACCCCAGGTGGTGATAATCGGTAGCCACACTTCCTCCTCGCTTATCCTGAACACAGGTGCGCCACTGGGCTGTGTGCTCAGTCCCCTCATGTACTCCTTGTTCGCCCACGACTGCACTGCTAAATACAGCGCCAACATTGTCATCAAGATTGCTGACGACACAACCATTTTGGGCCTCCTTACGGACAACGATGAGACAACATGCAGAGAGGAAGTGAAGGCGTTAGCCAGCTGGTGCCAGAACAACAACCTCTCTCTCAACATCAGGAAAACTAAGGAGATGATAGTGGACTACAGGAGACAGCAAGGGAGGACACACTAGGCCATCTACATCCACGAGGATGAGGTCGAAAGGGTCAGCAGCTTCAAGTTCCACACTGTGGTCAGGAAAGCTGGCCAGCGGCTGTGTTTCCTGAGGAGGCTGAAGAAGTTTGGCATGAAGGCAAACATCATTTCAAACTACTACAGGTCCACAATCGACATATCACAAGACTCTGTTTATATCACAAGACTCCGTTTACATATCACCAACATATCTCAAGACTCTGTTTACATATCACCAAAGCATTTACATATTTACTGTTTCCACATTTACCCACACATATCAAAACTCTGTTTACATGGTCAGTACTTCATTGGTCTTCAACAAAGTGCAATTACTGGTAGCCACACGTGTCAATTTTTCCGATGTGCAATACAGGTGCTTGTGCTACACCCCCTCCCCACACTACCACCCTCAGAAAATGCATGCATACATCTCAGTTATTTCTATTTTCACTTGAATTTAACTTCCGTTGTTTTTTTTTTATCTTTAGGACTTTGAATCTTTTTTTTAACTGATATTCTGTTAAACTCCTGTCGGGCCCCAGTGCTGAGAGACTTGTTTCTGGTTCTTTCAAGTTTAGGGATAGGAATGGTAACCCATTCTTGTCTAATGTGGGATTCTAGTTGCTCAACTGTCTTGGGTCTTTTTTGCCGTATCTTCCATTTTATGATGCGCCAAATGTTTGCTATGGGTGAAAGATCTGGACTGTAGGCTGGCCAGTTCAGTACCCGGACCCTTCTTCTACGCAGCCATGATGCTGTAATTGATGCAGTATGTGGTTTGGCATTGTCGTATTGGAAAATGCAAGATCTTCCCTGAAAAAGACGTCGTCTCGACAGGAGCATATGCTGCTCTAGAAACTGGATACACCTTTCAGCATTGATGGTGTCTTTCCAAATGTGTAAGCTGCCCATGCCACATGCACTAATGCAACCCCATACCATCAGAGATGCAGGCTTCTGAACTGAGCGCTGATAACAACTTGGGTCGTCCTTCTCCTCTTTAGTCCGAATGACACGGCATCCCTGATTTCCATAAAGAACTTCAAATTTTGATTCATCTGACCACAGAACAGTTTTCCACTTTGCCACAGTCCATTTTAAATGAGTCTTGACCCAGAGATGATGTCTGCGCTTCTGGATCATGTTTAGATACGGCGGCTTCTTTGAACTATAGAGTTTTAGCTGGCAACGGCGGATTACACGGTGAATTGTGTTCACAGATAATGTTCTCTGGAAATATTCCTGAGCCCATTTTGTGATTTCCAATACAGAAGCATGCCTTTATGTGATGCAGTGCCGTCTAAGGGCCCGAAGATCATGGGCACTCAGTATGGTTTTCCAGCCTTGACCCTTACGCACAGAGATTCTTCCAGATTCTCTGAATCTTTTGATGATATTATGCACTGTAGATGATGATATGTTCAAACTCTTTGCAATTTTACACTGTTGAACTCCTTTGTGATATTGCTCCACTATTTGTCGAGACAGAATTAGGGGGATTGGTGATCCTCTTCCCATCTTTACTTCTGAGAGCCGCTGCCACTCCAAGATGCTCTTTTTATACCCAGTCATGTTAATGACCTATTGCCAATTGACCTAATGAGTTGCAATTTGGTCCTCCAGCTATTCCTTTTTTGTACCTTTAACTTTTCCAGCCTCTTATTGCCCCTGTCCCAACTTTTTTGAGATGTGTTGCTGTCATGAAATTTCAAATGAGCCAATATTTGGCATGAAATTGCAAAATGTTTCACTCTCGACATTTGATATGTTGTCTATGTTCTATTGTGAATACAATATCAGTTTTGGAGATTTGTAAATTATTGCATTCCGTTTTTATTTACAATTTGTACTTTGTCCCAACTTTTTTGGAATCGGGGTTGTATAATAAATAACTGAAAAGACAACTGCTAAGCATTAGGGTGCATCAGTTGCCCCCTAAAAATGAAAAGTTCCTCCGATCATGATACATTTTTGTTTTTATGTTCCTTTTGGTAAGAAAACACACTGGGTGAAATATTTTGACAAAATTCAAAAGTTTAATGGTGGCACCAGGAGCTCAAAGTTATGGAAAAAGCTGCTATTTTATGACTTTTATGACAAAATTTTGATCACTTTTCATGAAACATTATGGCACCTTATAGAAAATACCAAATATCTTAGATATACATTTTTAGTACATATTCTAAATATATTATCAAGCACAGTTTGAGTTTTAGCTGTTCATTGAATCATTGTTCAACTACTTTTAAACAATACAAATGTATTATGAATCACATTAATGCTTCTCAATCCCTTGCAAATGTTCTTAACATGATCTCTGGGTCACAAGAAATCAATAAATGGAGTCCAACATTGTGGTTTAAACCTTACGCGAAAACATAAAATAAGCGTTTTTTGGCAAAAAATGAACCTCATGGTGCCACCATTAGAATTTTGAATATGGTCAAAAAATTTTACAGGATGTCTTTATTGGTGAAAAGGAACACCCAAACAAAAATGCATCAGATTTTATGAAAGTGAGGGCAACTGATGCACCCTACTAAGCATTCTGAAGTGTTGATTAGAAGTTTCTGTTACAGTTATCTGATTGAAGAATCATACAGACAAGTATACAAGTTGAAGATTTTAATGAGGAAATAAGTGAAATTACTTCGGTCTCTCTAAAGGGTGTAAAACAAAAATCATTGCTCTGATGTAGTTCTATTGTTCACTACAGGGATACTTATCAAATTGCCTAGTTTCAAATTAATAGTTTGATATTTTTGCCTGATATTTTCAATTTTTCCACTGAAAAAACTTAAGTTATCGCTATTACGTACATACTGAAGGCATGCATGTTTTGTTGTGGCAACTCTCTTACTCTCCAAGCAAAAAATAATTCAAAGTCCCAGAGGTTGCAGAAAGGTTTAGACTTTTATTATATCAAATAATAAAAGCTGTCTTCGGTCTGCAGAGTGAACAGAGTCAAAATTACAAAGCTCTCATTTTATACGGTCTCAAAGAAAAAACACAGGTGTATACAAATCATTTCATTGGTTAACATGTCCCGTTATACCACTTCAACATTTTATATTGGGCAATACACCTCACACCTCTCATATTTTGCATCAACTGAGCCAAATTTTCCAGCATAAATGGTCCATTCAGAAAGAATCAAACCACATGATAAGAGGTGGTATACAGCATTCAGCGTGTACAATACATGATTCAAAATGGCTGGGGTCAAATCAAGTTAAAGACTAATACAGGCCGCAGGTGGAAACTAGCGCAACACTCGTGTCCTTGGCCAGTCTCCCACACTATAAAATTACACTTTTTGAATAGGCCTGTGATTTAACAGAAAACAACCTTCAGTATAAACTCTCTCAATGTCTTTGCTGTATTTTAGCGGAGCTCCCGCGCGGGCCTTAATGGTAAACCCATAGAGTCGATTTTTTGTGGTTTGTCCATGTACGTGTACCACCACTCATACACACCGCATAGTGGCCAGTGTTAGCAATTACAAGTCATACACACCGCCTAGTGGTCAGTGTTAGTACAACCCCGATTCCAAAAAAGTTGGGACAAAGTACAAATTGTAAATAAAAACGGAATGCAATAATTTACAAATCTCAAAAACTGATATTGTATTCACAACAGAACATAGACAACATATCAAATGTCGAAAGTGAGACATTTTGAAATTTCATGCCAAATATTGGCTCATTTGAAATTTCATGACAGCAACACATCTCAAAAAAGTTGGGACAGGGGCAATAAGAGGCTGGAAAAGTTAAAGGTACAAAAAAGGAACAGCTGGAGGACCAAATTGCAACTCATTAGGTCAATTGGCAATAGTTCATTAACATGACTGGGTATAAAAAGAGCATCTTGGAGTGGCAGCAGCTCTCAGAAGTAAAGATGGGAAGAGGATCACCAATCCCCCTAATTCTGCGCCGACAAATAGTGGAGCAATATCAGAAAGGAGTTCAACAGTGTAAAATTGCAAAGAGTTTGAACATATCATCATCTACAGTGCATAATATCATCAAAAGATTCAGAGAATCTGGAAGAATCTCTGTGCGTAAGGGTCAAGGCCGGAAAACCATACTGGGTGCCCGTGATCTTCGGGCCCTTAGACGGAACTGCATCACATACAGGCATGCTTCTGTATTGAAAAAAATCACAAAATGGGCTCAGGAATATTTCCAGAGAACATTATCTGTGAACACAATTCACCGTGCCATCCGCCGTTGCCAGCTAAAACTCTATAGTTCAAAGAAGAAGCCGTATCTAAACATGATCCAGAAGCGCAGACATCTTCTCTGGGCCAAGGCTCATTTAAAATGGACTGTGGCAAAGCGGAAAACTGTTCTGTGGTCAGACGAATCAAAATTTGAAGTTCTTTATGGAAATCAGGGACACCGTGTCATTTGGACTAAAGAGGAGAAGGACAACCCAAGTTGTTATCAGCGCTCAGTTCAGAAGCCTGCATCTCTGATGGTATGGGGTTGCATTAGTGCATGTGGCATGGGCAGCTTACACATCTGGAAAGACACCATCAATGCTGAAAGGTATACCCAGGTTCTAGAGCAGCATATGCTCCCATCCAGACGATGTCTCTTTCAGGGAAGACCTTGTATTTTCCAACATGACAATGCCAAACCACATACTGCATCAATTACTGCATCATGGCTGCGTAGAAGAAGGGTCCGGATACTGAACTGGCCAGCCTGCAGTCCAGATCTTTCACCCGTAGAAAACATTTGGCGCATCATAAAACAGAAGATACGACAAAAAAAGACCTAAGACAGAATCCTATATTCGACAAGAATGGGTTAACATTCCTATCCCTAAACTTGAGCAACTTGTCTCCTCAGTCCCCAGATGTTTACAGACTGTTGTAAAGAGAAAAGGGGATGTCTCACAGTGGTAAACATGGCCTTGTCCCAACTTTTTTGAGATGTGTTGTTGTCATGAAATTTAAAATCATCTAATTTTTCTCTTTAAATGATACATTTTCTCAATTTAAACATTTGATATGTCATCTATGTTCTATTCTGAATAAAATATGGAATTTTGAAACTTCCACATCAGTGCATTCTGTTTTTATTTACAATTTGTACTTTGTCCCAACTTTTTTGGAATCGGGGTTGTAATTACCAGTCATCCCCCCCCCCCCCCCCCCAGTGGCCAGTGCTAGCCAGTAAAGAAATAAAACAAAAGAGACTGGCTATGATATAAGAAAATTCTAAAACCCAGAAACAGATGGGAGCTCCGCTTTTAGGCAGTGCCGAAATCTATATATTACTGTATGATAATTCATAAACCAATTTATTATTACTTTTAAGAGAATTAACTTCATTTATTCTTTACTGAAAATTAACACACTCAGCTTTGAATTAGTATTTAATCAGCATAAAAAGAAATCTGTATGTGTGGTTATATGAATCAGAGTACATTTGTGATTACTTAAGGTGTGTGTATGGTCGTGATTACATATGTGCATATAAAATCAATTTCTGTGGTGGTCTTATTTCTAGTTCATTTTGCTTTAGCAAAATCTTACATTTTTATGTAATACTTTAGTATTACACAAAAATTTAAGATTATTTTTGTTATCTTCTATTAGGGTGGAGAGAGTTGTTGATCTAGCACCATTAAAAGCTTGTCTTTGTAGTTCCAGAAGCTCTCCTTACATGCTAAATGGAATACTATCAATTTTGTGTTTTAAGGTGCATGTGTGATTGTTATACCATGGTGCTAGGTTTTATTTTATTTTCTCCTGAATTATTTTCTTTTAAGTGGAGCTACATTATCTAAAGTAAAGCAGAACATTGACTGTAAGCATTCAGTTGGCTGATCAAGTTCTGTGGGGTCTAACGGGGATCCAATCAAATTGATAACTCTGGGAGACTACTGATAAAACTTTATGCAGTAGTTGATGTGAATGTACTTTTGATGCGATGGCATGCATGGTGCATATATTAAGACATTTCAAAAGAGATGAGGTAATGGTCTGAGGGAGCTTCAGACTGTATAAGTGTGACTATATTTTCTATATTTAATACAAATGCAAGTATTAGATCGAGAATATGACGATTAGGAATCATACAAAAACCTCAAAAAAATAGGGTTAGATCCTGTGACACTCTCATTAACCCCTACTGAATCTAGAATGGACAGGAATGCTGTTCTCAGTCTCTTCCAGGTGATCAAAACAAATAACGTCTCTAACAATCTGTTGTCTCAATAAACAACCAGGTTTGAGATGAAATTCGCAAATTCAGAAAGAACTTCAGAATATAGACTATGGGTCAGGAAATAATAATTAGCTGAATTGACCAGGTAGAATTATTTTTGGCTACATATATTAGGATAAAGAACTTCAAACATACTGAATTTTTGTTCAGGTTTTTGTACGATTCCTAGATTATCATTATAAATAAATGATGGCTTCTCCTCTACCAGTGAGACAAGGTGGATGCATATAGCTGGAAGAGCTTCATTTCAATTGATCCATACTCATTTGGTTTGATCCACAGTTCTGTTATAGTACATTAAACTCCTGTTCAGTACAAATTCCATTTACAATTAGTCTCATGCTGCAGTATTACATTGATAATAGTGGTGCAGTTTAATTGTCACTTGTATGGTGGTAATTAATGACTACTTAAGATCAAAAGAAAACAAGAATAGTCTTGTTTTAAACATCACTAAGGTTACGTATTTTAAAACAGTCATATAACATGAACAATAAAGTTCAAAGTACAGGTCATTTTCAGCCAAAACTGTAATAATAACCATATTTAATTTGACAATTTTAAATCATGCAATGTCTACAAGTTGGTGCACTTGTAGGTTTTAAATGTAACTGAATAAGTAAACATCTTTCCAGACTGATCAGTGATGCAGTTTCTCTCCTGAGTGAAGGGGCTGGTGTCATTGGCGATCACTCTGCTGAGTAAAACTCTTCCCACACTGTGAGCAGTGATACGGCTTCTCTCCTGTGTGAATGCGCTGGTGTAGTTGGAGATGACTCTGCTGAGTAAAACTCTTCCCACACTGTGAGCAGTGAAACAGCTTCTCTCCTGTGTGAATGCGCTGGTGTGTTTGGAGAGCACTCTGCTGAGTAAAACTCTTCCCACACTGTGAGCAGTGATACGGCTTCTCTCCTGTGTGAATGCGTTGGTGTCGTTGGAGAGTCCGCAGATGAGTAAAACTCTTCCCACACTGTGAGCAGTGATGCGGCTTCTCTCCTGTGTGAATGCGTTGGTGTCGTTGGAGATGACTCTGATGAGTAAAACTCTTCTCACACTGTGAGCAGTGATACGGCTTCTCTCCTGTGTGAATGCGCTGGTGTGTTTGGAGATTACCCTGTTCAGTAAAACTCTTCCCACACTGTGAACAGTGATGCGGCTTCTCTCCTGTGTGAATGCGTTGGTGTGTTTGGAGATTACTCTGATGAGTAAAACTCTTCCCACACTGTGAGAAGTGATACGGCTTCTCTCCTGTGTGAATGCGTTGGTGTCGTTGGAGATGACTCTGATGAGTAAAACTCTTCCCATACTGTGAGCAGTGATGCGGCTTCTCTCCTGTGTGAATGCGCCGGTGTGTTTGGAAGTGACTCTGTTTAGTAAAACTCTTCCGACACTGTGAGCAGTGATGCGGCTTCTCTCCTGTGTGAATGCGCTGGTGTAGTCGGAGATCACTCTGATGAGTAAAACTCTTCCCATACTGTGAGCAGTGATACGGCTTCTCTCCTGTGTGAATGTGCTGGTGTGTTTGGAAGTGACTCTGTTTAGTAAAACTCTTCCCACACTGTGAGCAGTGATGCGGCTTCTCTCCTGTGTGAATGCGCTGGTGTAGTCGGAGATCACTCTGATGAGTAAAACTCTTTCCACACTGTGAGCAGTGATGCAGCTTTTCTCCTGTGTGAATGCGCTGGTGTCGTTGGAGATGACTCTGCTGAGTAAAACTCTTCCCACACTGTGAGCAGTGATACGGCTTCTCTCCTGAGTGAATGCGCTGGTGTTTTTGGAGATCACTCTGACGAGTAAAACTCTTCCCACACTGTGAGCAGTGATGCGGCTTCTCTCCTGTGTGAATGCGCTGGTGTAGTCGGAGATGACTCTGACAAGTAAAACTCTTTCCACACTGTGAGCAGTGATACGGCTTCTCTCCTGTGTGAATGCGCTGGTGTTGTTGGAGAGCACTCTGACGAGTAAAACTCTTCCCACACTGTGAGCAGTGATACGGCTTCTCTCCTGTGTGAATGCGCTGGTGTTGTTGGAGAGCACTCTGCTGAGTAAAACTCTTCCCACACTGTGAGCAGTGATACGGCTTCTCTCCTGTGTGAATGCGCTGGTGTTTTTGTAGATCACTCTGACGAGTAAAACTCTTTCCACACTGTGAGCAGTGATACGGCTTCTCTCCTGTGTGAATGCGCTGGTGTTGTTGGAGATGACTCTGACAAGTAAAACTCTTCCCACACTGTGAGCAGTGATGCAGCTTCTCTCCTGTGTGAATGTGCTGGTGTAGTCGGAGAGCACTCTGATGAGTAAAACTCTTCCCACACTGTGAGCAGTGATACGGCTTCTCTCCTGTGTGAATGCGCTGGTGTCGTCGGAGATCACTCTGATGAGTAAAACTCTTTCCACACTGTGAGCAGTGATACGGCTTCTCTCCTGTGTGAATGCGCTGGTGTCGTTGGAGATGACTCTGCTGAGTAAAACTCTTCCCACACTGTGAGCAGTGATACGGCTTCTCTCCTGAGTGAATGCGCTGGTGTTTTCGGAGATCACTCTGACGAGTAAAACTCTTTCCACACTGTGAGCAGTGATGCGGCTTCTCTCCTGTGTGAATGCGCTGGTGTTGTTGGAGAGCACTCTGCTGAGTAAAACTCTTCCCACACTGTGAGCAGTGATGCAGCTTCTCTCCTGAGTGAATGCGCTGGTGTTTTTGGAGAGCACTCTGCTGAGTAAAACTCTTCCCACACTGTGAGCAGTGATGCAGCTTCTCTCCTGAGTGAATGCGCTGGTGTTTTTGGAGATCACGCTGACGAGTAAAACTCTTTCCACACTGTGAGCAGTGATACGGCTTCTCTCCTGTGTGAATGCGCTGGTGTCGTCGGAGATCACTCTGACAAGTAAAACTCTTTCCACACTGTGAGCAGTGATACGGCTTCTCTCCTGTGTGAATGCGTTGGTGTCGTTGGAGATGACTCTGCTGAGTAAAACTCTTCCCACACTGTGAGCAGTGATATGGCTTCTCTCCTGTGTGAATGCGCTGGTGTTTTTGGAGATCACTCTGACGAATAAAACTCTTTCCACACTGTGAGCAGTGATGCGGCTTCTCTCCTGTGTGAATGCGCTGGTGTTTTTGGAGATGACTCTGATGAGTAAAACTCTTTCCACACTGTGAGCAGTGATACGGCTTCTCTCCTGTGTGACTGCACTGGTGTGTCTTGAGTACATTCTGATGACCAAAACTCTTTCCACAGTCCGAGCAGTGGTGAATTTCCTTCTGTATATCATTATGAGAAGTGTCAAAACTGAGTGCATCAGATGATGTTGGCTGACTACTGGAGCATTTGGAGGGGATCTGAAGCTCATATTTAATCTCTCCTGATTCCTGCAGTCTCACATACTCTTCATAGTGGCATCTTTGGATGTGTTTGTCAAGGTAAATTTGAGATGCATAGGAACGAGGACATGTGGAGCAGGAAAAGACCTGCAGCAAAGTCTTCTTTACTTCTGGAGAAGTGAAAGGACAAAAATCAGAAATTGAACATGAAATGCAACAAGATTATAAAATATAACACTAACCCAATGTAAGGGAGCATTTTTACTGAACCTCAAACATTCAAGATTCTACATGAATCAAGACTGAGACAAAAAAGTTTGAGGACTAACATATAGCAGTCTCTAACTAGGAGTACTGGTACTGTAGATTCAATAAAGGTACTAGAAGAGCAGCTATGCACAGCATTGGCCATAGCCCCGTGGGTCTGAGTGACCAAGGGGGAGTTGTTGGTTTCTGTTTGATCTAATGTCAAGTCTAGTTACGGTAATGGCAAGCCTTGCCTTATTTACAGCTCGTCCAGGATTGTGAAGGAAACTCAGCCCTTGCATTCAAAGATCCAAAAATGGGCCTTATTTATCATGCTGGATATGAATAGATTTATTTGCAAATGGTTTCTAGTAGCATTTACACAAGAAAGTCTGTATTTTTCATATGGATTAGGTTGTCAAGTTTAAAACACATTAATTTCAATAACACACAAATTTAATGAAATTAAAAATTGTGGGATTTTGTGAAACACAGTTGATTCATATTAATGTAACTGATGAAAGAAAGAAAACCAACATCCAGAAATTAAGACATTAGTCATTTAATTAAATAAAAATGTAGGCGTATAAAAAAGGGGCAGACTGCAGCGATTCAGATGGCATTCAAGTAGTTCTGCAGTAGTATAGGAATTTCCTTACTGCAGTATTTGAAGAATGCCATGGTGTGGTTTGTTGTAATAAAGCAACCAAACTTCCACCTGTTCAATTATTCATTCATCTGATGCTATTTGTCCCTTAACATGTTGAAGTTCTTCAGCTACAAGAGTTTGAGGAGCTAAAAATAAATATAATTAAAACATTATTTCTCCATGGCATGACTCTTATGGAATCACTGAATTCCATAAAAATACTAAAAATGTTATTGCTTGTTAAACTGCTTGATAATATAAGCATCATCACATATACTCCTGAAATAAAGCAAATATGTTCCAATTGATTTGTATAATGGTTGATGGGTTTGACTGACATGTGCATTAGCCAATTAACAACTTCACTTGGTTCAGGCATGCTGCATGTGTGTTCAACTAACTTCTCTTCAGCCAGCTGGTTGGATTGCACTGAATGTATTTGTGGCAGCAGGGGCATGGCCAGGGAAGGTGAGTGGCAAAGTCAATGCACCTGTTGTCAATTAAATGTTGTGTGCATATTTGTTGCAGTGACGGTGGAGGTTAGAAAAGGATCCCTCCTTTTCTAACATCAGCATGATGGAAGAGCGCGAAGAGAAGGGAGCTCTCCCGACCAGAACAAGTGTGTGTTCGTGTATGAGCAACGAGCAAGTGAGCGAATGAAGCTGAAAAGCAAGGTAAATAGTAAAAATAAAGAAGTGCGTGTGAACATCAGCTCCCGCCTGCCATGCTTCTGTACTCCACCCACATCAGGGACATACTATAGTGGTGCTGAAAGCCAGGAGTATGGAAGGGAATCACCACATGCAGTCCTCCCCATTTAAGGATCTCATCCATGCCCTTGTTACCACCCAGCAGAACCAGCATCAAGTGCTGACCGCCTTCCGGAAGGAACAAGAGCAATGCTTTGAATCCTTGATGCTGGCCCAGCAGGAAGATCGCCAGGCGTTCTGCTCGTCTTGGCGGGGGCCTGGATTGCCACTGCGGCAGACCCTCCCCACCTCACCCTCACGAAGATGGGCTCACAAGATGATCCACAGGCCTTCATCGCTCTCTTCGAGCAAGCTGCCGAAGCATGGGGGTGGCCAATCAAGCGGCATGCCTACTTCCACTACTGACCGGCAAGGTGCAGCTCGCCGTGCAGCAGCTCTCCGCCAACAGTTGGCTCATATACGTGGACCTGAAGTGAGCCATCCTGCAGTGTGTCAGCCACGCCCCGGAACATCGTCAGTGCTTCTGGACGCTGACATTGGAGAAGGTTGGCCAGCCGTTTGCATTTGGCCAACAGCTCCAGGACGCCTGCTGGCAGTGGCAGAGGGCAAACAACTGTGACGCTGAGGGGATCATCGACCTGGTGACACTGGAGCACTTCACTGCGGGTCTTCTGGAAGGAACGGCGGAGTGGGTCCAGTGTCATCGCCCGGTGTTACTGGGCCAAGCCATCGAATTGGCAGAGGACCATCTGGCAGCAGTTCCAGCAGCAGGCCTTTTCTCTTTTTCTCTCTCCTTCCCCCCTCCCTCCTCTTCCCATCCCCACCCCATTCCCCCACTGCGGAGATGGGGGGCGGCTCCCCTCCAGCCGGCCCACTGCACCCATGGTGTCTCCCGTGTTCTTCTTCCAAGTCTGTCTCTTCTCCACCCCAGGTGAGTGATGCCCATAACACCAGTGCAGAGGGAAAGTCTGGGCTGGTATGCTGGCGCTGCGGGGAGCTGGGACATCTCCAGAGTCAGTGCTCCACAATGGAGGTGGGAGTTGTGATCTGGATCCCCTACGTGCCAGAGACCGCCCCCTATCGGGCCAGAGCATATCATATACCGGGAAGTGTCCAAGGGGATAGATCAGACCTCATTCCACCAAAGCCTGGTGCAAGGTGAGGCATTGGGGACAGCACAAGCAGTGAAGGTTGTGTGCATGCATGGGAAAGTTCATAATTATCCTCTAGTGCCGATACATATTCTATTTCAGGGACAAAAGCATAAAGATGGCAGTTAATCCAAGTCTCATCCACCCTCTGATTTTGGGGACTGATTGGCCGGGATTCAGAAATTTAATAGAACACACAATAAGGGGTGGGTCCTGCGTCCTACGTCATGGAGGGATCCCGGTGTGGCATTGACTGGGGAAGCTGTCACAGAGCTGTCTACATCAGTGCGATGCAAAGAGTAAGGAGCAGCTAGCCCCTCTTCCCTCTCTCAGGGATTCCCTTGAGGATTTCCTATTAGAGCAGTCACGACACAAGAATTTGCGTCATGCATTTGACCAAGTGAAAGTAATGGATGGTCAAACTCTCTAGCCAAATATGACACCCTCCTTCCTGTATTCCACTATTAAGGACAGGCTGTATCAAGTGACGCAGGACACTCAAACTGGTGAACAGATAACACCAGTTGTTAATCCCTAAGAGCCATAGAGAACCTGTGTTCCCTGTGGCTCACTTTAATCCCATGGCTGGACACCTAGGACAGGATATAAAACTACCCCAAATAATAGGGTGCATCAGTTGCCCCTTAAAAATGAAAAGTTCCTCCGATCATGATGCATTTTTGTTTTTATGTTCCTTTTGGTAAGAAAACACACTGGGTGAAATATTTTGACAAAATTCAAAAGTTTAATGGTGGCACCAGCAGCTCAAAGTTAGGAAAAAGCTGCTATTGTATGACTTTTATGACAAAATTTCGATCACTTTTCATGGAACATTATGGCACCTTATAGAGTATACCAAATATCTTAGATACACATTTTTAGTACATATTCTAAATATATTATCAAGCAAAGTTTGAGTTTTAGCTGTTCATTGAATCATTGTTCAACTACTTTTAAACAATACAAATGTATTATGAATCACATTAATGCTTCTCAATCCCTTGCAAAGATTCTTAACATGATCTCTGGGTCACAAGAAATCAATAAATGGAGTCCAACATTGTGATTCAAACCTTACGCGAAAACATAAAATAAGCATTTTTTGGCAAAAAATGAACCTCATGGTGCCACCATTAGACTTTTGAATATGGTCAAAAAATTTTACAGGATGTCTTTATTGGTGAAAAGGAACACCCAAACAAAAATGCATCAGATTTTATGAAAGTGAGGGCAACTGATGCACCCTACCGAATAATGGTGCATTCTATTGGCCAGAGGTTTGCGGGGACATTCGTTGGTGGTGTGCGGCATGCCACGAATGCCAATTAGTAAATCTCACGGCCACTCCAAAAGTGCCTTTGCGCCTGCTCCCTCTAATCAAGACCCCATTCGAGAGAATTGGTATGGATCTCGTCAGGCCATTAGATCAGTCAGTACAAGTATATTGCTTTATTTTAGTTCTGGTGGACTATGCAACACAATATCCAGAAGCAGGCCATGTTCCGCACTGTGTGCAGAGGCATGCAGTGTTGCGGAAGCACTCTTCCGTGTTCTCTCCCGGGTCAGGATTCCTAAAGAAATCCTGACAGACCAAGGCACTATGTTTATGTCACACACACTTCGTGAGCTGTAGGGAATTAAATCTATCCACACCAGCGTCCATCACCCACAAACAGATGATTTAGTAGGGTTTGGAAGTTTGTAAGCGAAGATGCATGTAATTGGGATAAATGGCTCCAGCCCCTGTTATTCGCAGTACGAGAAGTCTCATAAGCCTCCATGGGGTTTTCACCATTTGAATTATTATATGGGCGAAAGCCATGCAGCATTTTGGACGTGCTGCAGGAAAATTGGGAGGAGGGACCTTCAACCAACAAGAACGAAATTCAGTACGTTCTCGACTTGCATGCAAAGCTCCACACCCTCACATATTTAACCCAGGAACCTTAGGGAGTTCACGCCGGGAAACAAAGTACTCGTGTTATTGCCCACTTCAAGCTCCAAATTAATTGCCAAATGGCAAGGGCCCTTCGAGATCACATGGCAAATCGGGGACATTGACTATGAGGTGAAGCGAATGGATCGGGGCAGGGCTCTGCAAATATACCACTTCAACCACTTATAACATTGGAACGAGGGGGTCCCTGTGGCGTTGGCATTGGTACTTCCAGAGAAGCTGGGATCGGAGGTAAAAACAACCAAACCAACAACCCAAACCACTCCGGTCCCTTGTGGAGACCACCTCTCACTGGCCCAACTCACAGAGGTTGCCAAGTTGCAAAGAGTTATCCGATGTGTTCTTGCCCCTTCCCGGCCACATCCACCTCATAGAACACCACATTGAGATGTCCCCAGGGGTGGTGGTGCATAGCCACCCTTACCCGAACACAGAAAAAGGTGGTTTGGGATGAACTCAAGGCCATGCTCAACATAGGCATAATCAAGGAGTCACACAATGACTGGAGCAGCCCGGTGGGCCTGGTACCCAAGACCGATAGGTCGGTCCGGTTCTGTGTAGACTACAGAAAAGTCAACACGGTGTCTAAATTCGATGCATACCCAATGCCTCGCATTGATAAGTTGCTCGATTGGTTAGGTGCTGCTCGCTTTTATTCGACACTGGATTTAACAAAGGGATATTGGCAGATCCCCTTGACTCTTCTATACAGAGAGAAAACGGCCTTTTCCACACCATTTGGATTACACCAGTTTGTCATGCTTTCTTTTGGGTTATTTGGGGCTCCTGCTATGTTCCAGTGGCTCATGGACAAGATCCTCCATCCCCATGCCACGTATGCAGCAATGTACCTTGATGACATTATGATACGTATACAGCAATGATTGACAGCAGCACCTTGAACACTTTAGGGCCATCCTAGACTTGCTAAGATGTGCGGGGCTCAGAGCTAACCTGAAAACGTGTGCAATTGGGCAAGTGGAAGTATAGTATCTGGATTTCCACTTGAGGTCATGGGCAGGTGCATCCCCAAATTGACAAAACTGCAGCAATTGCAGCCTGCCCAAGACTGAAAAGGGAGTGAGGCTGTTTCTGGGGCTGGCTGGCTACTATCATAGGTTCATACCTAATTATTCAGACATCACCAGCCTGCTGACTGATCATACTAAAAAGGGAGCACCAGATCTGGTCCAGTGGACGGAACAGTGCCAACAGGCTTTCAACTAAGGTAAAAGCTGCACTGTGTGGGGGGCCACTTTTACACTCCCTTGACTTCTCTCTCCCTTTTATTTTGCAGACGGACACATTGGACAGAGGGCTGGGGGCTGTTTTGTCCCAGGAGGTGGAGGGCGAGGAACATCCCGTGCTGTACATCATGAACCACGCCAATGCGCGGATCACCTGTTGGTATCTCGTCCTCTAGCCTTTTAAATTCAAGGTAGTCCACAGGCGCAGATGGTGGTGGCGGAATTCATATCCTGTCGGGGGTTATGTGGCAGTGGGGGCGTGGCCTAGCGTCAGTTTGTGAATGGAGGGTGGGGCCAGGGAAGGTGAGTGTCAAAGTCAATGCACCTGTTGTCAATTAATGTTGTGTGTGTGTTTGTTGCAGTGACAGTGGAGGTTAGAAAAGGAGGGATAGCGAAGAGAAGGGCGCTTTCCCAACCAGAACACGTGTGTGTCTGTGTGTGAGCAGCGAGTGAGTGAATGAAGCTGAAAAGCAACGAAAATAGTAAAAATAAAGTGTGTGAGAACATCAGCTCCTCCCTGCCATGCTTATGTACTCCACCCACATCAGGGACATATTACAGTATTATAATGTGCCCCCCCCCCCGTTTCTGTAATATGGGGAGGTCTGACAGCATTATCCGATAGTGTGTGTTTCCTGTGACAGGGCCTTTTTCCCCCTTGATTTCTCCTCAGTCTTCTCCCTAATTTAGCCATGGTCAAGTATGGTCCAGTATCATATAACAGCTACCAACCAGGGAGGGCTATCACGTGCTTCCTCTGAGATAAGTAATACCAGTTGACCAGCTGACTGCATATTTTACTCATACAATGTCAGGGGGGAGAAAGCACACTCGGAGGAAAACCCAATCCACTCAATTTCTATTAATATGTGCTCTCACACACACCCAGCGCTGAGAGCGCTGTCAGCCGCACGGTAAAGTTTTAAATGTTTTTAAAGTTTTAGAGACTTTTTTCTGTCAAGTTGGTGAATTAAATGGCCAACAGACAGTTTATCCTACTTTTCCTGCTAACGTTTTGTCAAATCGTAGGACTGCATAACTCATTTGCGGCTAGCAAAAATGCGGAAGCAGGTTTGTTTGTTGAATCAGCTGGTAACAAACATTCCAGTCAAATACCCTTCGGACATCACCAACTGTTTAATAAATTAATCCGACCGTTCCATTATGCCCCCAACAAACAACGCACCAGAAGGAGAAATGTTGGAGAAGTAAGGATAAATGTTACGCTACTGGTTGTCACAGAAAGTTTGCTGCTATGCAGGGATGTTCATCCTTGCCCTGGACCATCCACCTGCAAAACACCTAGGTGTCCATGCCCTAACTGTGGGAAGACTGTGAGATCGAATGCAAATGCAATTGCTTGTGATTTGTGTGACAAGTTTGTTCACATAAAATGTGCAAACATGGACCGTAAAACATACACTCTGGCCGTCAAAGCGCAGGCAAACATTCAGCTGGTGTGTAATGCCTGTTGTGTGCATGAAATGTGCTCCCCCGATATCCTGGATTTTACGCGAGAGGATGATGCATCTTTCGGTGGGGATGACAGTCCAATCGAGAAAGGGGATACGTCCTTGGAACTTTTAAATCAAAGAGGGTGTAGGTGTAATTATGCTTATGTGTATGTAGACTGGTGTCAAGTGATCAATCTTTAATAATTAAATTGAATCAATCCCATTGAATCATTTAATTTGACTCATCTGAATTGAATCATACCATGGAATCACTCATTGAATCGTTTGAAATGAATCATTCAAATGAATCATTCAGTGAATCATTTAGTGAATCATTTAGTGAATCATACCAGTATTTGATATAACTCAGAATTTTGATCACTTACCAAGCTGCATCCAATATTCATATACACCTTAAAAGTTCTTTTGCGATGTGGGCGACTTCAAAAGTATCGAAACAGCAGACAGACACCACACAACATTCCAATAATAATGGAGTTTATTATAACAAAGATAAAAAGTAAAAATAAAAGAAAAAAAAAGAAATTTGAATAATTGAATGGCAGCAGAATGAAGTCTTCCATGAACAGAATGTGTGTGTGTGTGTGTGTGTGTGAGAAAGCAGATTTAGCTTTGTAGGCTAACTAGACAAAGGGAATGCTAGCTACCATGTGCTTTCCAAGTGATTAGCTTTGTAGGCTAACTGGACAAAGGAAAGGAGGAGGGGTTTTCACGTGTTTAAGGCCTAGTGGGTGTGTGTTAAAATTAAAGTTAACAATTAAAATACATTCAAACGGTCATCCGTGGTACATATATATATATATATATATATATATATATATATATATATATATATATATGGCTTTAAATGTAAGCACAGGAGAATTTGCTATAAAGGGTGAATTGAATCAGGACTCAGGATATTATCTAAAGCTGAGTTACAGGCCTAGTGTGGAGACAAAAGAGAGGAGGAGGGGTTTGCCACGTGTTTAAGGCCTAGTATGGAGACAAAAGCTCTTCCAGACCGCTCACCCCTAGCTCTATAGTATTATTCAATTTACTGAAATCTTGATGAGGCCAAGATATGTGTGAGTAATGAAATTAGGATGTTAGGAAGGAGAGAGAGAACATGCAAAAACTTATTGATTAACCAATTTAAATCAACAATAACAAATGATAATGTAAGAATATAATCCTGAATACTCCTAAACCTACTCTTGTAAATGCGCGGCCCAAGGGTGACTGTCGTTTAGTGTAGCAGTTTAGGGTTTACTTTAGGCCAGCTACAATACAGTACGTGCTGCTCTGTACATTTTTGCATTTTCACATGTTCTGTTCCTGTTTCATATTCTGATTTTGTCTATGTTTTTGTGTGAAACATCCTGTTGAACTGTGCATAACTCTTGTGTGACCTTGATACTGAGTGTGCAAAGCACATTCCGTAACTTTCCACTGCTGATACTCCCTACGAAGAGTGTATATATAAAGCCCCGACGCAGCTGCGCGTTGGGGGCACGACTGAGAATAAACCAGATTGATTTAACTCATGTGGTTTGCTCTCTTTTTGTCCTCGGAGTACTCCTTGTAACGCATCTGAACAGCACGCAGCGCAATCCTAACAATTTGGTGACCCCGACGTGATACTCTCAATCAGGTAAGACATGTTTGATTGACTACCTGGTTGGAAGTAGCTCCGTAGTGCCCTAAGGAGGGCTTTGTTTTCCCTGGTTCGAGTCCAGGAAGAGCGCGCTATAGAAATTTGTGTAGCGCCCTAAGGAGGGCTTGGTTTTCCCTGGTTCGAGTCCAGGAAGAGCGCGCTATAGAAATTTAGATAAATATCTGCTGTTTGTTTCTGTTCAGATCCGTTTGCTTTACTGTACGATGGGGGGCTCGTATCCTAAACCTGAGGTCACAGACACCCCGGCGGAATGGATGAATAAGTGCGGTTTAGGCTATTACGTTACGCCGTGGCTGGACAATTTGGCTGGGTGGACGGAGGCAAATCCTCAGATTCCATAGTATTCCCGTGATGGGACGTTTAATCCAGGCTTCCTTGCTTCAGCGCACCGTATGATTTACGAAAGCAATGGTTTGACATGAAGAAGGTATGGGATAAATCAAAGGGTGTTTACACCCCGAGACCTGTTTTAAAGGCTATTCCAAAACCAAAACTTTCTCAGTCAACCTCCCATGTAAAAGCGAGGGAGGAATAGTTACGTCCCACTCATTCCTCATCTCATATACATGTCCAGTAAATTTGTTAGCACATGATTTAATGTGCAAATTAGAAGTAAATCTCACATCCACTCCAGATGGACTAACTATTGAAGTAAGTGAAATGTGTGGTGTGCAGTATGGGTTTGGAAGCCCTCTGTATGTGTATGTCTGGCAGCTCTGTTCAGATCAGCTCGCACACTTGAACACCTCATCAGTTGACACAGATTATATGATGAGGAGCGTTTGCTCGAAATAGTCGATGTGTTGCAACCTAGAAATGACGTCGCTGTGAATATAAAGGAAGAAATAGCTCCGGCTCAGGAAGGTGGCCGTCCGCGTCAGCGCACCGTGTCGACATTTTTTTTGGAGGGACACACCGAATGCTTTGCAGCTCCTGCGTGAGCAGTTAACTAGGTATTTCTCCGCCTGATGTTTTTGCCGGGCGGCACGGTGGTGTAGTGGTTAGCGCTGTCGCCTCACAGCAAGAAGGTCCGGGTTCGAGCCCCGTGGCCGGCGAGGGCCTTTCTGTGCGGAGTTTGCATGTTCTCCCCGTGTCCGCGTGGGTTTCCTCCGGGTGCTCCGGTTTCCCCCACAGTCCAAAGACATGCAGGTTAGGTTAACTGGTGACTCTAAATTGACCGTAGGTGTGAATGTGAGTGTGAATGGTTGTCTGTGTCTATGTGTCAGCCCTGTGATGACCTGGCGACTTGTCCAGGGTGTACCCCGCCTTTCGCCCGTAGTCAGCTGGGATAGGCTCCAGCTTGCCTGCGACCCTGTAGAACAGGATAAAGCGGCTAGAGATAATGAGATGAGATGAGATGTTTTTGCCCTATCCAGTTCTGTGCTGCCACATAACATTCTGAACGCTGCTTGTACGTCCCAAGCTCTTTCCCCTGTTCTCTCTGCTCTTCCTAACACCCTGTGGGCGGATCATAAGGACGATGTGGGCTCTGTGAGCTGCTCTCCGTATGAAGCTGTTATTAAACACTCTACACCTGTTTATGTTAAACAATACCCTATGTCTCCTAGTAAGCTCAATGGTATTGACAATATTCTAAAATCTCTTTTGCAGCAAGGTGTCGTGGTTCCTTGTGTCAGCCCGTATAACACCCCAGTGAACCCGGTCCCAAAACCGGATGGCACATGGCGCCTCACTCAAGACCTACGTAAAATAAATGAACTCATCGTTCCCGTGGCTCCAGTGGTCCCTGACGTTCCTTCTCTTATGTCTTCTATTCCGTGTGACCATGCTTATTTCTCTGTGATTGATTTGTGCTCTGCCTTTTTCAGTGTTCCTGTGGGCCATGAGACTCAGCCCCTGTTTGCTTTCACACACAGGGGAAGACAATACACGTGGACGCGGTTGCCACAGGGTTTCATTGACTCACCGGCGGTCTTCACTGCCGTATTGCGGGACGCGCTGGCTGATCTCTGTCTTCCCCGGGGCTCCACGGTGCTCCAGTACGCGGATGATCTCCTGGTAACGGCGGAGGATCAAGACGCTTGTGCTGCCGCCACATTGTCTCTCCTCACACTCCTGGCGCAGAAGGGTTTCAAGGTCTCTCGCACGAGGTTGCAGTTTTGCCTCACAACTGTTCGCTACTTGGGACATGACCTCTCTCAGGGTTCCAGGAGGCTTAGCCCGGAACGCGTTCAAGTCATTATGGACACTCAGGTGCCTGCAACCAAGCACGCTCTCATGGCATTTCTGGGCCTCATCAATTACTGTCGTCAATGGATCCCTGACTGTTCAATCTATGACAAGTGTTTGCGTTCAGCTATAAGTCACTCAGATCCTTTGACTCAGCCCCTGGTCTGGACTGAGGACATGTTAACGGCCTTCAAGGCTCTGAAGCAAGCTTTGTGCTCCGCCCCTGCTCTCGGGCTGCCGAACTGTCGTTTGCCGTTTCACCTGTATGTGTGCAATCAGAAGGGGACCGCCTCTGGGGTGCTGGCTCAGGAGCACGGGGGGGGGCATGCGACCTTGCGCGTTTCTGTCTAAAACTCTTGACGCTGTGGCACAAGGGCTTCCTGGCTGTCTTAGGGCTGTTGCTGCGTGTGCTCTCATGGTCACGGACGCTGAAAAACTTGTTTTGTCGCATCCGCTCATTTTACACACTTCACATGACGTCGTGTACATTCTGCGGAATCTTAGCACTCAGCATTTGTCTGCTCAGCGTCGCTCTGGCTATGAGTTTATTCTTTTGGCCACAGAGCATCTCACTGTTAAGCCCTCCTCGTCGTTTGATTCTGTCGCCCACGCTCTTCAGCGTCTTCTTAACTCACAGGATGACGATGTTGCGTTTGACTCACATAACTGTCTTTCTAATATCGTTTTTGAGACTAGCATCCGCCCAGACTTACACTCCACCCCTCTTTCCACAGGCGATTCTCTTTTTGTAGATGGTTCCTGTTCCCGCCCTGCGGATGGTGTGTTCCTGTGTGGTTACTCTGTTTGTCGCCTCCCTGATGAAATTGTTGAAGCTCATTCTTTGCCTTTTTCTTCTGCTCAGGCTGCGGAGCTCTATGCTTTGACTCGTGCGTGTATTTTGGCTCAAGACACAGACGTTACTATTTACACCGACTCACGCTACGCTTTCGGCGTGGCGCACGACTTCGGCTGCATTTGGGCGTCTCGGGGGTTTACGACAGCCGACGGTAAGCCCATTTCTCATTCTTCACTTGTTACTGATTTAATCACCGCCTGTCTCCTTCCGTGCACGTTGGCCATTGTTAAGACACGCGCGCACACAAGAGGGGACTCATTTGAAGTAAAGGGCAATTCATTCGCTGATCGAGTCGCTAAAGCTGCAGCCGCATCCGGTGTCCTGCCTCCAGGCTTTAACTGCGCTTTAGTTTCTACTGATTGCATGGTTAGCGCTGTCTTACCTGACATAGATCTCATTTCTATCCAGGCCTCGGCCTCTGTGGCAGATACGCAGTTCTGGGACGCCCAGGGCGCGACAGAGAAGAGTGGCGTTTTGCTTGACGCACAGGGCCGTCTTTGTTTACCTCGTCACTGTACTCCCTTTCTCGTCCGCGAGTTCCATGGTCCCACTCATCGCGGCCGAAGAGGGGTAGTGGAGGATATGAACAGAACATTTTGCATCAATAATTTGCACACAGACGCACACAACATTCTGGACAAGTGTTTAACGTGCGCCCAGAATAATCTATCTAAACCAGGCGCGGTACATCAGCACCTTCCCATACCCGACACGCCTTTCCAAGAATGGCAGATCGACTTCACTCACATGCCAAAGCAGGGCCCGTTCAAATACCTTTTGGTCATGATTGACAAATTTTCACGGTGGATTGAGGCTTTCCCGTGTAGCAAAGAGAACGCCCGAACAGCAGTGAACAAACTTACACAGGAAATTATCCCACGTTACGGTCTTCCGGTAGGAATTGACTCTGATAAGGGAACGCCGTTCACCTCTAAGGTAACGCAGGAGCTATGTAAAGACCTCAAGATCAATTGGCGATCAAATGGCCCTATCCCATACCATCCACAGTCCTCTGGCATTGTGGAGCGCGCGAATAGAACAATTAAGGGTAAGTTGCGTAAGGCTATGCAAGACGCAGGCACGAAAAATTGGGTCCAAGTTTTACCGTTGGTCCTCGCTGATATGCGCATGACTGCTCAGGTCGCTCTCGACAATTTATCTCCGTACGAGCTCGTCATGGGACGCCCCTTTCCTGTCCCTTGGCGTAGAGGCATGCAGGTTATAGGAACGGGTGATCTTGAAGTACATCTCAGTGAGTACGCGGTGGGTCTCATGCGGGTGCTGGATGAGTATTGGGCGAGAGTAAATTCCAAAAAGCCTCCCATTCCAGAGGCACACACTCACCCCTTTGAGGTAGGGGACAGAGTTTTAGTAAAGAGATTCGCTAAACTAAACGCTCCCATGGAGGAGTCACCCTACAGTGGGCCCACCGATGTACTCGCTGTAACTCGCACGGCTGTGCTAACGGACCTTTTTCCACAGTGGATCCATGCCAGCAGAATAAAGAAGGCTCCAATGTAATAGAAATCTATATTGTTGATGCTTAACAGACTTTTGTGTTTCAGAAAGTTGCTGTGACAATAGCTGACGGCCTTTTCAGGGATCCCCTTCCAGCATCTGGAGCAATCCAGTTTCGGCTGATCTACAAAGAGGGGATGGTTGGTGAGTCTTGCAAAGTTCTGGGCTGAAGAGTCTGAAATGCACGGGAGCCTGTGACATTTTTCGCCGTCTGCACCCTGTGAGCATTAGAGAACAAAGTCAGTGACCAGTATGACTTTCTTCATCATCGTGCTGATCTCAACGCTTGGGGCAGGGTTACCCGCACAAGCAATACACCGGGACCCAAGGGATAACGAGTTTTGGAAATATGTAAACTTCACTGTAAAAATATCAATGAATATGAGTAAACCCTGTTATGTGTGTTCTTTGTTACCCCATGACAGCAGCGCTCCTTTTCCGGTCCGAATAGCCCCGTCTAACTACTCTGAGGTTAATATGACATGGCTCAGCCTGTGGCCCGTTTCTTTTCCGTTGTTGCATGGATCGTATATATAATATGATGATCTCACACACAGGTTATGTCCCTGTGTCGGCCAAGACTGGGGTGTGAATAATACTCTGGGCTTGCGTCGGAGTATTAAAGAGGGGATTGTAAGAATATAATCCTGAATACTCCTAAACCTACTCTTGTAAATGCGCGGCCCAAGGGTGACTGTCGTTTAGTGTAGCAGTTTAGGGTTTACTTTAGGCCAGCTACAATACAGTACGTGCTGCTCTGTACATTTTTGCATTTTCACATGTTCTGTTCCTGTTTCATATTCTGATTTTGTCTATGTTTTTGTGTGAAACATCCTGTTGAACTGTGCATAACTCTTGTGTGACCTTGATACTGAGTGTGCAAAGCACATTCCGTAACTTTCCACTGCTGATACTCCCTACGAAGAGTGTATATATAAAGCCCCGACGCAGCTGCGCGTTGGGGGCACGACTGAGAATAAACCAGATTGATTTAACTCATGTGGTTTGCTCTCTTTTTGTCCTCGGAGTACTCCTTGTAACGCATCTGAACAGCACGCAGCGCAATCCTAACAGATAAAAATTAAAATTCAGTGTGCACACTTCATTTCCTGCATATAACTTCACACTAAGTGAATAACTAATTTCTAAAACTAGTCTTATTGCCCAATGCCAGTCTTACTTCAAAAGTCTTGTCTTTTGAAGAAAGCAGAGTCTTCCTGGAGCTTTGGAAAAACTTCTGTAGGGAGGAGAGGAGGTTCTTTGAAGAGGCTTCATAGCTCGTGAGAAGGAGAGCTCTGTTCAGCACCGTGCACGGGTTCAGGAGGGTCCAGCCGCTTCCCGAATAGATGAAAAACAAAGAAAAACTGCCTTTTGCTTGCAGTTTTCATACGTACTTAAAAGAATAATTGAAAAGAATAACTGAAAACCGGTTTATAACTCGCTTGAGTTAAAGCGCGCGTGTTTCCGGAGTCTACCGTGATCAAGGGTAAACAGAACGGGGAAACGCGCTGAAGCGTGGATCTTGCAAGAAAGAGTCGTGGTTTCGGACGGTCCGATGGTGAGCATCTCTTTATGGTCTGTTCCTTGCTGAGTTCAGACACCAGAGATAACAAAATGGAGTCTTCCAAGCATTTTTGAAGATCATGGAGGAGGTGATGTAAGTGATCCCGCCCAGGCATGACGTAGGTCAACGCGGAAGTTGTCTGGGAGTTGTAGTTCTTAGACACAAGATGGCGCATGGTACCTACAAGGGCTACATTTTATTCACCTTAACGCAAGGAGTTTACTTCCGAAAATTGAAGAGTTAAGGCAGTTCATCGCAAGGACAAAAGCCGCAGTGATTGCTGTGACTGAGACGTGGCTGGACAGTTCCATTGAAGACGGCGAGATCAAACTGCCTGGTTTCAACTGCTACCGGCGAGACCGCAATAGGAACGGAGGAGGGGTATGTCTCTTTATTAGGACTGATTTATCATTCACCCCTTGCCCGGACTTACAGATAGACTCATTGGAAACTGCTTGGGTTGAAATTCGACTGCCCAAACCAAAGCCGATTTTGGTGGGTGTGTGTTACAGACCCCCAAAACAAAATGACTTTTAAGAACTTTTAGAATCAGTGTGTATTGATAGTAATGTGTTGATGGAGAAAGAATGCATCCTTTTGGGTGATTTTAATCCAAATCTGTTGCTGACCACTAAAAATGGACTTCTTAAAAAGTTTTTACATTTCTGCAAGGTGTTTGAATTACAGCAACTTATAACTGAGCCAACCAGAGTAGATATGCACACTAAATCTAATTTGGATCTGATACTGGTTACTGATAGTAAAAAATCTGCTGCTCTGGGATATTGGACATTGGTCTCAGTGACCATAAAGTTATTTTCTGTACTCGTAAGACATCTAAGGGTAAATTAGGATCAGTATCTCATCATTCCATAAAGATAAGATGTACAAGACAATGTTCTAAGGAGGCTTTTGAGCGAAAACTTGCCGATCAGGATTGGAGTAAAGTTATGCACAGTAAGGATCCTGATCAGGCATGGAAGTTGTTTAAGGAGAGGTTTTTAGCAGCATTGGACATGGTTGCACCAATGAGAGAGATGAGAGTAAAGCAAAAGGGAGCCAAATGGATGACGACTGAAATAATTGATTTAATAAGACAGAGAGATCACTATTACAGAAAATACTCTAAGTCCAATCTTCAACATGATTTTGTTAAATATGTATATAACCGGAACCAAGCAAGATATCATATACAGAAAGCTAAAGCTGATTACTATGCTGAAGCAGTGTCAGACAATATCCACCAACCAAAGAAACTGTGGAAAATCCTTAGGCTGCTGGGCCATAGAAGGTTCACGCTGCACGCTGCATGCTGCACACTACACGCTACACGTTCACGTGAAGAACCGGACCCTGGGCCATTAAACTTCATGCTTGGATGTTCACGTGTTGCGTCTGTTCTACTTTAACCGAGTAACCAACAATACGGACTCTTCGGATGACGACGATTGCCTCATTCTGCTTTTACTGAGACAGAGGAAGAGAAAAAGGAACAGAATTTGGAGCCGAGAACACTTCCTTCTGAGAGAAACCCGTGGTGAATTTCACCGAACATTCTATAATCTGCTTGACAATCCCGATGAAGAACTATTTTTCAATTATACCATTCAATTATATTTTTTCTGAAGTTTTCCCCTGAAAGCATAGAGTTATCTCCCTAGACCCGTTCTGATTGGCTGGCGCGGCGGTGACCGCATGCATTGACTGGAATTTCCATCTTCACGCCTAGAAAAAAGTGTGCATGTTCATTTCACGCTTCACGCGTGAAGTGTGCAGCGTGCAGCGTGCAACGTGAACGCCGTTCTATGGCCCAGAGCAAGTCATGCTACGTTTGTCCACTTTTCTTTACACGCATGTAGCGTGTAGTGTGCAGCATGCAGCGTGCACCTTCTATGGCCCAGCAGCCTTAAAGACATTGGTGCTGGGAAATCAAATAGTAACAGCTGTAACACCAGGATTGATACTGACAATGCAATTTGTTTTGACAAAAAGGTTATATCGAATCATTTTAATAGGTTTTTCACTACGGTCGCTGCCAGTCTGGCTTTACATCTACCAATAGGATCTGGGAATTTTGGGGCATCCTTTCTGAGGTCCATTTACAAAGACATATCACCTGACTCATTTGATCTTTGCACAATATCAAATGAAAAGATTGGGGAGATGGGCGGCACGGTGGTGTAGTGGTTAGCGCTGTCGCCTCACAGCAAGAAGGTCCTGGGTTCGAGCCCCGGGGCCGGCGAGGGCCTTTCTGTGCGGAGTTTGCATGTTCTCCCCGTATCCGCGTGGGTTTCCTCCGGGTGCTCCAGTTTCCCCCACAGTCTAAAGACATGCAGGTTAGGTTAACTGGTGACTCTAAATTGACCATAGGTGTGAATGTGAGTGTGAATGGTTGTCTGTGTCTATGTGTCAGCCCTGTGATGACCTGGCGACTTGTCCAGGGTGTACCCCGCCTTTCGCCCGTAGTCAGCTGAGATAGGCTCCAGCTTGCCTGCGACCCTGTAGAAGGATAAAGCGGCTAAAGATAATGAGATGAGATGAGATGAGATGAGATTGGGGAGATGTTAGCATCCTTATCCACCAACAAGGCCACTGGCATGGATCAAATTCCAGCCAGATTCATTAAGGACAGTGCTAATGTTGTAGGGGGCGCTATTGCACATATTATAAATTTGTCTATACAACTTGGTAAAGTGCCAATTGAAATGAAATGGGCCAGGGTACTCCCTCTATTCAAGAAACAATAGTAGGACAGATGTTAAAAACTATAGACCAGTGTCAATTCTGCCAACTTTGTCCAAAATTTTGGAGAGAGTGGTCTTTGATCAGATGGAGAGGTATTTGTCCCAGAACAACTTGCTATATGACCTCCAATCTGGTTTTAGATCTGCTTACTCCACTGACACATGCCTCTCTCACCTATGTGATTACATCAGACAAGAAAGTGAAAAAGGAAATTATACTGGCATGGTTTTATTGGATTTACAGAAAGCGTTTGACACTGTGGACCATTCAATTCTTTTATCTAAGTTGCAATGCATGGGTTTTGGCCAGGCATCATTACAGTGGTTCAAATCATACCTATCAAATAGAAGTCAAATCTGTGATTATGATGGAGTATTGTCAGAACCTTTGCAAATATCTTGTGGGGTGCCCCAAGGCTCAATTTTAGGCCCTTTGTTATTTCTTATTTATGTAAATGATATGCCAGCAGCTGTTAAATGTAAAGTAATTCTCTATGCTGATGACTTCTCACTACTTGTATCTGGTAGAAACATCTCTCAGATTCAAGAAACCCTTACTGATGAGCTGAGTAATGTAAGAGAGTGGCTGTTAGATAATAGACTGTCATTACATGTGGGGAAATCTGAATGCATTTTATTTGGTACCAAACACAAGATAAAAAAGGCACCTGAGTTAAAAGTCACATGTAATGGCAATGAAATTCAAACAAAGACAATGGTTACATATTTAGGTTTAATACTGGATCAGACTTTGACCGGTCATTCCATTGCTGAGAAGCTATTAAACAAAGGTGCTTCCAAATTGAAATTTTTATACTGTAACACAAGGCAGTTAGATTTTAAAATAAAAAAGCTTCTTGTGTTAGCGCTTGTTCAGTGCCATTTTGACTATGCTTGTTCAGCATGGTATAGTGGCCTGACAGTGAAAATTAAAAATAAAATGCAGGTTATGCAGAACAACATGATCCGTTTTATATTGTGTAAACCATCTAGATATCATGTCACTTTTAATGATTTTAAGAAAGTGGACTTTCTGCCTGTAAAGCTAAGGGTTGAACAGCTAAAATTGAATCATATGTTCAACATTATCAATGGTATAGCCCCTAAGTATTTGGGATCCCAAATTGTAATGGTGCATACTCAACACAGCTATGAAACAAGAGCAAGTGTCCGCTCTTGCAAGGTACCATCTGCAAAGAGTGTGGCACGTAACTCTTTCTTTTATACAGGAATATTCTTTTATACAGAAAAATTTTGTTATGGAATCGCCTTCCACTAAATATTAAAATGGCAGAAACAAAAAGGGATTTTAAACAAAAGGTCAGGGTTTTTTTATGGAATAAAGTAGACAATTAGATGACTTAGGAATGTGAATGTATATGTGATATCTGTTGCATGTGTTTGTATGTCTTGTCCATTTCCACCAGGGACCATGTTGGAAATAAGTGTTTTACGCTTTTACATGTAATCCCTTGGATACCCTTTGTCTTCCTATATCCATAAATAAACCAAACCAAACAACCCATGACTGGCTAGTATAACTGACAGGGCAGGGAAGAGACAGCATACTATCTCTCCCTCCCTGAGAGCCCAGACAATTTTGCTCTCTTGAGCTCTCAACCACAGATGACTGTGGCATCATCAGGATTCGAAAGTGGCAATATCTGGATTATGGGGAGGATGATGGGGGCAACAGTTTTCTGCTGTACCACTTGGGATCCACAGGCTACGCATTTTACGCTATTTCTGGTTAAATTGTGCCTGATGAATAAAACTGCAACAGTATTTTGTGGTTTACTATATAGTCAGTTTCGCAATAGCAGGATATTGCAGTGGGGTGACTTTACCCTCTCTGGTTGGTTACTGTCATATGATAGAGAAAACCTACCTGGTTGGTGGAACATGCCAAAATGAGTCCTCTGGGGGAGTGCTCTGGTTACTGCAGATTGCATTGTACAACAGCTTTCATTCCAGAAACACTGTTAGGCTCAGAAATGTCACAAGATAATGCAGAAAATAACCTCTATAACCTCTTAGACAAAAGTAACACCTTGCTGTCTGGTTGTTCCTGTAGGTGCAGGACTGAGTTCTTTGGTGTGCTCCTCTTCATACCACACCAAGAGCTCCTGTCCTGGGTTAATGGGTTGACAGCAACGATACAGAATTCCCCCTCGATACCGAAATGCCACAAGATTCTGTTCTTCTTCATTACGGGCACAATTCACATACCTAAAAGAGTGAGGCAACATTCCAGAAAAGGTAAAAATCAGATCAGAGACTTGGAGAAAGCATGGCAGAGATATCAGTGACAGCAAGAAGATAAAGTTCTTCCAACAAATGAGGAACTGTAAAATCAAAATCACTAAAACGGCCCAAGAGCTGGTGTATTTCTCACCTCATCCAATTCACATGCATCTCTCTTTTGGCATCAATGTATTCTTCACATTGCATGCTTCTGTATACCTGGAGAAAAATACCACATTTATATTTTCTTTACTAAAATCAATCTATGCCTTTAAATGAGGTATACAGAAACAAGAAAGATGGCTCATGCCAATATTATTAAGCCTCATGAAGGCTGAATTAAAAGGTTCTTGACTGTATCTTAAGATTCACAAAACAGCCGACAAGCTCCGAGATGAATTTAGTAACTATAGGAAAATGCAGGCAAGGCTTTATCAGAATTTAGGCAAAGGAAAGGTTTCTCATAAAAGGCTTTAAGTCTGACATGGCAAAGCTGTGCTGTGAATCAGACCTCTCTGATACACATCTGTCCCTTGTGTTTTGGTCTCTAAACAGAAAGCTACAAAAATGCACAACTTTAAAGTCACTTCTGTCACTAAATGGGTTTTATACAAAATATTTTGGATTTGTACAAGTAATATTTATTTACCATAAGTGTTTGGGAGCTAATGTTGTTTTAGTTCAGTGTAGTAGTGTTCATTTTTAATTTAAAGAATTTTAAAATTCACTTTTAGTCTTAGTCATGTCCTGAAAATTGTAGTTACATTTTAGACTTAGACTTTTTTTTGGGGGGGGGGGGTCAAGATTTAATCTTGACAACCTTGGAACGCTTTATTGGTCAGGGCATAATGAACAGAGATTTTGTTTTGCTGTCTTTTTACCAGCCCTCTCTGTGGGCCTGTCATTTCAGGATCATGTGGCAGCATGCGTGTGTTCTCACTGGTCAAATCACAACCATGTTAGTTAATATGCATTAACATTCTACTCTAATGCAAAAACAGTGCGTAGCAATGAAACAAAATCCATGAACAAAAAAAGGGTCAAAAATTAAAGGAGGAGCCAAAAATTTGAGGAAAAAAAAGCAGGCATTAGAGACATAGGCTTACAAATGTAAATTTAAAAAAAAAATCAACATACTGTTTGGCCATCAGCATCCTGAATTGGCCCACAATGCTATTTTCGAGGAGCAGAATGAAAAGCTTAAGATGGACATTAAAACATAGCTATAGGCTAGGCTGCATCTTCATTTAAAACTGCTGGAACTTGCCCAACCATAACTGACTGTCATATGGACCAGAGGTTTTCAAGCTTGCTGGGGCAGAAGCACATCAAAGGTCAAACCAGAACATCAAGGCACACCAAATTAAAGTCGGTTATCGATTATGAAGAATGTTACACATATTATGATGGACTAGAAGGTCATTTGCAAGGTTTGACCCAGATTGCATGACAGCAGACTGTCAATTATTAAACAGATAGGTAAATCAGACAGGTAATTTTATAATGTATTAAAAACGTGAGGCAACGCTCATTACAGTTTTTCCATGAGTTACCTAGACCATGGTGGCGGAAGCATTTTCAGAACACACCACCATTTGATTTGAGACTGATAACATTAACTTTACAGTATCTACTACAGTCATCCACAAGTCCAAACACAATACCATGGTTATCAATTTAAGACAGCAAACAGATAACATCAATGCAGAAGTTTGCATTGATAATTATTCAAACTTTAGCTTAGTTAGGGAACATTAACAGCAGAATGTCAGACTCTCATCTCCTTGCTTTAAAACAACGAGCTGTTGAATTTGTAGAGGTTTAGCTTATTTGAGTAAGAAAAGCTGCTAACACACCTGGTAGCATGTATTCGTCATTCAAAATACAAGCACATGCTCTAACCAAAGTTCAAAATAGGTTTATTTTTGGCTAAATTGACATTAGTTTGCATGTTCTCTATTCAATATTTTCTAAAAATAAAAAATTTAAAAAATAAACCAATTAAACACAGGTAGCCACTTCTGCTTCCTTCCTTTGAGGGCTGAAATGTATGCTCTAGTCATTTTTTAACCGTTTATGAACTGTTAAACTCCTTAACCATGATTTGCAGGTGTGGCCTTTTTGCTGTGGCATTACAACCAGTGTGTTTATGCTTAAATTACTAAAGCACAAAATTGTTTTGAGCAAGTTCTTCATCGAGCTAAACTCTTAATTTTGCTCTCAAAGTGCACCAGTTTGATACATTTAACTTTAAAATAAACAAAATTATCTTACAAGGGAGCATGCCCCCAAGTGAGGTCCACTGACCATAGTTTCACAAAATCCTGAGGGAAACATACAGTGGTAAACTCTTTAGAATTTTCTATATTTCTACATAAATATTACCTAAAACGTCATCAGAATTTCACACAAGTCCTAAAAGTAGATAAGAAGAACCCAGTTAAACAAATGAAACAAAAATATTATACTTGGTCATTTATTTATTTATTGAGGAAAATGATCCAATATCTGTGAGTGGGAAAAGTACGTGAACCTCTAGGATTAGCAGTTAATTTAAAGGTGAAATTAGAGTCAGGTGTTTTCAATCAATGGGATGACAATTGCCCCTTTTCCACCAAAGCAGTTCCAGGGCTGGTTCAGGGCCAGTGCTTAGTTTGGAACCGGGTTTTCTGTTTCCACTGACAAAGAACTGGCTCTGGGGCCAGAAAAACCGGTTCCAGGCTAGCACCAACTCTCTGCTGGGCCAGAGGAAAGAACCGCTTACGTCAGCGGGGGGGGGGAGTTGTTAAGACCAACAACAATAACAAGACCACGGAAGATCACCATTTTTAAGCGGCGAGAAGCAGCAGCTGTACAAACGCGAAGTCATCCATTATTATTATTGTTGTTGTTGCTGCTGCTTCCGCGTTGTTTTTGCTTTGATATTCGCGCCAAGGTTTAAGCAAACATAGCGACGTAACTGATGTATACAGTGACGTAATGACGTGGCTCCACTTAGCACCGCGAGCTATGGAAAAGCAAACTGGTTCTCAGCTGGCTCGCAAGTTGAACGAGTTGTGAACCAGCACCAGCACTGGCCCCGAACCAGCCCTTGAACTGATTTGGTGGAAAAGGGGTAAATCAGGTGTGAGTGGGAACCCTGTTTTATTTAAAGAACAGGGATCTATCAAAGTCTGATCTTCACAACACATGTTTGTGGAAGTGTATCATGGCACGAACAAAGGAGATTTCTGAGGACCTCAGAAAAAGCACTGTTGATGCTCATCAGGCTGGAAAAGGTTACAAAACCATTTCTAAAGAGTTTGGACTCCACCAATCCACAGTCAGACAGATTGTGTACAAATGGAGGAAATTCAAGACCATTGTTACCCTCCCCAGGAGTGGTCAACCAACAAAGATCACTCCAAGAGCAAGGCATGTAATAGTTGGCGAGGTCACAAAGGACCCCTAGGTAACTTCTAAGCAACTGAAGGCCTCTCTCACATTGGCTAATGTTAATGTTCATGAGTCCACCATCAGGAGAACACTTGAACAACAATGGTGTGCATGGCAGGGTTGCAAGGAGAAAGCCACTGTTCGCCAAAAAGAACACTGCTGCTCGTTTGCAGTTTGCTAAAGATCACGTGGACAAGCCAGAAGGCTATTGGAAAATGTTTTGTGGTCGGATGAGACCAAAATAGAATTTTTTGGTTTAAATGAGAAGCATTATGTTTGGAGAAAGGAAAACACTGCATTCCAGCATAAGAACCTTATCCCATCTGTGAAACATGGTGGTGGTAGTATCATGGTTTGGGCCTGTTTTGCTGCATCTGGGCCAGGATGGCTTGCCATCATTGATGGAACAATGAATTCTGAATTATACCAGCAAATTCTAAAGGAAAATGTCAGGACATCTGTCCATGAACTGAATCTCAAGAGAAGGTGGGTCATGCAGCAAGACAACGACCCTAAGCACACAAGTCATTCTACCAAAGAAAAGAGAATAAAGTGAATGTTTTGGAATGGCCAGGTCAATGTCCTGACCTTTATCCAACCGAAATGTTGTGGAAGGACCTGAAGTGAGCAGTTCATGTAAGGAAACCCACCAACATCCCAGAGTTGAAGCTGTTCTGTATGAAGGAATGGGCTAAAATTCCTCCAAGCCAGTGTGCAGGACCGATCAACAGTTACCGGAAACGTTTAGTTGCAGTTATTCCTGCACAAGGGGGTCACACCAGATTTCTGAAAGCAAAGGTTCCTATACTTTTGCCACTCACAGATATGTAATATTGGATCATTTTTCTCAACAAATAAATGACCAAGTATAATATTTTTCTCTCATTTGTTTCACTGGGTTCTCTTTATCTACTTTTAGGACTTGTGTGAAAATCTGATGTTGTTTTAGGGCATATTTATGCAGAAATATAGAAAATTCTAAAGGGTTCACAAACTTTCAAGCACCACTGTAGTTATTCTATCTGTCTTTTTTTTTAATAAATACTGTCAGTGGAACACCTATCTGTTCTATTGCAAGTTAGGGTATCTGTGAAAGAAATCCCTCTCAACTCAAAATGTAAAAGAAGATGACCGTGATTGTGCGACATATCCTCGGAGCATGTTGATGGGGAGTGAACTAATGTGGCAAGTGTGTGTGGAAGGAGGAATCATGAGACAGAAATCTCCACTTTTGAATATATCCGTCATTGCACATTGTACACTGAAATTGGATGCCATCCTACCAGTGCAACATCTGCTTCTCATCTCATTATCTCTAGCCGCTTTATCCTTCTACAGGGTCGCAGGCAAGCTGGAGCCTATCCCAGCTGACTACGGGCGAAAGGCGGGGTACACCCTGGACAAGTCGCCAGGTCATCACAGGGCTGACACATAGACACAGACAACCATTCACACTCACATTCACACCTACGGTCAATTTAGAGTCACCAGTTAACCTAACCTGCATGTCTTTGGACTGTGGGGGAAACTGGAGCACCCGGAGGAAACCCACGCGGACACGGGGAGAACGTGCAAACTCCGCACAGAAAGGCCCTCGCCGGCCACGGGGCTCGAACCCAGGACCTTCTTGCTGTGAGGCGACAGCGCTAACCACTACACCACCGTGCCGCCCTCAACATCTGCTTATTAAAAATAATAAATAAATAAAACCAATAAATCTCATCTCATTATCTCTAGCCGCTTTATCCTTCTACAGGGTCGTAGGCAAGCTGGAGCCTATCCCAGCTGACTACGGGCAAAAGGCGGGGTACACCCTGGACAAGTCGCCAGGTCATCACAGGGCTGACACATAGACACAGACAACCATTCACACTCACATTCACACCTACGGTCAATTTAGAGTCACCAGTTAAGCTAACCTGCATGTCTTTGGACTGTGGGGGAAACCGGAGCACCCGGAGGAAACCCACGCGGACACGGGGAGAACATACAAACTCTGCACAGAAAGGCCCTCGCCGGCCACAGGGCTCAAACCTGGACCTTCTTGCTGTGAGGCGACAGCGCTAACCACTACACCACCGTGCCGCCCCCATATAATATATATTAACTCAAACTCTAAAAAAAGACATTGATACATTGCTGTATTTAATTGCACGATCCCTTTAAAACAAGCAGTGTTTAGTGCAATTATGGCTCTTGGGTAGAAGCTCTTTCAGTCTATAGACCCCTTGCACTAACATCACATTTACGTTAGCAACCACCGCTACCCTATACTGGGGGACAAGCGATCTTTGTTTACATACTGAAGCCAAGCAAAGATGTCTGGCATCTGTTGCGGTTGTCCAAAGAAAACTACAGTGAAAAAAAAGCTCTACTACGAGATTACTTGGATAATCTTAGTCAGAAAGAAGTGTAAGATAGATACACGTGGAAATTGGAGTTTATTAGCAGTTATGATCCTTACAAAATTCCTCAAAACGACTGAAGTGACGGTGTAGATTTGTGGGCTAGCATTAGCTACATGTTGGAACATACTTTATTTTTCCCCCTGAAGAGTCCCTACATGAAAGACCAGTTTAAAAAAAATACAAACACAAGAAAACCTTTGTGCAAAGACTTTTTCCTGACATCAGCTTTTGGGAACAGAATGTTGCAAAAGCCAAAGTTACTCTCAAAGGACTCTGACCTGAACTGTGGATTATATCTTATTCCCACCCCTCCATGTCTCAACAATCCCAAGGACATCTAGGTATAGAGCTATTTGCACTCCAGTGATACTTATTGTTAAAACAATATCTGAAGTGCTATTATTTGTAAAATAACAAAACATCTTGCTCTAGACTTTCAAACAATATTCTAAGATTTTTTTTTTATTTTATCTAATAGTGGATGGTACAATAATTACAAACACTAACAGACTCAGCACATTCCAATTGTACCTATCGTTAAATATAATCTATAAATCACCCTTGTAATGATAATTTCAATAAACGGTTAATGTTCAGTTCCCTCCTCATTTATTTTCTATTCAAAGGCACAGCTGAGTCACACAGGCTGATAAGTGTGTAAAGGACCGTAACAATTTATTTTCCTCATTTATTTTCTATTCAAAGGCACAGCTGAGTCACACAGGCTGATAAGTGTGTAAAGGACCGTAACAATTTTATCCAAAACAGTTTTTCCTGTCTCAGTTGATTTATTTCCATTTCACATGTATGCAGCAGTTCTAAAGTTAAGTTCGTTTGTGTAGAACTCTCTCTAACTGTAGGTTCATTACGACACTCTGACTCCAGGGTGACATTTTGCGCAGGACTGGGTTCCTTTGATAACAGAAGCAAAGCTTCAGTGCTCTCTGCTCTTAATCTGTTCTATTCTTTCAGGATATGTCTGGCACGTTGCTCCCTGTTGGATTTTTTACCAAATTATGTCCGGATTGTTTGCTTGGTGCCCAGTCTGGGTTTTCTGTGTCGAATAAAGAAGCCGCTTCACTTGTAAGAAAATCAAACCACTTTCATGAAGAAGCTAACTTGAATTCAGGCAGAAAAAAAAAAATGAGAATCTTAAGCAAACTCTTCCATACTCACTTTTAACTTTCTATTTTTAAAAAAAATACATTTTAAAACACAATCACGAATTTCTCTGGAGTTTTCAGGCTTCCTCCTCTCATTGTATTCTGTTTAACCACTCATATCTTCATTGTTCTTGAAGCATTTGCTTCTCTTTGTTAACATTTTTGTCGATAGCGGGGAGATCGTAATAACTTATCTATTTTTCTATTTGAACAACCAAATATAGCAGCTAGCGGCAATAAAGGGCCCTTGCACTCAAGGCCAAGCCTCTATCCCTGAGTCACAGTGGCCAGGACTGATGTGTGCTCCAAATTTCATGAGTCAGAGTTTTTGGCAATGGAATCATTACTGTCCAGGGCCAAATGGCAGCGCTACATGAGAGGCTCACTTTGGGCACGGGGATATCATCAGAACCCTGATGTCTTATAATCTGTGAAGTATTAGCTACATCAGGCAATGCATGGCAAATTTATAACACTTCCCGTTTGCATGGCGAAACATACAAATTTATTGGTTCGCCTTTTCAACATTGTGCCAAATACCACAAATCCTGTTGCAAGTCAATTGGCTAAAGCAATGTGTATTTCACTTTTGTTCATCTTGGGGCACCCCACACACCTACCAATTCTGACATGGATAGGTGAAACTATATACCGGGCAGAAGTCTCAATGACATGTGGGGGCGCTATGGAGTCCCCTGAACACACCCAGGATCAAGCCTCTATCCCTGAGTAGCGGTGGCCAGGACTGATGCGAGTACCAAATTTCATGAGTCAAAGTTTTTATTAGGCAACGGAATCATTACTGTCCAGATCCAAATGGTGGCGTGATACCAGAGGGCCAAATTGGGCATGTGGATATCATCAGAACCATCATATCCTATAACCTGTGAATTTTTAGCCATATCAGGCAATGCATGGTGAATTTATGATGATTCCTGTTTGTGTGACGTAACAAATGTATTGGTACGCCATTTCAAGGAATGGAAAATGCAATGTAAATACATGCATGGGTTGGTAGCTTGTAACATTGAGAGCCTGTAAGAAAAGTTTCAGGCATGTTTGACCATTTATGAGAAAGTTGTGAGCATTTTTGTATCACTGCTCTAATGCCACCAGTAGGCTGCCATGTTGCCTGTTGGAAGGGCGATGCGTGACGTCACTTGAGTGCAAGGCTGAGTGTCACTCTTCAGTACTGAAGGGGCAAAGTGAAAGTTCTACTAAGATGACAATGTCAAGTTTTTCACTGTACATCTGAAATTGCGTATTAATGAGATGCAACCCTGACTTACAGACAAACCCAAACTCTTTACCTGTAAAATGAGGCTGAAACTATGCGTTATAATCACACTTGTACAGAAAAAGGCGGAAATATTGCCGAGTTGCTTTCCGAATGGTTTCCGTAAAGTGTGACGTCACTTACAATACACAACCATATTCAACAAAATGGACCACAGTGCCAGCGACATTTCTTCACTGATTTCCTAGAGTATTTCGGACAATGACACGGATAGTGATGATGATCATGATAAACAAGTATTACCCCATCAATTGGTTACACACAAGTGAACAATATAGAGTTATTGTTTTATTATAGAGTTGGTTTAGTTAGTTATTACTGAGGCTTTTTTGACAACACTAAATCAAAGCACGGCACTAATCATAAAACAAACATTAAGCTGCTTAGCTGCATCAGCAATTATTAGATTTATGCCCAAAGTAACTCAAAATAACATATCACGCTTAATAAAAAGTTAGGGAAGCTATAAAAAGTGTTTTCTTACCCTTTGAACTTCTCTTTGGCAGACTACTGAACATGTTGTCTTGTTTGTCCACTTTTTGGCCAAAGACTGCAGGAACCGCATCTGGGTTCAATGTTGGCTCGTATGGTATTCCTAATGGCCGGTGCATCAGAGTTGTTTGAGTGAAACAATTTTCTTCAAAACGTTCTGAGCACATGAGCTGCGAATGTGCCGTTTTTGCACCCAAAGGACCATTTCAGTCAGCCCATGAGAGGCCGGTCCCTGTGCGGCAAATGAATGTGAAAACCACTATTTGTTTAAAATAAAAAAAGGGTAGGGTAATTTTCAACTTGGTTGGCCTTTAAGTGGGAATCAACTTCTGCAGACAAGATGGCGGAAAGTGACTCGGAAGGCAGCGAGTACGAATTCATTGCAGATTCTACTGGCCTACAACCCTATCTGTTTGAGCCAAGAGTTGAGGAAGGTGATTCTCAAGAAGAATCAGAACAGGAAGCCAGCTCTTCAGATCCTGAAGCTGAGGAGGAACAACGGATGGGCAACACACAATGGTGTTCATGCAAATGTTGTGATCACACATGGCTGAAGCATGCTAATGAGTGCTTATGCTGCCAGGAATGTGTAAAAACTCACATACTTGCCTCTTCGACAGATTTAGGTAAGTCAGATTGTATGCAGATCTGTTTGTAGGTAGTCTAGCAAGGTTACAGTCCACAGCATGAGGCTGTCATGGCAGTGCAATTTGTACCGTGAATATAAAATACTACATGAGGAGCTTCCATGTGCTATGCCCAAGTGACATCAGAGCATTGCCGCAAACGATCGGGGGGATTTTTCTGATTGGTTAAAATATTTTCAATGGCGGCATTCGATGATAGGGGAATTCTGCATAGAAATTGACTTTCAGAGATGGATATCTTAGCTGTGTGAGTGCCTTATTTTCAGTTATTCGCATGAATCGTTAGATTATGATATAAACCATCTTCATAACTGTATTTTAACAATGTGCTTTCTTTTCCTTTCAGCATCTTGTAAGATATCGTAAATCTCTTCGCAACTTAAAATCAGCAACATCTTGCCATGATGTATACCAAATATGGCATGAATCCAACAAACCACCAAGGAAGAGTACATCAAAATGTAACATGTTTTGGCAATGGAGTCATTACTGTCCATGTCCAAATGGTGGCGCTATACCAGAGGGAGTCTTTGGCATGTGCATATCTTCAGAACCATATCCTATAACCTGTTGTTTGAACCATATCAGGCAATGCATGGTGAATTTATGACTCATTTCCTGTTTGTGTGGGGTAACGTATAAATTTATTGGTTCGCCATTTCAACATCTTGCGACATATCGCAAATCCCTTCATAATTTGATATCAGCAACATCTTGACATGATATATACCAAATATGGCATGGATCCAACAAACAGCCTAGGAGGAGTTTGTTAAAAAATAACGTGTCAAAACACATAAAACCAAAAATATCTCGCTTCCTGTTGAGTATGACTGATGCAATGTACAGGCAATTTTGTTCATCTCGGGGCACTGCACACACACACCCCAAATTTGACATGGATAGGTGAAACTATATACCGGGCAGGAGCCTCCATGACATATGGGGGTACTATGGAGTCCCCCAGACAAACCTGGGGTCAAGCCCCTATGGCTGTTTCGGGGAGTATGACTGACATGTGTACCAAATTTCATGAGTTTTTGAATATGTACAAGGTGTACATGTTCAAAAATACGTATTTTTGAACTAGGTGGCACTATAGAGTTAATGAAGGCTATCTAGACTAATTTACCATCTCATCTCATCATCTCTAGCCGCTTTATCCTTCTACAGGGTCGCAGGCAAGCTGGAGCCTATCCCAGCTGACTACGGGCGAAAGGCAGGGTACACCCTGGACAAGTCGCCAGGTCATCACAGGGCTGACACATAGACACAGACAACCATTCACACTCACATTCACAGCTATGCTCAAATTAGAGTCACCAGTTAACCTAACCTGCATGTCTTTGGACTGTGGGGGAAACCGGAGCACCCAGAGGAAACCCACGCGGACATGGGGAGAACATGCAAACTCCGCACAGAAAGGCCCTCGCCAGCCACAGGGCTCGAACGCGGACCTTCTTGCTGTGAGGCGACAGTGCTAACCACTACACCACCGTGCCGCCCCTAATTTACCATATTCACTCAAATTGTATTATAGGACAAATGTATGTGCAAAATTTCATGAGTTCTTAACCATTGTAAGCCCCTCAAAACAGCGCGGGAAAATTTCAAAATTCCACATTCCATCCAACATGGCTGACTTCATGTTGGGCAGAGTCATATACAACTAAGTGAACTTTGTCTTGTATCACACGGAGTATGGATCACACCAAATCTCATGCCGATCCGAGCAACTTCATTTATGGTTTTATGAACCATAGCTTGTTCTCGGGGGCGCTATAGAGCTTTGGGACCATGCCTAGTCCCTTGATCAGTGTAACTATGTGATTTTATGCACGAGTTTTCAAGCATCACAAGTGCCTCAAAAACAAGTTCTTCCGCAGAGGAAAAAAAATGAATAAATAAATAAAGAAGAAGAGGAGAAGAAAATATAGCTGCAGGTGGCAATGAGGGGCCCTCGCATCTCCGGTTCTGCGACCAGTTACATTTGCTCATCAAACAATGCACTGAGATGTGAAACAAAAGCCTGGGTACCTGATGTATGGACCACCGGTGATTAATTTTTCAGCAGTGGAGTCATTACTGTCCATGTGCAAATGGTGGCGCTATACCAGAGGGTCAGTTTGGGCATGTGCCTATCATAAGAACCATTAAATCCTATAACCTGTGAAGTTTGAGCTATATCAGACAATGCATGGTGAATTTATGACACACTTTCTGTTTACATGACAGAACACAAATTTATTGTTTAGCCATTTCAACATCTTAAAGAAGAAGAAACCTTTATTTGTCACATGCACACTTCAAGCACAGTGAAATTCATCCTCTGCATTTAACCCATCTGAAGCAGTGAAAACACACACACTCAGAGCAGTGGGCAGCCACACCAGAGCGCCCGGGGAGCAGTCAAGGGTCAGGTACCTTGCTCAAGGGCACCTCACGTCAACCTGACTGCATGTGTTTGGATTGTGGGGGAAACCGGAGCACCCGGAGGAAACCCACGCAGACATGGGGAGGAAATCTAAACTCCACACAGAAAGGCCCTCGCCGGCCGCTGGGTTCGAACCGGGAACCTTCTTGTAGAGCCCTGCACTCCCGCGGGAGTCCTGCGGGACCTGCCGCAAAGCAGTGCGGCACAGGACAAATTTTGAAAGCTCATTGCAGGCCCGGGCGGGAGTGCACAATGCGGGCGCGGGCGGGAGCGGTGATAAGCTGCAGTCCCTCTAACTAAAAACGTGTTTAAAATATAATTTATAAATTATTAATTTATGTCCATCATATATAATTTGTGCTGGATATTTTATTTGGCATTAATAAAAACATTTTAAGATGCCTAAATTTGCAGAGAGAGTCAGATTGCCATTGATCACCCTAACGGGCAATCCTTTGATCACTCTAATGACTCGCCGTTCACACCCAGCCTCCAGTGACCCACACTAACATGATGCCTCAATGACACCTTAGATGAGCTGGTCATCAGAATTCTGATTCTGATCCAGGAGAGGATAAATATCTCTCATACGTTTCTGATTCCTTTCCTCTTCCGTGTTTGAGATCTCGGCACGGAATGTACTGGCCATTCCAGGTTCCAGCGCACCATCCGAGCGCGCATTCAGCATGTGGTCGCATACTGGAGGAAAGGCGCAGTATGTTGAAGCCCTCAACAGTGAACAATTTGCTGTTTCTCCATAGCTGTTCAAAGAACCTGATAGCCTAAGCAATAGGCTTAGTTGTTTCGTTTACCTGCGTTTGATTTTCTTGTTTTTCTTATTCATATTCAAACAAGGTCAGCTATGTTATATTGAGTTTAACACTTGCACGGAGGATCAAGCCCAAATAGTTTTAGAAATGTGCAACCATAGCCCTATAATGACTACAGTAGCCTATACTGTCGATTTTTTGTTGTTGTAGGCTAGGACTGTGTTTTGTTATAACATTTATATATGCTATGCTTATAGGGTATTCTATAGGATATTCTAGTTAGAAATGCTTTACAAATGTAAACTGGGTTAGCCTAATATTTTGTATGGCTGAACAATAAATATACCAAATTTCCACTTGGAATTACGTGCTCGCCTGTCTTTTTTTATTGTTTATTATTATTATTAGAGACACTGACGAAGGCAACAGCCGAAACGTTTGTCTCCTTCTGCTGCTAAAAACAACTGAAAAGAAATGTAACTAAAAGAATATGTTCAAGAGTGCGATCCATCTCTCCTTTCACACTAATTATTCATAGGAGACGCACCACGGGAGAGCGCATACTTAAATGATTAGCCTACTTAAATAATTATTATTATTAGGTGTACATGTTGCCATTTCAACATTCCGAATTCAGAAACAAGGTAAATAATAACAAACATGAATGTGAGCTGTAGATATTTATGCTCAAATCCACTCAAAGTAGGGGGCGGGGCACCATCACGCTGTGTCAAGACAAGAACTTTCATGAGAAATAACGCGAACGTCTGCATCATGTGGGATTTGCGGGCGGGAGCGGGACAAAATACGGCAGGCGCGGGCAGGAACGGGACTGAAAATCATAATTCTTTGCGGGAGCGGGACTGTACAATGCGGGCGTGGGCGGGAGCGGGACTGAAAAATCCGGCCCGCGCAGACCTCTACCTTCTTGCTGTGAGGCGACCATGCTAACCACTACACCATCTTGCAAGATATCACAAATCCCTTTGCAATTTAACATCAGCAACATCTTGACATCCTGTACACTAAATATGGCATGAACACAGCAAACTGCCTTGGATGAGCATGTCAAAATTCTAACATGTCAAAATGCACAAAACCAAAAATAAGTCACTTCCTGTTGAGTATGGCTGATGCATTGTATATTGCAATTTTGTTCATCTAGGGGCACTCCACACACCTATCAAATCTCATGAGTCTCAATGACGTATGGGGCACTATGGAGTCCCCCGGACACAACTGGTGCCATGCTTCCATCCCTGAATAGTGATGGCCAGGATTGAGGTGTGTACCAAATTTCATGAGTTTTAATTTTTCGCCAGTGGAGTAATTACTGTCCAGGTCCAAATGGTGCCACTATACCAGAGGGTCACTTTGAGCATGTGGCTGTCATCAGAACCAGTACAGCTTACAACGTGAAGTTTTAGCCAAATCAGGCAATGCATGGTGAATTTATGATACACTTCTTGTTTGCATGGTAAAACATATTGGCTCGCCATTTCAACATCATGCAACATATCGCAAATCCTGTCGCAAGTCCATTGTTTTATCAAATTTACATTTCAGGTTTGTTTATCTTGGGGCATCAGACACACCTACCAATTCTGACGTGGATAGGTGAAACTATACTGGGCAAAAGTCTCAATGACATGTGGAGGCGCTATGGAGTCCCCTGGACACACCTGGGTTCAAGCCTCTATCCATGAGTAGTTGTTGCCAGGACTGGTGTGTGTACCAAATTTCATGACTGAGTTTTTTGGCAATGGAGTCATTACTGTCCATGTCCAAACAGTGGTGCTATACCAAAGGATGACTTTGGGCATGTGGAGATCTTCAGAAACATGATATCCTATAATCTGTGAAGTTTAAGCTGTATCAGGCAATGCATGCTGACTTTATGACACTTTCTGTTTGCATAGTGCATCATGTAAATTTATTGGTTCGCCATTTCAACATCTTGCGAGATATCGCAAATCCCTTTGCAATTTAACATCAGCGATGTCTTGACATGACGTCTACCAAATATGGCATGGATCCAACAAACCCCCTAGGAGGAGTACATTAAAATGTAACCCGTCAAAATGCACAAAACTAAAAATATCTCACTTCCTGCTGAGTATGACTGATGCAATGAATATTGCAATTTTGTTCATCGAGGGCAGGGATCGGCAACCTTTTTGCCATGTAGTGCCAATTAGAAATTTTCTTGTTAGTTAGTATGCCATTCAAATAGGTGTTGTTAACTATGTATAATTAGACACCACACATTTTAGACGGATATGGATATTTAATACATTGAGCAAATGTAAAACACCATTGCACTTGTTTTATGCCATTAACCTCACACACAAGGTTTAAGAACACCCCACACACACACATTGGATAACAACATTGCAAGCAGCTTATACAAATTCACAAAATAACATCCAAAATCTTTCAGTAGGTAACAGGCCCAAGTTATTCATAATAAAGACGTAGCAGCCTAATGGAAATGGAACTGATGAATAATAAAACTACAGAAAAAAAATAAATAATGAGTGTCAGAGAACATTGACAAGTAGCCTACATAAAGTGGCTTAACAATAAACTGCAAATTTGAAGTAGCCTTGTTACAAAATAAATGTTTTGCCTATCAGTCAATGTGATCCCTGGCCCTGCCTCCCCTTACTTATGGGCCTTTTCCACTACCCTTTTTCAGCTCACTTCAGCTCACTTCAGCCCAACACGGCTCGCGTTTCGACTACCTCAGAGCAGCACGACTGAGCTCACTTCAGCCTTACTCAGCACCCAAAACTCGCACGGTTTTGCAGTGGGGATGAAGTGAGCCAAACCGAGCTGAGTGGGGCTAGGGGCGTGAGGAGACACTCCCCTGTGCACTGATTGGTGAGGAGGAGTGTCCTCACATGCCCACACACGCCCCGCGAGCACGCTGGGAACCACCATCTGTAAACACCGTAAACCCGGAAGAAGAAGAATTACGACAAATTATGCGCCTCGCCTCATCTATACGCTCTTGCCAGTATCTGTTGGCATTGTCGGTGACAACAAGCCACAGCACCAAGACCAGCAACACTAACGACTCCATGTCCTCCATGTTTATTGTTTACTATCTGGGTCGTGAGACTACCGCTTAAAAGGTCACTGATGTCACTGTTTGCGCCGCCTGACGACATCACGTGACGTCCACCCACTTTCGCTAACTCCACCCAATGTGTCCACCCACTTCCAGCCAGCACGGTTCAGCGCGGTTGTAGTCGAAATGCAACGCCAACAGCCCCACTCAGCTCGACTCAGCACCGCACGGCTCAGCCCAACTCAGCCGCGTTGGTAGGGGAAAAGCCCCATTAGCTCCGAGATGTGGGGATGGTAATTGGTCATTTTGAGTTGGACGCATGCTTCCGAATGGCCCATTGTCAGATGACTTTGGGAGGGGCAAAGTACATTCTTCATGTGCGAAAATATCTGTTCACACAGATATGTTGATCCGAACACTGACAATAAAGCCAGTGCGATATTGCAAAGACAGTTGAACTTTTCGGGTAAAAATGCCTAGCAGGATTCATTGGCTTTAAACAGCAGAGCTCCTCTCTCACAGTCACATCACAATATCTTGCCATCACTGCCAAACGTGCCACATCATTCACATCTACGCTTTCGTCAAGCGCAATGCTAAATACCGCTGCATCTTTTATGCCAGTTATTTGCTGCACCCTTACGTTTTCTGCCATTTCACTAATTCGTCGCTCAACAGTTCTGGCTGATATGGGCATGTCTTTTATTCTTGATTTTATTGTCTCTTTATTTGGCAGCCCCTCAAAAAGACTATCCGAGCCGGAGAGAAAGGCCTCCTTAATGTATTCACCGTCTGTGAATGGCTTTCCATGTTTAGCTATGCAGTGAGAAATTATATAGCTAGCTTCAGTGGCATTGTTTTTAGCTGAGGTAAAGACTTTTAAAGTGTGGGCTTGCTTCCCATATCCGCACACTGTGCGTGAGATTGATTCGTCCCTATCTGCCTGATCTTTGAAATTCTTTTCGTGCTTTGCCTCGAAATGACATTTAACACTGGATGTTTGACACACAACACTTTCAAAACACAACGTGCACACAGCACGGTCCCTCTGAGAAACGAACCCATATTCTTTGGCCCACGAGGAGAGGAAAGCCCAAACTGTCGGCTTCTTTGCCATCTTAGCGCAACTGCTGCATCAAGTGGGCCCATCTCGTGAGAAATATGGGGAGGGGGCAGTGTTGCCAGATTGGGTGGTTTTAAGTGCATTTTGGCAGGTTTTGAACATATTTTGGGCTGGAAAACGTCAGCAGTATCTGGCAACACTGGGAGGGGGGCGCTATATTGTTGTGTAGTCATGCTAAAAGAGCAGGCTCGCCATGCAACAGCCAATGACAGTTCAAGATGACATTTGAACGTTTTTAATGTGTTGAATAATTAGGTTTGTGTATCATCGTCAGTGTGCCACTGGAAATTCCTTGGCGTGCCAGTTGTGGCACGTGTGCCTAGGGTTGCCGACCCCTGGTCTAGGGGCAGTCCACACACCTACCAAATTTAACATAGATAGGTGGAACTATATACCAGGGAGGTGTCTCAATGACATATGGGGGCGCTATGGAGTCCCCCGGAGATACCTGGGGGTCAAGCCCCTATTGCCGAGTAGCGGTGTGCATGACTGATGTGTGAACCAAATTTCATGAGTTTTTGCCCATGGAAATCACCTCCAAAATGGCAAAGTTTTGAAGAAAAATAATAAAAACAAATATAGCCACTAACGGCGATAAAAGGCCCTCGCACACGAGAACATGCCAAAAACAATACGGAATTGCACCTGGGGCCAAGCCTCTATCCCTGAGTAACAATTGCCAGCACTGATGTGTGTACCAAGTTTCAGGAGTCAGAGTTTTTCAGCAATGGAATCATTACTGTCCAAGTCCAAATGGTGGTGTTACACAAGAGGCTCACTTTGGGCATGGGGATATTGTCAGAACCCTAATGTCTTATAACCTTTGAGGCTTTAGCTCGATCAGGCAATGCATGGCGAATTTATGACATACTTCCTGTTTACATGTCAAAACATACAAATTTACTGGTTCACCATTTCAACATCCTGCAAGGTATCACAAATCTTGTCACAAGTCAATTGACAATGTGCATTTCAGTTTTGTTCATCTTGGGGCACCCCACACACCTACCATTTTTGACACTGATAGGTGAAGCTAGATACCAGGCAGAAGTCTAAATGACATGTGGGGGCGCTATGGAGTCCAACGGAAACACCCAGGGTCAAACCTCTATCCCTGAGTAGCGATGGCCAGGACTGATGTGAGCACCATATTTCATGAGTCAAAGTTTTTAGGCAATGGAATCATTATTGTCCATGTCCAAATGGTGCCGCTATACCACAGGGTCAAATTGGGCACGTGGAGATCAGAACCATCGTATCCTGTAACCTGTGAATTTTTAGCCATATCAGGCAATGCATGGTGAATTTTTGACATGCTTCCTGTTTGTGTGGCATAACAAATTTATTGGCTCGCCATTTCAACATCTTGCCAGGTATTGCAAATCCCTTCGCAACTTAATCAGCAACATCTTGACATGACGTATACCAAAAACATGGCATGAATCCAACAAACTGCCTAGGAAGAGTACATCAAAATGTAACAGGTGTTTTGGCAATGGAGTCATTGTTGTCCATGTCCAAATGGTGGCGCAATACCAGAGGATGTCTTTGGGCATGTGGATATCTCCAGAACAATGATAGCCTCTGAAGTTTGAGCTGCATCAGGCAATGCATGGTGAATTTAGGACTCACTTCCTGCTTGCATGGCGTAACGTATACATTTATTGGTTCGCCATTTCAACATTTTGCAACATATCACAAATCCCTTCATAATTTAACATCAACATCTTGAAATGACGTATGCCAAATATGGCATGGATCCACCAAACCAATGAGGAGGAGCTTGTTAAAGTGTATCACGTGTCAAAAGGCACAAAACCAAAAATCTCCCTTACTGTTGAATATGGCTGATGCAATGTATAGGCAATTTTGTTCATCTATTTATTTCATCTATCTACCAAATTTGACATGGATAGGTGAAACTGTATACCAGGCAGGAGTCTCAATGACATATGTGGGCGCTATGGAGTCGCCCAAACACACCTGGGGTCAAGCCCCTACGGCGGAGTAGGGGTGCCCATGACAGATGTGTGTCCCAGATTTCATGAGTTTTTGAATATGTACAAGGTGTCAATTAGGGCTGCAGCTATCGAATATTTTTGGAATCGAGTATTCTGTCGATTTTTTCATCGATTAATCGAGTAATCGGATAAATTACACTTTAGTTTTTTTAAATAACTATATCAGTAGTGTGTTATGCAACATGAAAGGCCTCTTAAAATGAGCAAGCAATTGGCTGTTATTCCTCCCCAAAAAAAGTTTTTATTCAAACTCAACACTTTTATTAGATCAAAGCTTAAAACCTTTGGCTTATTGGCTCCAGAAAGAAGCCCATTTAATCAACCTTTCTGTGAAACATTTATGATGTACATGGAAAAAAACCTATGAAATACAACCTATTTATCCTTAGTTTTATCTTAATAAAAATGGAAAAAGGGGTGTACCCCCTGCAATAGCCCATCTGAGAATAAAGAATAAATAAAAAGTATAAAAGGTACAAAATAGCAAAAAAAATAATAATTCAAGTATTACTAATAATCCAACTTAAACAGTACAGTTCATTTTCCAATTGTATCGAGATGAGGTAGGTAGGTAGAGTAGAATGTTTGTCTTTGTGCAAGATAGTGAGTGCTTGTCTTAGAGCAATGCATTATGAGAGAGAGAGAGAAATTTGTCTTAGTGCATGTGTGTGCAATGCATGTGCAAGCCTTTAAAAGAGCAAATGGTGGTTACAATGCAAAAAGGTCAGTATAATGACATGGCCAGAAGTAAGGCTTGCCCTACGCTCTGAGGCAATGTTCCCAGCAGCAGAGAACAAACGCTCTGAGGGCGTTGAGATGGCTGGAATACTCAGAAAAGACTTTGCAAGCTTAGCCAGGGTTGGATATCTTGCTGCATTTGCTCTCCACCATGGCAGTGGATCCTCTTTTTTGGAGAGAGGATGTTCACCAAAATATTGTAAGACCTCCCTCTGCACCGCTTGATTTTGCTTCTCATCATCCTCTTCATCACTGCTATTGGAGTCTGATGATGATCCGAGAACACTGAGAGATGATCCCTGGGCTTGAGTAGCTGGGTGGTCGTCTTCTATGTTGGTGGTGGATTCATTTCCCTGCTCATTAGACTGTCTTTCTTGCCTTTGACAGTTAGTGCCATTGTTTGAATTGTGCTTTGGACCTTAAATGATTCTTCAGAAGGCAAGAACTTAAGTTTTCTGAACCGGGAGTCCAAGGCAGCAGCAAGGAGGGCAGTGTTAGGGTCCTCAGGTTTAAATACAAACAGGTCTTCCCACCTGTCAGTGATCTGTTCAGCTGCAAGACCCTGAAATTATTAGTTCGCTCTCTGACGGAGAAGATTCCAGTGCTAGAAGCGCGTGTCCAGGCTTTAGAGAAGGTTAGTGCGCGTGAGAACAGTGTAGTTTCTGTAGGGGAAAGTCTGGATGCCCTAGGTGGAGTTAGTAATCCCCCAACTCCGGCATTAGAGCCCTTACAGTGGGGCGAATGGGTGACGACTTGGTGGCATAAGCATAGAGCCAAAGCTACCGCTGAGGCTCACCCACGGGAGCACCACTACTCTCAGCGTCACATGTCGAACAGGTTTGCTCTCCTTAGTGATGCACCCGCTGAGAAACCTGAAATAGCTCTGGTTATAGGGGACTCTATCATATGGCACGTGAAATGAGCTCAGCCTTTAGGTGCACCAGCAGCTTTAGTCAGGTGTATACCGAGAGCCAGGGCATCAGACATAGCAGGTAATCTTAGGGTCCTAGGCAAGTACAGGTTCTCAAAGATAGTTATCCATGCTGGAGCTAATGATATATGCCTTCGTCAGTCTGAGGTTACTAAGAGTAACTTTGTAGAGGTGTTTAAATTAGCGAAGGCGATGTCCAATGCTGTAGTATGCTCTGGCCCCATCCCAATGCGGCATGGTGATGTAGCTTACAGCAGGTTATGGTCGCTGAACTGCTGGCTGTCCAGGTGGTGCTCTGAAAACAGTGTGGGCTTTAATAGATAATTGGGCTAATTTTGAGGGCACTGCTGGCTTGTTAGGGCGGGATGGTATCCATCCCACTCAGGAAGGTGCTGCTCTCATTTCCTGCAGCATAGGTCATAGTCTCAGAACAGGCCTAGTTAATTTCTGACAATCCAGAGCCAAGGCCAGGGAGCAGACGAACAGGCTAAACCGACTGTCTGCTAGCTGCACAGAGTCATCACTCAGGGTCCACTACATCAAGACTGTGTCTGTTCCCCGAGCTCAAGAAAAAGGTAGAAATTTTCAGAGAGTTTGCTCCAGTAACCTAATCAATATAAAATTAGATCATACTGACTGTACACCTGCTGCTAGCACCTTTGATCTAAAGGCAGGGCTATTAAATATTAGATCTCTTACATCTAAAGCGCTAATGGTTAATGAACTCATTACTGATCAGGAGTTTAATGTACTTTGTTTAACTGAAACATGGATTAAGCCAAATGAATATATAGCATTAAATGAAGCGAGTCCTCCTGGATACAGTTATATACACCAGCCTCATCAAACTGGCAGAGGAGGAGGCGTTGCGGTTATATATAAAGATTATCTAGGTGTAACACAAAAACCTGGTTATAAATTGAATACATTTGAAGTTCTTCATACTCGTATAAATGTATGTAGCCTTGAAAAATAAGTCTACCCAGTTAATTCCATTGCTTATTATTTACAGGCCCCCGGGGCCATATTCTGAGTTTCTTTCTGAATTTGCAGATTTTATCTCAGATCTGGTTATTTCCTTAGACAAAGCTTTAGTTGTCGGAGATTTTAATATTCACTTCGATAACCCAGAAGACCTCTGAAAACAGCATTTGTGTCCATTTTAGATTCAGTAGGGATTAATCAGAATGTCATAGGACCGACCCATAATGGTGGTCACACCCTTGATCTAATACTAACATTCAGGTTAAATGTAGACAATATAGTCATACTTCCACAGTCTGAAGTTCTCAGATCATTATCTCATCTCATTCAAATTATGTCTGAGTAATAATATATGCACCTCACCATGCTACTGTATTAAACGTACATTCACGTCAACTACTGCACAGAGCTTTATAAATGATCTCCCAGAGTTATCAACTTTGACTGGGTCACTGTCAACCCCTGCAGAACTTGATCAGGCAACTGAATGCTTAGAGTCAACATTCCGCCATACCTTAGATAATGTAGCTCCTCTAAAAAGGAAAATGGTCAGAGACAAAAAATTAGCACCCTGGTATAATGATGACACTCGCACATTAAAATGGACCACTCGAAAATTGGAACGTAAATGGCGTCAAACAAAACTGGTCATGTTCAAATTAGCATGGAAGGAGAGCTTCCTGAAGTATAGAAAAGCTCTTAGTGCTGTGAGATCAACATATCTCTCCTCCCTAATAGAAGATAAAAATAATTCTAGATTCCTATTTAATACTGTAGCAAAATTAACCAGGAATAAGTCCACTATAGACACATGCACACCTGCAGTATATAATAGTAATGATTTCATGAATTTTTTTAATGACAAAATTGAGAATATCCAACAAAAAATTCAAACTACTAATTTAAGGTCAGACAATGAAAGTGACATTGTAGTTAACTATATAACTCTATCAGATCGTCAGTTAGAATGTTTTACTCCCCTTAAAGAAACTGAATTACTTTCATTAATCTCGGCATCAAAAGTCTCAACTTGCATACTAGATCCCTTACCTACACGTCTATTCAAACAGATAATCTAGTCTCGTCTTCTTCCGCTTTATCTGGGTCCGGGTCACGGAGGCAGCATTGAAGCCCAAACTTCCCTTTCCCCAGACACCTCGGCCAGCTCCTCGGTAAGAACACCGAGGCGTTCCCAGGCCAGCCGAGAGAAATAGTCCCTCCAGCATGTCCTGGGTCTTCCCTGGGGCCTCCTCCCGGGGGGACATGCCTGGAACACCTCCACAGGGAGGCATCCAGGAGGCATCCGAAAAAGATGCCCAAGCCACCTCAGCTGATTCCTCTTGATGTGGAGGAGCAGCGGCTCTACTCCGAGCTCCTCCCAAGTGACTGTGCTTCACACCCTATCTCTAAGGGAGCGCCCAGCCACCCTGCGAAGGAACCTCATTTCGGCCGCTTGTATCCGTGATCTTGTCCTTTCGGTCATTACCCAAAGCTCATGACCATAGGTGAGAGTCGGGACGTAGATCGACCGGTAAATTGAGAGCTTCGCCTTTCGGCTCAGCTCCTTCTTCACCACGATGGACCGGTAAAGCGACCGCATCACTGCGGAGGCTGCACCAATCCGCCTGTCGATCTCACGCTCCATCCTTCCCTCACTCGTGAACAAGATCCCGAGATACTTAAACTCCTCCACTTGAGGCAGGACTTCTCCACCAACCTGGAGAGGGCAAGCCACCCTTTTCCGGTTGAGAACCATGGCCTCGGACTTGGAGGTGCTGATTCTCATCCCAGCCGCTTCACACTCGACTGCAAACCGCCCCAGTGCATGCTGAAGGTCCTGGTTTGAAGAAGCCAACAGGACAACATCATCCGCAAAAAGCAGAGATGAAATCCTGTGGTTCTCAAACAGGATTCCTTCCGGCCCCTGGCTGCGCCTAGAAATTCTGTCCATAAAAATTATGAACAGAACCAGTGACAAAGGGCAGCCCTGCCGGAGTCCAACATGCACTGGGAACAGGTCTGACTTACTGCCGGCAATGCAAACCAGACTCTCGCTCCTTTCGTACAGGGACCGGATAGCCCTTAGCAAAGAGCCCCGAACCCCATACTCCTGAAGCACCCCCCACAGAATACCACGGGGGACACGGTCGAATGCCTTCTCCAGATCCACAAAGCACATGTGGACTGGTTGGGCAAACTCCCATGAACCCTCGAGCACCCTATGAAGGGTATAGAGCTGGTCCAGTGTTCTGCGACCAGGACGAAAACCGCATTGTTCCTCCTGGATCCTAGGTTCGACTATTGGTCGAATTCTCCTCTCCAGTACCCTGGAGTAAACCTTCCCTGGGAGGCTGAAAAGTGTGATTCCCCTATAATTGGAGCACACTCTCCGGTCCCCTTTCTTAAAAAGAGGGACCACCACCCCAGTCTGCCACTCCAGAGGCACTGTCCCCGACTGCCACGTGATGTTGCAGAGGCGTGTCAACCAAGACAGCCCCACAACATCCAGAGACTTGAGATACTCAGGGTGGATCTCATCCACCCCCGGTGCCTTGCCACCGAGGAGCTTGCAAACCACCTCAGTGACTTCGGCTTGGGTAATGGACGAGTCCACCTCTGAGTCATCAGCCTCAGTCTCCTCAGTGGAAGACATGACAGTGGGATTGAGAAGATCCTCAAAGTATTCCTTCCACCGCCTGACAATGTCCCCAGTCGAGGTCAACAGCTCCCCACCCGCACTGTAAACAGTGTTGGCAGAGTACTGCTTCCCCCTCCTGAGGCGCCGGACGGTTTGCCAGAATTTCTTCGAGGCCGACCAATAGTCCTTCTCCATGGCCTCCCCAAACTCCTCCCAGTTCCGAGTTTTTGCCTCCGCAACTGCCCGAGCTGCAGCACGCCTGGCCTGCCGATACCCGTCAGCTGCCTCAGGAGTCCCGGAGGTCAACATGACCCGATAGGACTCCTTCTTCAGCTTGACGGCATCCCTTACTTCTGGTGTCCACCACCGGGTTCGGGGATTGCCGCCACGACAGGCACCGGAGACCTTGCGGCCACAGCTCCAAACAGCTGCGTCCACAATGGAGGTAGAGAACATGGTCCACTTAGACTCAATGTCCCCCGCCTCCCTCGGGAGCTGGGAAAAGCCCTCCCGGAGGTGGGAGTTAAAGACCTCCCCAACAGAGTGCTCGGCCAGACGTTCCCAGCAGACCCTCACCATACATTTGGGCCTGCCAGGTCTGTCCAGCTTCCTCCTCCGCCAGCGGATCCAACTCACCACCAGGTGGTGATCAGTTGACAGCTCAGCCCCTCTCTTCACCCAAGTGTCCAAGACATAGGGTCGGAGATCAGATGAAATGACAACAAAGTCTATCATCGACCCCCGACCTAAGGTGTCCTGGTGCCACATGCACTTATGGACACCCCTATGCTCGAACATGGTGTTCGTTATGGACAAACTGTGACTAGCACAGAAGTCCAATCACAAAACACCACTCGGGTTCAGATCGGGGAGGCCGTTCCTCCCAACCACGCCCCTCCAGGTGTCACTGTCGTCACCCACGTGAGCATTGAAGTCCCCCAGTAGCACAATGGAGTCCCCAGTCTGAGCACCCCTCAGTACCTCTCCCAGGGACTCCAAGAAGGCCGGATACTCTATACTGCTATTCGGCCCGTAGGCACAAACAACAGCAAGAGCCCTCTCCCCAATCCGAAGGTGCAGAGAGACGACCCTCTCATTCACTGGGGTAAACTCCAACACATGGCGGCTGAGCTGGGGAGCTATAAGCAAGCCCACACCAGCCCGCCGCCGCTCACCATGGGCGACTCCAGAGAAGTGGAGAGTCCAGCCCCTCTCGAGGAGCTGGGTTCCAGAGTCCAAGCTGTGCATGGAGGTGAGTCCGACTATCTCTAGCCGGTACCTCTCAACCTCCCGCACAAGCTCAGGCTCTTTCCCCCCCAGCAAAGTGACATTCCATGTCCCAACAGCTAGCCGCTGTGTCCGGGGATCAGGTCGTCAAGGCCCCTGCCTTCGACTGCCACCCAATCCACACTGCACCAGTCCCCTACTGCTACCTCTGTGGGTGGTGAACCCACAGGAGGTCAGGCCCACGTCACCTCTTTGGGCTGAGCCCGGCCGGGCCCCATGGGCAAAGGCCCGGCCACCAAGCAATCGCATGCGAGCCCCAACCCTGGGCCTGGCTCCAGGGTGGGGCCCCGGCTGCGCCATACCGGGAGACATCATGGTCCTCGATAGATTCTCCATAGGGGTTTTGGTGAACTGCTCTTGGTCTGGCCTGTCACCTAGGACCTGTCTGCCTTGGGAAACCCTAACAGGGGCATAATGCCCCCGACAACGTAGCTCCTAGGATCATTCAAGCACACAAACCCCTCCACCACAATAAGGTGGCAGTTCTAGGAGGGGCAAACAGATAATACCTGAAGTAATTGAACCACTTCTAAAAATAATAAATTCTTCTCTTACGATTGGCTATGTAGCCAAATCCTTTAAACTAGCAGTTATCAAACCCCTGATTAAGCCTAGGTCACAACCGGCCGTACGTGCTCCTACAGCCGGTCTACGTGCAAAAAACGCAAGAAACGCACGGAGGGCGCGTGTGTGACGTGCTGATTTTCAAGCCGTAGACTGGCCACAGACCGGCCGCAGAGGTTCTTTGTCATGTCAAACTCTATGGGCACTTACATCTTTTTCAGGTTGCAAGACAAACTTACAGCCAACGTGTGTCTTTCTCCACAAACAAAAAAAACAAAACAAAAAAATGCAGCAATTTGGGAAACTCCAAAAATCGCACAGCCAAAAAATCGTACATCCGGTTGTGACCTAGGCTTTAAAAAACTTGACCTTGATCCCTGTCAGCTGTCCAATTATAGGCCAATATCAAACCTCCCCTATAAAGGTTGGAGATAACTCCAAGAGATAACTTGGAGATAACTACAAGATCCTTGAAAAAGCTGTGGCACAGCAGTTATGCTCATATTTACATATGAATAACATCGATGAAATGTATCAGTCAGGATTTAGACCTAATCACAGCACAGAAATAGCTTTGGTTAAAGTAGCAAACGACCTACTGTTGGCGTCTGATCAGGGCTGTGTCTCGCTACTTGTGTTGCTTGACCTTAGTGCAGCATTTGATACCATTGATCAGTCCCCCCAGGATTTCACGGTCCTTTTTTGTGATTGTTGCGGGCTAAAATGTCTGATGTTGCGGGGGGGTTTCCAAAAAATTGCGATGAAAGTTGTGGTGTTTTTTAGGTTTTTGTTGGGATTACGTTGCAGGAGGAAGTGAATGTTGCAAGGAATTGTTGCGATTTTCTCTTTTTGTGATTAAAATTGAGTGATATGTTAAATATTAAGTTATTACTGAAAAACTATTGATTAAAAAAACAGACACTGAGAAATGGTCCTATAAACAACTTTACCAATATAAAAGATTACCAGGACTACAAAAATGCAGAAAAATAGGCTTTACTTATCCAAATGCACCTGTTGGTTCAAAAGTTAAAGTGCATAGAACCTCACAGCACAAGATGAAGTTACCTTAAAATATAATATAAATGCCTCAGCTTTCATGTAAGAAAAAAACTATTAATTCTAGTACTGTGTGCAGACAGTCTCTCCTGAAGGCTAAATTAAACAATAATTATAAACTAATAAAATAAATGGCTCAGGCTTCATCGAAGAAAAAAAACAATTTGAACAGAATCTCACAGTATGATGCTGAAGCTGCCTAAACAATGGAAAATAAAAGACCATGTTGGCATCCATTAGTTTCTTGTATTAAGTAAAAAAATAATGTAAAGTGCACACAGTCCTTCACTGTAAACATAACACACTTTCAGTAACAGAATTTAAGCCTATATAAACACTGACTTGCACATGCTGCTTCTCTTGAACGGAAACACGGAAGTAAGCAGTGTTGCCAGGTACTGCTGACATTTTCCAGCCCAAAATATGTTCAAAACCCACCAAAATGCACTTGAAACCGCCCAATATGGTGTAGGTATCATGCCGCCATCTTGTATCTAAGAACTACAACTTCCGTGTGATCACGTCACGCTGGGCGGGACCATTCACTCACAGCTCCTCCTGCACGACCCATCTTCTTTCCAAAAAGAGCTGGCGACCAGCCATCTTCCTCTTTTGTGTCTGAACTCCGTAGGAGACGGACCAGATAAAGAGATTCACCATCGGACCGTCCGAACACGCTCCAACGCGATTTCCTCTCTGTGTCTGCTCCTGATCACGGCAGATATCGGAAACACGCGAGCTTCAACTCAAACGAGTTAAAAAAAAACGTTTTTTCCTCCATTTTTCTTTTAAGCGCGCCACTGCAAGTGAAAGCAGTTTACTGAGTTTTAAAGAAGAACGGCGAGTTTCCACTTCTTTATACTTGTGCACAGAGAACTTTCTTCTCACGAACTACGAAGCTTCTCCAAAGACCCTCTCTGGGCTCCTGTGAACATCTGATTCATCAGAGATTCTCCGCTTTCTACAGAAAGGCGAGACTTTTGAATTAAGGCTGGCACTGGGCAAAATAATATTAGTCTAGACAGTAATTAATTCACTAAGTGTAAAGTTATAGTCAGGACTAAGTGTGTACACTGATTTATTATTTTTGATTCCCTATTATTTGGTACTATTGATTTTAATTTGGTTAATCAATAAGTTTTGCATGATTCTCTCTCTCCTAACATTCTAATTTAATTTAACTCACTCATATTGTGACCTCATTAAGATTTCAGAATGTTTTGCCTCCAAAGAGGGCCTTTGTATGCTTAGGGAGAGCCCCTCCTCCTCCTTTGTTCTTATAGATAAATATCACCTTGGCTCTGCCTGGTACGACCACATTCCTGGGGGGGGGGGGTCTTAGCTCATCCCCCACAAAAACGTGGAGCTAGCCACGAGGGCCAAGGTCTCTCTCTCTCTCCCCCTCTCTTCCACACACACACACAGAGACCTACTCTGTTATAAGGATTTCATTCTGCTGCCATTCAATTATTAAATTCTTACTTTCCTTTTTTTTATTAATTTCCTTTTTTTATCCTTTTATAATAAACTCCAGTATTATTGAAGTTGTGGTGTTGTCTGTTGTTTCCAATACTTTGAAGTCGCCCACATCGCAAAAGAACTCTTAAGGTGTATGAATAATTAGATGCAGTTTGGTAAGTGATAAATTTGAATTATCAAATTTTAAACGATTCTTCAATTGATTCAAATGATTCACTAAATGATTCACTGAGTGATTCACCGAATGACTCACTGGATGATTCATTTGAATGATTCACTTCAACCAATTCAATGAGACTGATTCTATGGTATGATTCAATTCAAATGAGTCAAATTAAACGATTCAATAGGATTGATTCATTTTAACTATTAACTTTCACATGTAATGAGACTGATTTCATTTAATTATTAAAAATTGACCACTTAATACCAATCTACATACACAATCATTAATTACACCTACACTGGCAACACTGGAAGTAAGGCGGAAGGTAGTTTGTCGACGTCACCTCAAGACGACGCCAACGATTGATCAAATTTGCGGGAAAGTTGCGGTGATTGGATATAATTGCAACACCGCCCTGAATTCGCGGGGATTGGTTGAATTTGCAAATCGCAACATCGCGAAATCCTGGAGGGTCTGATTGATCATTCCATTCTTCTGGATAGACTAGGAAATGTTGTGTGAGTTAAGGGAATGGCCCTCTCCTGGCTCAGCTCTTATTTAACTGATCGTTATCAGTATGTTGATATAAATGGTGATATTTCTAGACATACTGAGGTAAAGTTTGGTGATCCACAAGGTTCTGTCTTGGATCCACTGCTTTTTTCTCTATATATGTTACCTCTGGGTGATATTATTAGTAAACATTGTATTAGTTTCCACTGTTATGCTGATGACACACAGTTGTATGTTTCTGCAAAACCTGATGAGAGACACCAGCTTTATAGAACTGAGGAATGTGTTAAGGACATTAGACCCTGGATGCTTATTAACTTCCTTCTGCTTAACTCTGACAAGACTGAAGTACTTGTACTAGGACCACATACAGCTAGAAGTAAGTTGTCTGATTACACAGTGACTCTGGATGGCCTTTCTGTTTCTTCACATGCAGCAGTAAAAGACCTCGGAGTGATTATTGACCCCAGTCTTTCATTCAATACTCACATTAATAACATTACCCGGATAGCTTTCTTTCATCTCAGAAATATTGCTAAGATAAGAAATGTAATGTCATTACATGATGCGGAAAAACTAGTTCATGCTTTCGTTACCTCCAGGTTGGATTATTGTAATGACTTACTGTCTGGATGTTCCAATAAGTGCATAAACAAGCTCCAGTTACTTCAAAATGCAGCAGCAAGAGTCCTTACTAGAACTAGAAAATATGAACTGAGAACATCACGCCTGTCTTATCCACACTGCATTGGCTCCCAATCAAATTTCATACTGATTATAAAATACTACTATTGACCTTTAAAGCACTAAATGGTCTCGCACCACAGTACCTGAGTGAATTTCTGTTCCTCTATGACCCGCCACACCTACATGGATCAAAAGGTGCAGGCTATCTGCTGGTACCTCGTATCGTGAAGGCTACATCAGGGGGCAGAGCCTTTTCTTACAAAGCTCCACAGTTATGGAACAGCCTTCCAAGTAATGTTTTTTTTTATTTTATTTAACCTTTCTTTAACCAGGAAATGGTCCCATTGAGTTACAATAACTGTTCTTCCAGGGAGTCCTGGCCAAGATAGGCGGCTAAAAAGTTACATTACAATAAAACACATAAGACAAGACAAACCACAGCTACACCACATCTAAACAGACAAAAACAAATCAATGCTAACAGCCTATGTATACACAAACTAAAAAAGCACACGGCAAACAAATAATGAAATTAAAAACAATTGCAATGCTCAGTTAATACTGCTTTTAAAAGGTCTTTGAAAGAATTAATGGGTAGAAGAATTTCAAGATTTAGAGTAGCTTGAAGTTCATTCCAAAGCTTTGGAGCATATGAAGAAAAGGCAGTTTTACCAAGTTCTGATCTTGTTTGTGGAGCATGTAAAAGTATTTTTCCTGATGACCTTGTCTGGTAAACACTATTATGAAAAGAAAGCAAATTAAAAATGTACAGGGGTAGTTTACCCATTAGGGCTTTAGCAATAAAAGTCAGTGCATGGATTCTCCTTCGGAGAGAGAGAGAAGACCATTGTACAGTTTCATAAAGAGTGCAGTGATGAGTCCTGGCTGATACACCAGTGATGAAACGCAGGGCTGAATGGTACAACACATCCAGTTTTTTAAGTAAAAACAAACTGGAGTGCATATACAGTGTGTCCCCATAGTCAAGCACTGACAAGAACGTGTTCGGGAATCAGACACAGTCTCAGAGTTTAAGTCTCGGCTGAAAACATATCTGTTTAGTCAAGCCTTTTGTTAATGGTGTTTATGAGGTAAAGGTGTAGATCTGGAGGGTCCTCAGACAGTGTTTTGGTAAACTGGGATGTTTGGATGCTGTCAGTCCCCACTCGCTTGCTCACTCGAGTTTGTTGATGGTGTAGTGGCTGGCTGCTTTATGTCCCGGGGCTCCCTCATGCCTGTGTTACCTTCTGGCTCTCCCCTTTTAGTTATGCTGTCATAGTTAGTTGCCGGAGTCCCTGCTTGTACTCAGTGCAATATGTGTACTGTTCCTACTTATTCAGGTGACGTTGGGCATACCTAACAACCCGTGTTTTCTTTCCCTCTTCCCCCCCCCCCCAAATCTGTCCCTCTGAGTTACATGGAGTCAACAGGAAATCTTTTGGTGGAGACCTCAACTGGCTATCGTAGCCTGCAGGGAATTGGCCGTCAGACATTCTGTCGCATGTCCCAGACCCGGTGAAATGTAACTGAATTGTCTTGGCCAGCCCTAAGGGTCCCATCTGCATCCCATCACTGCTGAGGAGTGTGCTTCCATCACCCAATCAAGCATCCAGCCAGAACAGGTCATGATATTTTTTAACCATATTAACATGCCATTGTTGTGTATTATGCCTGATGTCAAGACTCTCGTCTCTGCGAGCCTACCACACAGACTTAATACTTGTGTCATTTTTAGGGCATACCTAACAACCTGTGTTTTCTCTCCCCCCCCCCCATCTGTCCCTCTGAGTTACATGTTGGTCCTGAGATTGAGATGCTGACCTCTTCTGCCCCCCGGACCTGCTTGATCCATCCTGGTGCCCTGTGTCTGGTCGGAGTTTTATCGCATCGCTCCTGTGGAGGACAGCCCCATGAGGACAGTTGAAAGTTCCACTTGGAGGACGCTCTGGACTCTTACAGTAATGCTTTTATGGCTGAGGACTACAGTTGACTTGCTAACTTTAGGACTGCAGTTGTCATGAAGTTTTGCACTCAAGTTTCCATCAATGAAGAGTTACATCATCAACGAAACTGACTTCATGTTAAAACTGTTAATGTTATAGTCATGCTGTCTGTTGTTGCCCACATGAGGATGGGTTCCTTCTTGAGTCTGGTTCCTCTCGAGGTTTCTTCCTCATGTCGTCTGAGGGAGTTTTTCTTTGCCACCGTCGCCACAGGCTTGCTCATTGGGGATAGATTAGGGACAAAATTAGCTCATGTTTTAAATTGTTCAAATTCTGTAAAGCTGCTTTGCGACAATGCTTATTGTTAAAAGTGCTATACAAATAAACTTGACTTGACTTGAAATGCCCTCACTGGTGCAGTTTCAAAAGCTGAACTCAGGGTGGATTTCTTGAGGGTCTGTACCAGCTGAGGAAGCGCAGACAGGGTCACATATTGTTCCCCCACTCAGGAACACTGTAGCCCCCTCGAAAGGTTCAAGAATCTGAGTCAGTTCTTCAGTCAAGATCCCCTGCTCTGGCTTCAGATCCAAATAGTGATGCTTTCCCCGTGGGTTGACTGCAGGATCGGAAAGAGCTGCAGCCACTGGCCATCTCTGTTCAAGGAGCCTGGATAGCATATGAAGTGTACTGTTCCACCGAGTACTGACATCCTGTACCAACATGTGCTGTTGCACTCCCATTTGCTGCTACTTTTCTTTAAGTTTTGTGCAGGCCAGTTCACTCTTTTTAAAGTGCTCCACCAGGCATCTCGCAGAGGCCACACAACTTGAGATGGTTGTTATTTTTCAGTGTATTCTGCACAACCAAATTCAGTGTGTGCCTTGCACATCTAACAGAAGCCCATCTGTGTCTCTCTTTCAGAATTCTAGCAGCTGCCACTACACTGGCCCCATTGTCATGGACAACTGCCTTCACCTTTTCAAAAGGAATGTCAAATTTGGTAGCAGCCTCCTCCAGCCAATCTGCAATGTTTGTGGCTGTATGCCTCTCCTCTGGAGGCATTGTAGTAAGGGAGAGGGACTTCATTTCCCAATCATCTCCCAAAAAATGACATGTGACCCCCGGATAAGCCTCTGTGACCACACTCGTCAAAATGTCTGTTGTCAGTGCAACACAGTCTGTCTCCTGAAGAACACTCTTTAATGTATGTTATTTCTGAGTACTTTTGCTCCATCATATTTGTGAAATATGTTCTTGAAGGAATGGTGTATTTGGGATTGAAAGCTTTGATCATATTCTTAAATCCTGTGTCCTCCACCATGGACAGTGGGCGCATGTCTGTGATGAGCATATTTAAAATGCTGTTGGTAAAAACTGCAGCTTCTTCCACAGTGCATGAGGGGCCTGAATGAACAAAGCTGTCCATGCGCTGTTGTGATGTACTCTGGGGAAAAAAAACCCAAAACATTGATTTGTACAACAAATGCTATAAACTCGCCCAAAAGTAAATCTATATGCTAATGAATGTAGATTTGTCCATCTATAGCATTTATTATTACTAGTTTATGTATGGGGAAGGCGTGTTTTGAGATGTAACCTCTGTGCGTGTGTGCGTGTGTACACGCGGGGGAGGGAGAGATGAAGAGGGATGAATTACGAGTGAGATTTTGGGGCATTTGCTCTCTTGTTACTTATCATGCCTCATCACTATCGACTCATAACACAGGCTACAAATAATTACAAATACTGTACTAATGTTCTAACAAGCGAGTGTTCATATCAGTTAGCAATTGTAAAAATACGTTACCTTGTAGAGGCTCCCAGTCCGCTTGGAGAAGTGCAGTTCATGTGAGGATACTTTCGGTTCAGGTGCTGCAGCAGTGACGAAGTACTATTATGGTAGGCCAGGTCCGTTTTACAGTGTATACACTGCACTACGTTGTGCGCCTTACGAAGCGTAAAATGGTCCCACACTTTAGAAATTTTCTGCCTTTTACGCACACCAGTATCTTCGTTTTCCGCCACTGCCAGAGAGCAAATTAAATCGTGCTGCCTTAAATCTTTGAAATGCGCGTCAATTATTACAGTCTGTGTGAAACAATGATACCGGAGCTGCGCAGTCGTCTACAAAGCAGGAGTAATACGATAGCAGAGACATTTAAAATAGACGGACTTTGGTGACATGAATTAAACGAAGCCTCAAGGCAAAGAATTTGCCTCGAACATTTTTTGTAATCGAATTATTTGAGTTACTTGAATAATCGTTTCAGCCCTAGTGTCAATTCTATCTTTTTTAACTAGGTGGCACTATGGAGTTAATGAAACCCACCTACACGAATTTTCAATAATCACCTCAAATTGTATCACAGGACAAACGTGCAAAATTCCATGAGTTTTTGGCCATTATAAGCCCCTCAGAACAGTGCCGGAACATTTCAAAATCCCTCATTCCATCCAGCATGGCTGACTTCCTGTTGGGCGGAGTCATATACAACCAAGTGAAATTTGTCCTTTACCACAAGAGTATCGATCACACCAAATCTCCTGCCGATCTGAGCAACTTCATCTCAACCATAGCTTGTTCTTGGGGGCACTATAGAGCTTTGGGGCCACGCCCAGTCCCTTGCTCGGTGTAACTTTGTGATCTTATGCACGTTTGATCAGTGTGCCAAAATTCATGAGTTTAAGCATCGCAAGTGCCTCAAAAACAAGTTTTCCTGCAGAGAAAAAAAATAATTAGAAGAAAAAACAACATGCCGAAAACAATAGGGCTTTGCACCTACAGTGCACCTCAGTGCTCAGGCCCTAAAAACAGCACAAAAATTAACCATTTTGAAGACAGGTTAAGCCTTACTTACACAAAAGACGGTGCCTGGCTGACCCCCAGGTGAAATTATCATGGGATGCGTGACGTCATGTGCAAGGGGTCTATTTGTCCATTTCTTAATTGACCTGAACTGCATGCCCAAGGGCATCAGTTCAAAGAGAGAATATCTGGGGTGGGACGGATCTTTTAATATACCCTGGGTTCTTTTGAGGCAGCAGGAACTGTAAAGCTCTTCCAGGCAGGGGACAGGGCATCCGATGATTATCTGGGCGATGGTGATGACCTTCTGGAGCACTTTCCTCTCTGCTGCTATGCAGCTAGCAAACCACACACTGATGCAGTATATAAGTATGCTCTCTGTGGAGCAATGGTAGAAGGACACAAGCAGTTTTTGAGTGAGGTGGTTCTTCCTGAGGATCCTCAGGAAGTTTCTGCTGTGCCTTATTTATCACTTGTGTGGTGTTGATGCTCCAGGTCAGGTCCTCCTCCATGTGCACCCCCAGGAACCAGAAGTCCAAGATCCTCTCTACACATTCCCCACTGATGAGAATAGGCTGAATGTCCGTTTTCTTTTTCCTGAAGTCTATGAGCAGCTTCTTGGCTTTGGTAGTGTTGAGGACCAGGTTGTTGTCTCTGCACCACCCAGACAGCTGGTCCACCTCATCCTGATAAGCAGACTCCTTTCCCCCAGAGATGAGCCCCACTATGGTAGTATCATCCGCAAATTTGACAATGTCATTACTGGAGTGAGCGGGATGCAGTCGTAAGTGAAGAGGGTGAAGAGTAGGGGGCTCAGCATACAGCCCTGTGGGAAGCCAGTGCTAAGGCTGAGATGTGGGGGGGTCTACTCTCACCCTTTGGGAGCAATCAGACAGGAAGTCCTTTATCCAAAGGCAGATGGATTGAGACAGTCCCAGGTCTGTCAGCTTGGACACCAGTCTGTGAGGGAGAATGGTGTTGAATACTGAGGTAAAGTTAACAAAGAGCAGCCCAACATAGCTCTCCTGTTGCTCAAGGTGAGTAAGGGCAGTGTGGAATGTTGTGGGACCTGTTAGCTCTGCAAGCATACTGGTGTCTGTCTAACATGGATGGGAAGCTTGTGATGATGAGTCCGGACCAGTTTCTCAAAGCACTTCATGATGACAACAGTAAGTACCACTGGACAGTGTTCATTCAGGCTGCTGCTGATGGTCTGCTTTTGGCAGTGGAACTATCGAGAGGACTTCAGGCAGGGAGGGACGGTGGACTGGGATAGGGACTGGTTGACTTCTCGTGATATCCTGTGGTCTATACATAACATGGTTCAAGGAGATGTTTTATTTTACTCCAAGATGCATGTCCATCAGAAATACTGGCCAGAGGTGATCAATTACTGCAGGAGTCTTGGTCAAGGTGGCCCATTGCTATTTAGCCCCTAATACGCTCTAAGCTTAAATATTAACAGTCCCATGAGCCTTTGCACTCTGGCAAGGCTCAGTGGAACTGGCAACATCTAGGGTGACTGCCTTTTCTGGTCACGACAACAATAATCCTCCTCCCTGGACCTAAAATTATTTTCAAAATAAAACTGAGAAATGGATTAAAGGCCATTTAGTTTTAAAAAATGTAAATTTTCTAAATAAGTGATTACAACGGGTGGTGTAGTGGTTAGCGCTGTTGCCTCACAGCAAGAAGGTTCGGGTTCGAGCCCCGTGGCCGGCAAGAGCCTTTCTGTGTGGAGTTTGCATCTTCTCCACGTGTCCGTGTGGGTTTCCTCCGGGTGCTCCGGTTTCCCCCACAGTCCAAAGACATGCAGGTTAGGTTAACTGGTGACTCTAAATTGACCGTAGGTGTGAATGTGAGTGTGAATGGTTGTCTGTGTCTATGTGTCAGCCCTGTGATGACCTGGCGACATGTCCAGGGTGTACCCCGCCCCTCGCCCATAGTCAGCTGGGATAGGCTCCAGCTTGCCTGCGACTCTGTAGAACAGGATAAAGTGGCTAGAGATAATGAGATGAGATGAAGTGATTACAACCCTTTTTAATTAAAAGGCAGAGTAATTGTTGTATTTAAAAATATATATTACTTCATGAGCCTGTCTAAAAACGCATGGGGTTGCTCAAAATTACACAGCACACTTTGTCTCATAGCATACCAGGTATATACCATACAGTGGTGCTTGAAAGTTTGTGAACCCTTTAGAATTTTCTATATTTCTGCATAAATATGACCTAAAACATCATCAGATTTTCACACAAGTCCTAAAAGTAGATAAAGAAAACCCAGTTAAACAAATGAGAGAAAAATATTATACTTGATTATTTATTTATTGAGGAAAATGATCCAATATTACAAATCTGTGAGTGGCAAAAGTATGTGAACCTTTGCTTTCAGTATCTGGCGTGACCCCCCTGTGCAGCAATAACTGCAACTAAATGTTTCCGGTAACTGCTGATCAGTCCTGCACACCAGCTTGGAGGAATTTTAGCCCATTCCTCCATACAGAACAGCTTCAACTCTGGGATGTTGGTGGGTTTCCCCACATGAACTGCTCACTTCAGGTTCTTCCCACAACATTTCGATTGGATTAAAGTCAGGACATTGACTTGGCCATTCCAAAACATGAACTTTATTCTACTTTAACCATTCTTTGGTAGAACGACTTGTGTGCTTAGGGTCATTGTCTTGCTGCATGACCCACCTTCTCTTGAGATTCAGTTCATGGACAGATGTCCTGACATTTTCCTTTAGAATTCGCTGGTATAATTCAAAATTCATTGTTCCATCAATGATGGCAAGCCATCCTGGCCCAGATGCAGCAAAACAGGCCCAAACCATGATACTACCACCACCATGTTTCATAGATGGGATAAGGTTCTTATGCTGGAATGCAGTGTGTTCCTTTCTCCAAACATAACACTTCTCATTTAAACCAAAAAGTTTTATTTTGGTCTAATCCATCCACAAAACATTTTGCTAATAGCCTTTTGGCTTGTCCACGTGATCTTTAGCAAGCTGCAGACAAGCAGCAATGTTCTTTTTGGACAGCAGTGGCTTTCTCCTTGCAACCCTGCCATGCACACCATTGTTGTTCAAGTGTTCTCCTGATAGTAGACTCATGAACATTAACATTGGCTAATGTGAGAGAGGCCTTCGGTTGCTTAGAAGTTACCCTGGGGTCCTTTGTGACCTCGCCAACTATTACACGCCTTGCTCTTTGGAGTGATCTTTGTTGGCCGACCACTCCTGGGGAGGGTAACAATGGTCTTGAATTTCCTCAATTTGTACATAATCTGTCTGACTGTGGATTGGTGGAGTCCAAACTCTTTAGGAGATGGTTTTGTAAACTTTTCCAGCCTGATGAGCATCAACAGCGCTTTTTCTGAGGTCCTCAGAAATCTCCTTTGTTCGTGCCATGATACACTTCCACAAACATGTGTTGTGAAGATCAGACTTTGATAGATCCCTGTTCTTTAAATAAAACAGGGTGCCCACTCACACCTGATTGTCATCCCATTGATTGTAAACGCCTGACTCTAATTTCACCTTCAAATGAACTGCTAATCCTAGAGGTTCACACACTTTTCCTACTCACAGATATGTCTCATCTCATTATCTCTAGCTGCTTTATCCTGTTCTACAGGTTCGCAGGCAAGCTGGAGCCTATCCCAGCTGACTATGGGCGAAAGGCAGGGTACACCCTGGACAAGTCGCCAGATCATCACAGGGCTGACACATGCCCCTTTTCCATCAAAGCAGTTCCAGGGCTGGTTCGGGGCCAGTGCTTAGTTTGGAACCGGGTTTTCTGTTTCCACTGACAAAGAACTGGCTCTGGGGCCAGAAAAAACGGTTCCAGGCTAGCACCAACTCTCTGCTGGGCCAGAGGAAAGAACCGCTTACGTCAGCGGGGGGGGCGGAGTTGTTAAGACCAACAACAATAACAAGACCGCAGAAGATTGCCATTTTTAAGCGACGAGAAGCAGCAGCTGTACAAACGCGAAGTCATCCATTATTATTATTATTGTTGTTGCTGCTTCTTCCGTGTTGTTTTTGCTTCGATATTCACACCAAGGTTTATGCAAACGTAGCGACGTAACTGACGTATACAACGACGTAACTGATGTATACAGCGACGTAATGACGTGGCTTCCCTTAGCACCGCGAGCTATGGAAAAGCAAACTGGTTCTCAGCTGGCTCGCAAGTTGAACGAGTTGTGAACCAGCACCAGCACTGGCCCCGAACCAGCCCTGGAACTGATTTGGTGGAAAAAGGGTAACAGACAGAGAACCATTCACACTCACATTCACACCTACGGTCAATTTAGAGTCACCAGTTAACCTAACCTGCATGTCTTTGGACTGTGGGGGAAACCGGAGCACCCGGAGGAAACCCACGCTCACAGATATGTAATATTGGATCATTTTCCTCAATAAATAAATGACCAAATATAATATTTTTGTCTCATTTGTTTAACTGGGTTCTCTTTATCTACTTTTAGGATGTGTGTGAAAATCTGATGTTTTAGGTCATAATTATGCAGAAATATAGAAAATTCTAAAGGGTTCACAAACTTTCAAGTACCACTGTACATATCCAAATCAACCCTCACCAAACCGATGTTGAAATTATATGAGGGCAAGTCAAAAATTCTAAAGACAAATGAAAAAAATCTTTATTTATGAAAATAACAAAGCCATTTCTCTACATATCCTCCATTTAAGTCTAAACACTTCTGAAAGCAATGTTTTCATCGGAGAATTCCTTCTTTGTAGTCCTTTTTTGAATTCCTTTTGAACTTATAACATCTGTCTTAGAACTTTTTGACTTTTGTTTGCACTTGTGAATTCATGGAAATGAAACCGATTGCGTAAAAAGTCATACCAATTGCATACCCCAGCATCAAACCAACTCTCATAGTGGCAAATTGTGTGGCATCGAAAATCATCAGATCATTGGTGTGGTAAGAAGTTTTATATTAACTTTAGCATTAATTATAGCTAACAATATATGTTCAAATCCTGTAGTGTCATGCTTCTCTGTTTAGCCTTGACATTTAGAAAAGAAACAAGCTGCAAGTATGAATGAATAAGTTCTTTGTTTTTGCGCGCGTGTGAGAAGCTGCTACCGGGTTGTCGTGGATACGGCAGAGTCAAGGAAAACTTGGGACAGTTTTTCTCAGCTGCAGTTGGGAAAACAGACTATTACAAAATGTTGATGAAAGCTATGATTATGACTAATATCTTGTGTAAGACAGGAAGCTGAACATGCCTAGAAGTAGATATGGGAGGACCTATGTTAGTGACTACCTGGGCTTGTGATTTTATGGGACTTTCATTAAATTATACAATAAATAAATACATTTGCTTGAGCATTATTCAGATGTTACTCGTATTTCTATTATTAACAGGTGAATTTCCACCACACTGGCTAAAACAATCGATGTAGGATCGCATTGTGATCAAACTTGTGATTTACACCACTCGTCCACATATCAGTGACAAGAAGAAATTGATATTACTTGGAGCTACTTTCATCTAGTCATCATATTTTGTTTCTTAAAAATACACAATCTTCATAATAAATTTATGACAAACTCACAACCGAGGAGTCTCCACTGTTCTTGGCTTCCTCTCTGTTTACCAGCTCTCCCTGGCAGGGGCCGAAGTGTGCACCTACTGGAACAGTCTCCCCCTTATTAAACACTCCCAGGCCTGCATCAGGAATACTGGACTTCTGGATTTCTAGTCTAGGAGGAAGAGTTTGTCTGGCTCGGTCAGGGACTCCCATGGGAACAGAAGTATCTGGGATGAAGAGGGGTGGTCCATGAACCTCACATTTGTTGAGGAAGAAGGATTTGCAAAATTCGCAGTCTGGGAGTAGAGAAAACACAACAGGAAGAAATGAGGCCCAAATGTGTGTATGTAGCTAAGACCACACACACAGTACATTAGTCCTGTATAAAAATTATCCAAAGAAAGCTTGCCAGTAAGGTTCACTGAGCATCTGGTTGAGACTAGAGATGTCCGTCAGGACTAAGATCTCACAGGAGTACACACAAGGTACACAAGTACGAATTGTTTTTACTTCCTTGTGGGCATAAACAAGTGGTCAGAAGCTTGCAGGGCAAAATAAAACAATGTTCATTAGCATGACTGTGGCACTATGTGATGTATTTACAGCATTCTTAGGACCTGGTCAGGGTCATGGTTGTTTTCAAAGAACTTGCTTATCTTTTGGGAAACAGAATATCCCAAATTTGTTATGAAATCACATGCAGGTACAAACAAAAATAACTGTCCACACAGTAAGTAAATAAATAAAATAGTCCAACGCACATCTCTGAGCTTGCTGACAATTCTGGTATTTCTAGGCCTAGGCATTTTTCCAATGCCATACATCTAGAATTCATATTTAATTAAAAAAAAATAATGAAAAAAAATCTCACACCTAGTGGCAATTTAAGCATAACCAATTTGCTGAAGGAGAAACCAGTGGGGGCGGCATGGTGGTGTAGTGGTTAGCGCTGTCGCCTCACAGCAAGAAGGTCTGGGTTCGAGCCCCGTGGCCGGCAAGGGCCTTTCTGTGTGGAGTTTGCATGTTCTCCCCGTGTCTGCGTGGGTTTCCTCCGGGTGCTCCGGTTTCCCCCACAGACCAAAGACATGCAGGTTAGGTTAACTGGTGACTCTAAATTGACCGTAGGTGTGAGTGTGAATGGTTGTCTGTGTCTATGTGTCAGCCCTGTGATGACCTGGTGACTTGTCCAGGGTGTACCCTGCCTTTCGCCCGTAGTCAGCTGGGATAGGCTCCAGCTTGCTTGCGACCCTGTAGAACAGGATAAAGCAGCTAGAGATGATGAGATGAGATGAGAAACGAGTGGACCCAGAGGAAGGAAGTGTAGGGTTTCTACACTGACGGGGGAGAAATTGCAAAACTTCATACAGACAGCAACCCAAGCTGAGAATCGAATCCAGGACCCTGGAGGTGCGCCACTGTGATGCCCCTCAACCTGTATACAGATATTTGGACTCCTGTCCATCACACCCATCTGTGCTGATTGAGCATTCCATTCCAGGGGCATACTCTCTGTCCCCTATTAATCACAGCCGACTGGGGTCTTCTGTGAGCTCATGCATGTGGGAAAGAGAGCACATGGCACTGTCCTCCGGGTGCGTTTTACTATCCTGTGACGCAGCATGAGCTGCATTTGGAAAAGAGGAGATTGATGGCTTTACATGTCTTCGAGGAAGCATGTGTTAGCCTTCGCTCACATGGTTAGAGAGACCTGGCTGGTGGATGGATACTAGCAGGTGACCACAATGGGGAGAAAATGGGTGGAAAAAAAAACTATAGTCTTCTAATGTGGTGAAGATGTTAACACATGTTTATTTAGCATTTATGGAAGGGGACCCAGGTATCAGTCAGTAAGTTTCCCAAGATGGAGGCGTCTTCAGGACAGAGGAGTTTGTGCTTTCTGGTTTCTCAGTCACACAACATTCCACATTTTTTTTGTCTCAGAATATTCTCAGCTGGAGAGAATGACATTCTATGTAAACAGAAACAAATAAAACATGCAATGTATCATTCATTCATAAATTAAAAATTGTATTTGTAAGCAAATCACTGTGGTATGAGGGGAATAGCACACTTTGGGCCTTGCTGTCATATGAAAATAAACAAGACAAGAGTCATCTATATCCCCCACCCTACAGTGGTGCTTGAAAGTTTGTGAACCCTTTAGAATTGTTTATATTTCTGCATAAATATGACCTAAAACATCATCAGATTTTCACACAAGTCCTAAAAGTAGCTAAAGAGAACCCGGTTAAACAAATGAGACAAAAATATTATACTTGGCCATTTATTTATTGAGGAAAATGATCCAATATTACATATCTGTGAGTGGCAAAAGTATGTGTGAACCTTTGCTTTCAGTATCTGGTGTGACCCCCTTGTGCAGCAATAACTGCAACTAAACGTTTGCGGTAACTGTTGATCAGTCCTGCACACCGGCTTGGAGGAATTTTAGCCCATTCCTCCATACAGAACAGCTTCAACTCTGGGATGTTGGTGGGTTTCCTCACATGAACTGCTCGCTTCAGGTCCTTCCACAACATTTTGGTTGGATTAAGGTCAGGACGTTGACTTGGCCATTCCAAAACATTAACTTTATTCTTATTTAACCATTCTTTGGTAGAACGACTTGTGTGCTTAGGGTCGTTGTCTTGCTGCATGACCCACCGTCTCTTGAGATTCAGTTCATGGACAGATGTCCTGACATTTTCCTTTAGAATTCGCTGGTATAATTCAGAATTCATTGTTCCATCAAATGATGGCAAGCCATCCTGACCCAGATGCAGCAAAACAGGCCCAAACCATGATACTACCACCACCATGTTTCACAGATGGTATAAAGTTCTTATGCTGGAATGCAGTGTTTTCCTTTCTCCAAACATAACGCTTCTGATTTAAACCAAAAAGTTCTATTTTATTCTCATCCTTCCACAAAACATTTTGCTAATAGCCTTCTGGCTTGTCCATGTGATCTTTAGCAAACTGCAGATGAGCAGCAATCAGTGCGTTTACATGCACATAGAGAAAATCGAATTTCTGCTGTTGCTCGACTGAAATCAAAGTTCTAAATGGCATGGAAACACCTTAGCTAGGCTGAAATTGAACCGAACTTGATTTCTCGTAATCGAGCTACACGACCTAGATTATGCGATTGTAGCCGAGCTACTTAGTGCATGTGTACCCTATCGAGCTACGTAATCCAGCTACTTACTTCAGCACTGCCCCTTCCGGAAGTGACGAGTGACAAGACCACAAGCGGGAAACACAACAGCCTCGGTCGAAAAAAAAAAAAACAGCCTCGGTCGGCATGACACTTCACCTTAGCCACCCACTTTATTAGGAACACTTCTGTTCGTACATACAAACTACAAACACTCTTCTTAGAGTTTAGAGTTTATTTTATTTTTAAAAGGGACAGTGTACAAATTAAACATTATCCTTGTGGTAAGGACAGATGTCTGTACCAGGTTATAGCAGTACATGCTAATTTCCGCCTGTAGTCCCTTGGTAGGTGGATGTAATAAAAAGATAATGTACAGGAAATGTCATCAAATCTGTCATTAGAGCAATTTGTAGTGATTTAGACCAGTAAAATTTCTTGTGAACATGGAACTGATAACTTTGTTAATACTATTGAATAGCTCTTCTTCATGACGACAACCGGAAGTGTACCAACACGATGGGCCGTGTAGCGCCAACTGTGGCTCGGGTGCACAATGTACCTCACACAATAGCTCGATTCCCTTGTGTGCATGTAGGATTGGATTTTTCTGGCACCCCTGCTGGGACCCTTGGCTCGATTACCGACAGCAGCTCGATTTGGATGTGCATGTAAACGTACTGACTGTTCTTTTTGGAGAGCAGTGGCTTTCTCCTTGCAACCCTGCCATGCACACCATTGTTGTTCAGTATTCTCCTGATGGTGGACTCATAAACATTAACATTAGCCAATGGCCTTCAGTTGCTTAGAAGTTACCCTGGGGTCCTTTGTGACCTCGTCAACTATTACATGCCTTGCTCTTGAAGTGATCTTTGTTGGTCGACCACTCCTGGGGAGGGTAACAATGGTCTTGAATACCCTCCATTTGTACATAATCTGTATGACTGTGGATTGGTGGAGTCCAAACTCTTTAGAGATGGTTTTGTAACTTTTTCCAGCCTGATGAGCATCAACAACGCTTTTTCTGAGGACCTCAGAAATCTCCTTTGTTCGTGCCATGATACACTTCCACAAACATGTGTTGTGAAGATCAGACTTTGATAGATCCCTGTTCTTTAAATAAAACAGGGTGCCCACTCACACCTGATTGTCATCCCATTGATTGAAAACACCTGACTCTAATTTCACCTTCAAATTAACTGCTAATCCTAGAGGTTCACATACTTTTGCCACTCACAGATATGTAATATTGGATCATTTTCCTCAATAAATGAATGGCCAAGTATAATATTTTTGTCTCATTTGTTTAACTGGGTTCTCTTTATCTATTTTCTGGACTTGTGTGAAAATCTGATGTTGTTTTAGGTTATGTATATGCAGAAATAGAGAAAATTCTAAAGGGTTCACAAACTTTCAAGCACCACTGTATATACCAACTACATACCAAGTTTCAAGATATTATGCATCACATTTTTCAAGTTCTGCTGCAGGAAACAAACCCTGCCTCTTTACACTGACCTCAGCAACCCATGGCATAAGCCTACTGGACCTTTGATCCAGGTGAGCTAAAAATTTAAATTTCTCACATTTTCTTAGTATCAAAAGGCACTACCTAATACTTAATAAAACATTACTTAAATCAACACATATACCAACTTGTAAGATCATACCACTCATAGTTTTCAAGTTCTGCTCCGGAAACAAAACCTACCCCTAAGACTAACTTGAGAGACTAAGTCTAAAAAATTTTTCCATGGTAACATGAAAAATTTAAATTTCTTAAGCTGAAAAGGCACATCTACATCATCTCGTTAACATGTATACCAAGTTTCAAATCTGCATCATGAATAGTTTTGGATACATGCTCCAGAAACAAACATTGCTCTTGGAAACCAAGTCAAAATCTATTTTTATATGTAAAAATCTGAAAAATACTTTTTTTCAAAAATCCAAAATAGCAAAAGGGACCACCTCACATGTGGCTTGATATGTATACAAAATTTCATGAAGATTTTCAGTAGTTTTAAAAAGATATAGCCTGGAAACAAAAATGTGACCGGATGGACAGAACCCGTTTCTATATCCCCCGGCACAGATTTTTATCTAACAGCATGACCCATCATGTGTTACTCCACACTTTTTTATTCAGGTTAACATCAATTTGTAAATGACTAATGTATTTTAAATAAGTAAATAAATAAAATCCTTGCTACCATATTAAAATGTGAATTGTTTATAGTGTATCAATAAAAATATCAATTTGTCACAATGTGTTGATTAAATAATCCGAGACTGAGGCTACATCCCAAATGTACTGTATTGCACTTTTAGTGCACCAGATAGCATGTAGGGTAAAGAATAAACAAACAGTGAGTGTTACTGAGCACCAGAGTGGCCTGATGTCTTACAGAGGTAGTCTTTATTGTCAGGATCGTCCACTTTAACAGAGAGACCTTCAGGTGGGTTGTCGAGATCGTCTCTATGGTTGTAGATTTTCAGCTCCAGTGTCTCCTCTTTCTTCACACAGACCTCTGACGTCCCTCCAGCCGTGGATGTCTTGGTTTTCATGTCCTCACACAGCTAAAGATCAAACAACAAATCTGTTAGGGCGGGACAGTATCCATCCCACTCGGGAAGGTGCTGCTCTCATTTCTCGCAGCATTGCTCATAGAAAAGGCCTAGTTAATCTGTGACAATCCAGAGCCAAGGCCAGGGAGCAGACGAACAGGCTAATGCCGCTTTTCCACTACAAACGCGGCTGAGCCGTGCCGTGCCGAGTCGAGCTGAGTCGAGCTGAGCGGGGCTGTTGGAGTTGCATTTCGACTACAACCGCGCTGAACCGTGCTGGCTGGAAGTGGGTGGACACATTGGGTGGAGTTAGCGAAAGTGGGTGGACGTCACGTGGTGTCGTTAAGCAGCGCAAACAGTGACATCAGTGACAGTGGCGGAACAAGTCAGAGCCGGGCCGGGGGCGGGGCAAATGACCGGGCCCTTTATTAAAGCTTATCATAACATCATTTTAGGCTACAAAATGTCCGCAACTGCGGTGTTTACTAATTTCAACACTACCGGGTGCAACTATATTATTTAGTACATCAAGTCCTTCAAACGAACATGTAACTCAGAAACAAAAAACATTAGGATACTGTACATGGCTCATAATAAAACATCAATAGCCTATACTGCGCACATTATTTGAAGGGCATACGAATGAGCGCTCAGAGGTTGCAACGGTGACAGGAAGAGTCAGAAATAAAAGGAGGGCGGTGCAAACCTCACTGAATGCACTGTGTTTACCAATTTCAACACTACGGGGTGCAACTATGTTATTTTGTACATTAAGTCCTTCAAACGAACATGTAACTCAGAAACAAAAAAACATTAGGTGACATACTGTACATGGCTCATAATAAAACATCAATAGCCTACTGCGCGCATTATTTGAAGGGCATACGACAAGCCTTGCGCTCCGCGAACTCGTCCACGATGCTCTGTATGTCACTGATTCAGTGATCTTTTAAGCGGTAGTCTCACGACCCGAATAGTAAACAATAAACATGGAGGACATGGAGTCGTTAGTGTTGCTGGTCTTGGTGCTGTGGCTTGTTGTCACCGACAACGCGGACAGATACTGGCAAGAGCGTATAGATGAGGCGAGGCGCATAAGGCTTCAGAAATTCTCGTAATTCGTAATTCTTCTTCTTCCGGGTTTGCGGTGTTTACAGATCCCAGCGCGCTCGCGGGGCGTGTGTGGGCATGTGAGGACACTCCTCCTCACCAATCAGTGCACAGGGGAGTGTCTGCTCACACCCCTAGCCTCGCTCGGCACGGTTTGGCTCGCTTCAGCCCCACTCCAAAACGGTGCGAGTTTTAGGGGCTAAGCGGGGCTGAAACGAGCTGAGTCGTGCTGGTTTTTGGTAGTCGAAACGCGAGCCGTGTCGGGCTGAAGTGAGCTGAAGCGAGCTGAAGTGAGCTGAAAAAGGGTAGTGGAAAAGGGCCATAAACCGACTGTCTGCTACCTGCACAGAGTCGTCACTCAGGGTCCACTACATCAAGACTGTATCTGTTCCCCAAGCTATACAAAAAAGTTTAAATACTCAGAGTTTGTTCTAGTAATCTAATCAATATAAAATTAAATCATACTGACTGTACAGCCACTGCCAGCACCTTTGATCTAAAGAACTATTAGAATTATTAAATATTAGCTCTCATGTCTGAAGCACTAACTGTTAATGAACTTATTACAGATCAGAAGTTTAATGTACTGTGTTTAACAGAAACATGGATTAAACCAAATGAGTCTGTAGCATTAAAGGAAACTAGTCCTCCTGGAAACAGTTATATACACCAGCCTCACCTAAGTGGCAGAGGAGGCGGCAGCGTTATTTATAATGATTATCTTAGGCATAACACAAAAACCTGGACAATTAATATGAAGAACTTCAAACTTATTGAATTCATGTTATGCATTACAGTTAAATTACGTTACAGATTGCATTTGGTACACATCTGCACCATCCTGAAAGTCCTGAACCGAAACAGGCCGGTACAAATACATGCATCATTACACCCCTACAAGAGGGTAAACAGCAGGCGACAGACATAAGGAACTGTTGCCTCCAATCAGCCACACCTGGTCCTTTCCTGGCCAGGTATTTATCATCCCCCTGAACACAATACCCTCCAGGCCTGTAGAGGGTGCACACACACACAAACGGTTAATACTGGCTCCAACACGCATCACTACCCACAGTGTGGACAGAGTTCCTCTCACAGTAATCTCCAAAAACACCAGCACATTCTCACAGGAGAGAAGCCGATTCACTGCTCACAGTGTGGAAAGACATTTACTTATTCAGTAACATTTCAGACCCACAAGTGCACCAACTCCGAGAGATTGCATGATTTAAAATTGTCATATTAAATACAGGGCGGCACGGTGGTGTAGTGGTTAGCACTGTCGCCTCACAGCAAGAAGGTCTGGGTTCGAGCCCCGTGGCTGGCGACGGACTTTCTGTGTGGAGTTTGCATGTTGTCCGCGTGGGTTTCCTCCAGGTGCTCCGGTTTCCCCCACGGTCCAAAGACATGCAGGTTAGGTTGAATGAATTTATTTATTTTCGAACATGTATAAAAATTTAACTATTTGTACATGCAAAAGAAAGAAAACGAGAAATTAAAAAAATAAAATAACAAAGAGCTAAGACATTACAAAACACCGCACATTGTTCGAAAAAGGAGTAGGAAGAAGTACAATACTTTTTTAATTTCCCACCCCCTTTTTAACTACCCCGAAATCCTAACTACATTAATACACCTATAAAGATACATACCGTATATACACTTCATGAATATCTATATAAATATATAATTACAAAAAAAAAAATATATATATATATATATATATATATATATATATATATATATATATACACACACTCACACACACTACAACCCCGATTCCAAAAAAGTTGGGACAAAGTACAAATTGTAAATAAAAACGGAATGCAATAATTTACAAGTCTCAAAAACTGATATTGTATTCACAGTAGAACATAGGCAACATATCAAATGTCGAAAGTGAGACATTTTGAAATTTCATGCCAAATATTGGCTCATTTGAAATTTCATGACAGCAACACATCTCACAAAAGTTGGGACAGGGGCAATAAGAGGCTGGAAAAGTTAAAGGTACAAAAAAGGAACAGCTGGAGGACCAAATTGCAACTCATTAGGTCAATTGGCAATAGGTCATTAACATGACTGGGTATAAAAAGAGCATCTTGGAGTGGCAGCGGCTCTCAGAAGTAAAGATGGGAAGAGGATCACCAATCCCCCTAATTCCGTGCCGACAAATAGTGGAGCAATATCAGAAAGGAGTTCAACAGTGTAAAATTGCAAAGAGTTTGAACATATCATCTACAGTGCATAATATCATCAAAAGATTCAGAGAATCTGGAAGAATCTCTGTGCGTAAGGGTCAATGCCGGAAAACCATACTGGGTGCCCATGATCTTCGGGCCCTTAGACTGCACTGCATCACATACAGGCATGCTTCTGTATTGGAAATCACAAAATGGGCTCAGGAATATTTCCAGAGAACATTATCTGTGAACACAATTCACCGTGCCTTCCGCCGTTGCCAGCTAAATCTCTATAGTTCAAAGAAGAAGCCGTATCTAAACATGATCCAGAAGCGCAGACGTCTTCTCTGGGCCAAGGCTCATTTAAAATGGACTGTGGCAAAGTGGAAAACTGTTCTGTGGTCAGACGAATCAAAATTTGAAGTTCTTTATGGAAATCAGGGACGCCGTGTCATTCGGACTAAAGAGGAGAAGGACGACCCAAGTTGTTATCAGCGCTCAGTTCAGAAGCCTGCATCTCTGATGGTATGGGGTTGCATTAGTGCGTGTGGCATGGGCAGTTTACACATCTGGAAAGACACCATCAATGCTGAAAGGTATATCCAGGTTCTAGAGCAACATATGCTCCCATCCAGATGATGTCTCTTTCAGGGAAGACCTTGCATTTTCCAACATGACAATGCCAAACCACATACTGCATCAATTACAGCATCATGGCTGCGTAGAAGAAGGGTCCGGGTACTGAATTGGCCAGCCTGCAGTCCAGATCTTTCACCCATAGAAAACATCTGGCGCATCATAAAACGGAAGATACGACAAAAAAGACCTAAGACAGTTGAGCAACTAGAATCCTACATTAGACAAGAACGGGTTAACATTCCTATCCCTAAACTTGAGCAACTTGTCTCCTCAGTCCCCAGACGTTTACAGACTGTTGTAAAGAGAAAAGGGGATGTCTCACAGTGGGAAACATGGCCTTGTCCCAACGTTTTTGAGATGTGTTGTTGTCATGAAATTTAAAATCACCTAATTTTTCTCTTTAAATGATACATTTTCTCAGTTTAAACATTTGATATGTCATCTATGTTCTATTCTGAATAAAATATGGAATTTTGAAACTTCCACATCATTGCATTCTGTTTTATTTACAATTTGTACTTTGTCCCAACTTTTTTGGAATCGGGGTTGTATATACCATATATACACTACATAAATATCTATATAAATATATAATTACAAAAATAAATATATACTACATACCTATCCCTGTAAATATAAATATATAAACTATCCCCATAAATAAATATATACCATATACTAAGTTAGTTCTAATATAACAATCAACCCTGTTCTATTTATAGATTCATCCCTCATCATCCTCCGTTAACATATACTCTTCCATATACTTGTTTAAAAAAAAAAATTTGTACCTTTTTTTTTAAACAGATTTATATTTGCACTTTGTTCTATTTCTGTCTCCAGTCTGTTCCAAAAAGTCACCCCACAGCTCGATACACACATGCTTTTCATATTTGTTCGAACCTTTGGTTTTTTAAAATTTAGGTCTCCCCTTAGATTATATCCCCCCTCTCTCTCACTAAACATTCCTTGTATATTTTTTGGCAATAGATTATTTCTCGCTTTGTACATTATTTGTGCTGTTCTGAATTTGACCAGATCCATAAATTTCAACATGTGTGATTTTATGAATAGTGAGTTTGTGTGATCTCTGTATCCTGTTTTGTTTATTGTCCTTATTGCTCTTTTCTGTATTGTACATATCGGCTGCAGAGTGGTTTTGTAGTTTATGGCAGTCAGAATCTTTCTTTAGTCCAATTCCTATAGAACAGGGAGGAAGTTCAGCCATTTCTAGATGTCTAAGAACAAACTCATTTATACTGATCTCAAATTGAAAGCAACTACAATTAAATTCCCTAGTCAACTATTCAAAATATCCAGTCCTTGCAAAGAAACACATTCAGTTAATAACATTGGTAAATTTTCTCAGTGCTCTGTATTACAATGTATTTAATATAATCCAAGCAATATAATGTTATCTGAACAAGTATGCGGGCGGCACGGTGGTGTAGTGGTTAGCGCTGTCGCCTCACAGCAAGAAGGTCCTGGGTTCGAGCCCCGGGGCCGGCGAGGGCCTTTCTGTGCGGAGTTTGCATGTTCTCCCCGTGTCCGCGTGGGTTTCCTCCGGGTGCTCCGGTTTCCCCCACAGTCCAAAGACATGCAGGTTAGGTTAACTGGTGACTCTAAATTGACCGTAGGTGTGAATGTGAGTGTGAATGGTTGTCTGTGTCTATGTGTCAGCCCTGTGATGACCTGGCGACTTGTCCAGGGTGTACCCGGCCTTTCACCCATAGTCAGCTGGGATAGGCTCCAGCTTGCCTGCGACCCTATAGAAGGATAAAGCGGCTAGAGATAATGAGATGAGATGAACAAGTATGCAGTTTACAGACTCTAAAACTATAAGATATGAGCCACCTGTTCTGGTATCAAAGGTCACCTATTGTGCTGTGTTGATATTGATAAGGCTGGCTGTTGTCTGGTACACAATAGCTGGTCATTGATTGCTAATGTTACACAGTCTTAGATTAAAATCAATTTACAAATAATTAATACTGAGCATTAATTGAAATTTTATTTAAAATTGAGGAAGACGCATGTCTCCTAACCTACTTGAGCCTTATTGAAGCATTTATTTACCCTCAAATATCAGTTATATGAAAATATATCAAAAATTCGAATTTGGTGAAAATGGATTTTTTAAACCCCTGTAGTTTAAAAATACTTGAGAGACACAGAACAAAAATTTGGAAATATAAAATATGGGTCTTGGGGATTACTGAAAAAATTTACAAGTTCCTAACTGCTATCCCACATTTGGATTTCTTGCTAGTGAAAATGGCATGTTTTAGAAATCGGCGAATTTCAAAACCCTATTACAGACAAACTAGGAATAGTGGAGACTTGGTAAAACTGAAATTGGTAGATATTTCTGTGTAGATTTGAATAACATTCTTAGTTTAAGCATTACTGCCACAGGCAAGCTTCCAGAATGAATTAAAAATGCAAAAAATGCAAATTTGTCTTTTTAATTTCCTTGTTAAAATCACCATCTAATATACAATGACCATTGAAATTCTAAGTTGAAGCTTGTAGTACAAGACATTGAGTCTCTCTGTGCAAAATTTTAGGTTTCTATCTTGCATAATAAAGATTATATTACACTTTGAAATATGTATGTTTTGAGCAAAATGCAAAAAAATCGAAAAAGTCAAATGCCTGTATCTCTGAAAGCGTTGGAGATAGGAAGCTCAAATTTTGGGGATTAACTTCTTTTAATAGTATCTCTGAGCCCTCCAAATTTCATTGAAATCTGAGATGGTCGAGCATAAATTTGTCAGATATTTGTTGATTTGGCATGGAATGACCCATGTAACAAAAAATAATTAACATTACTAGCTTTAGGTAGCTTAGAAACCGGCTCTTCCATTATTGCTGTTTCTTCCAAGTTTTCTTGATGTGTTCTAGAAACGGCAGATTAAAACTTAGCTTCGAAGCCACAAAATGCAACTTTGATGGAAAAAAAATATAATAAATTGCTTACCTCTTTTCACATCGAAAGAAGGAGGAAAGTTTCGCTTGTTTTGACATGGCGAATTATTAACATAAGAAGAAATACTCATAATTTGCAACTAAAAAGACTGCAGCTACACTGGCAGCTTGACCATGCTTTCTAGTGCGATCGTGTTGCGCTTGCGCAGAACGGTGTCAGTCCTGCGCGTCTTGGCTCGTGCACCTGAAGGTGCACCTAATGAGGTCCAGCACGCGCGCCGTTAAAGAACACCTGTCTTTAATCAAATCAGTGAACTACGTTTGGGCTATTTAAAGACTGCACCCATGCAAGGATGATGCGAAGTATTACGCCACGTCTAGTGTGCCTTACAGAGCCTTATTTCCTGTCCCTGTCCTTGTTGACCTCCTGGTTTTTCGACTCCTGCTTCTTGGCCCTTGATCTTGTAGTTTTGCCTCGGATATTTTGTCCGCACTCCTGCCTGTTTCTTCGATTATGACTTTGCCTGCTGTTTCAGACTGTTTGCCTGTTGCGTGCGTTTCACGCACTTTATACTCATATCGCACTGTGTATTATTTAACATATCTGCACTTCTAGCCGCCTCTTCCACACACACACTGACAAACTGGGTTTTCGCGCCCAAACCACAGGAAGTCCATACAAGGTTATAGAAACCCTGATGAGGCTGAGGTGACAATCTAGTCAAAAAAAGTTAGAAAATTACAGTGGGCGCTTTTCTAATATTCTTATGTGGCTATTGAAAAAAACGTACAGTCCGACATATTTGGGGGGGGGGGGGTCACGGGCACCCCAGGACCCCCTAGCTACGCCCCTGATGCTTGTTATTGTTGAAAAATGTCTGAAGTATTATTTGTAAAATAACAATATCTTGCTCTAGACTTCCAACAATATTGTAAGATTTTATTTTAATTTTATCTAATAGTGGATAGAAGAATAATTACAAACGCTTACAGAATCAGCACATTTCAGTTGTACAGTGGTGCTTGAAAGTTTGTGAACCCTTTAGAATTATTTCTGCATAAATATGAACTAAAACATCATCAGATTTTCACACAAGTCCTAAAAATAGATAAAAAGAACTCAGTTAAACAAATGAGACAAAATAATACTTCGTCATTTATTTATTGAGGAAGATGATTCAATATTACATATCTAAGTGGTAAAAAAAAAAAGTGCACCTTTGCTTTCAGTATCTGGTGTGACCCCCTTGTGCAGCAATAACTGCAACTAAACGTTTGCGGTAACTGTTGAATAGTCCTGTACACCAGCTTGGAGGAATTTTAGCCCATTCCTCCATACAGAACAGCTTCAACTCTGGGATGTTGGTGGGTTTCCTCACATGAACTGCTCGCTTCAGGTCCTTCCACAACATTTCCATTGGATTAAGGTCAGGGCTTTGACTTGGCCATTCCAAAACATGAACTTTGTTCTTCTTTAACCATTCTTTGGTAGAACGACTTGTGTGCTTAGGATAATCATCTTGCTGCATGACCCACCGTCTCTTGAGATTCAGTTCATGGACAGATGTCCTGACATTTTCCTTTAGTTATATTTTGGTCTCATCTGTCCACAAAACATTTTTCCAATAGCCTTCTGGCTTGTCCACGTGATCTTCAGCAAACTGCAGATGAGCAGCAATGTTCTTTTTGGAGAGCACTGGCTTTCTCCTTGCAACCCTGCCATGTACACCATTGTTGTTCAGTGTTCTCCTGATGGTGGACTCATGAACATTAGCCAATGTGAGAGAGGCCTTCAGTTGCTTAGACCCTGAAGTCCTTTGTGACCTCGTCGACTATTACATGCCTTGCTCTTGGAGTGATCTTTGTTGGCCGACCACTCCTGAGGAGGGTAACAATGGTCTTGAATTTCCTCCATTTGTACACAATCTGTCTGACTGTGGATTGGTGGAGTCCAAACTCTTTAGAGATGGTTTTGTAACTTTTTCCAGCCTGATGAGGATCAACAACGCTTTTTCTGAGGTCCTCAGAAATCTCCTTTGTTCGTGCCATGATACACTTCCACAACCATGTGTTGTGAAGATCAGACTTTGATAGATCCCTGTTCTTTAAATAAAACAGGGTGCCCACTCACACCTGATTGTCATCCCACTGATTGAAAACACCTGACTTTAGTTTCACCTTCAAATTAACTGCTAATCCTAGAGGTTCACATACTTTTGCCACTCACAGATACGTAATATTCAGGGCTCGAAATTCGCGGTGGTCCGGTCACCCGAGGCGACTTAATTTGTCATTTGGCGGGTAATTCCTGTCACTAGCCAGCCCGGCTGGCTAGTTGAAAATAAAAAATATATATGAAGCAAAGATTCAGACTAGGGCTGTGTGATATATCTCTGAAAATTCTGTGTGAGATACATATAATTATTATATCGTAACTATCGAGTATTTTATGGTCATCTGCCGACTTGCGTTTGTTTTGTGTTTGTTGCATTTGTTTAAAACCTTTTCCGGTGGTTTTCTCCCTGTCCCTCAGGCAGTAACGTGAGAGGCTGCCTAAGGGTAAAAAAAAAAAGAACGTCACGCACTCGCCAACCAATCCCGGGCGACATCTAGGTGCTGAAAGGAACTTGTGGGAAGATTTTCTAGTTTCGGTTTACAGCGCTGACTCAGTTCGTGCAATCGCTAGTGTTGCATAGGCTACCGTGTAAGCTCTGTCAATTTCAGCGACAAATTAAAAATGGAAGCGGACAAATTGGTCCCTAAAAGAACTAGTAAGAGGACATGGAACAGCAAATGCCAGTTTTTAAAGTGTGCAAAAACAAATAGTATCAAAATACTCGGGTCTTGAAATAAATGCACATTAGTCATGAACAATGGTAACTACTCTCTTTTGTGTTATTTTTGACAGAAGTAAAATTCATACATGAACAAATTTTGGAAGGTAACTAGTCTGGCTGGCTGGTGAAAAAAATATATGAATTTCAAGCCCTGAATATTGGATCATTTTCCTCAATAAATAAATGACCAAATATAATATTTTTGTCTCATTTGTTTAACTGGGTTCTCTTTATCTACTTTTAGGACTTGTGTGAAAATCTGATGATGTTTTAGGTCATATTTATGCAGAAGTATAGAAAATTCTAAAGGGTTCACAAACTTTCAAGCACCACTGTAGCTATAGTCATATAGTAACTATAATCATTCTTGTAATAATAAAAGCTAGTGGTAAGTCCATTCAATGAATGGAAAGACATGCTTTTGTGTCTCAACTAGTAAACCACACCCTCTGCAGTGAATTATCCCATAGATAAATATACAGTTAGGTCCATATATATTTGGACACTGACACAAATTTTGGGTTTTTTTACCTGTTTACTGAAACATTCAAGCTGACTTTCAGCTTTCATTTGAGGGTATCCACATTAAAATTGGATGAAGGGTTTAGGAGTTTCAGCTCCTCAACATGTGCCACCCTGTTTTTAAAGGGACCAAAAGTAATTGGACAATTGACTCAAAGGCTATTTCATAGGCAGATGTGGGCAATTCCTTCGTTATGTCATTCTCAATTAAGCAGATAAAAGGCCTGGAGTTGATTTGAGGTGTGGTGCTTGCATTTGGAAGAGTTTGCTGTGAAGAAAATATGCGGTCAAAGGAGCTCTCCATGCAGGTGAAACAAGCCATCCTTAAGCTGCGAAAACAGAAAAAACCCATCCGAGAAATTGCTACAATATTAGGAGTGGCAAAATCTACAGTTTGGTACATCCTGAGAAAGAAAGAAAGCACTGGTGAACTCATCAATGCAAAAAGACCTGGACACCAACAGAAGTCAACAGTGGTGGATGATCGCAGAATAATTTCCATGGTGAAGAGAAACCCCTTCACAACAGCCAACCAAGTGAACAACACTCTCCAGGAGGTAGGCGTATCAATATCCAAATCTACCATAAAGAGAAGACTGCATGAAAGTAAATACAGAGGGTTCACTGCACGGTGCAAGCCACTCATAAGCCTCAAGAATAAAAAGGCTAGATTGGACTTTGCTAAAAAACATCTAAACAAGCCAGCACAGTTCTGGAAGAAAATTCTTTGGACAGATGAAACCACTAGATTCATAAACAGTTTCTTCCCATATGCCATAAAATACCTAAACAAACAGAAATGACAACTGCCTAAGCCACCCTCTCACTTATGGGCTCATCACGTTGTACTTTTTATTCTTGATTGCATTTTGTATAGATGTTGTTGTTTTTCATTGTTTTACTGTTTTATGTATTTTATTATTTTACTACTTATTGATGGTATTGAGTACCAGCATAATTTCGTTGTACTTGACGTATAATGACAAAGGCATTGAATTGAAAAAAAAATTGAATTAAAAGTGCCACAAGTGGACAGACTTTTGGGCAGGGTCTGATGCGTGATTAATTTTTTTTCTTAAGAGTACATCTGCTACCAGCAGTCTTTTACTGATCCAAAAGAAGCTTGACCTCCCTCAGCACAAGTTACTTATTGATGTCTCTACTAGATGGAACTCTACTTTTGAGATATATTTGGAACAGCAGGCTGCTGTGTTTGCTGCCCTAATTGAGGTTAAGAATAATGTAAAAGACTTGGTAACTTTGATGAGCATTTCCAAAACATTGAAGAACTTCTGAAAATTCTCAAACCTCTCAAGACAGTCATCAACATGATGTGTAGTCAGATGCATCCCCTTAAGGAAATGCTCCTGAGGCAACTTGAAACTGTACCAACTAACAACATACTACTGTCACGAAGTCAAAACAGCCATACACTGGTGATTGAAAGTTTGTAAACCCTTTAGAATTTTCTATATTTTCTGCATAAATATGACCTAAAACATCATCAGATTTTCACACAAGTTCTAAAAGTAGATAAACAGAACCCAGGTAAACAAATGAGACAAAATTATACTTGGTCATTTACTTATTGAGGAAAATGATCCAATATTACATATCTGTGAGTGCCAAAAGTATGTGAACCTTTGCTTTCAGTATCTGGTGTGACCCCCTTGTGCAGCAATAACTGCAACTAAACATTTCCAGTAACTGTTGATCAGTCCTGCACACCGGGTTGGAGGAATTTTAGCCCATTCCTCCATATATAGAACAGCTTCAACTCTGGAATGTTGGTGGGTTTCCTCACATGAACTGCTCGCTTCAGATCCTTCCATAACAATTCAATTGGATTAAGGTCAGGACTTGGGTTGCAAGATAGAGACTTGGACACTGAATTAGCCATAGATGGATTTGGCATACCTGTGCTGCTGGATCGGAATGCCGCGGTGACAGGCATGTCATGCGGGGGTGGGGTTTGCTTATATGTGAACCAAAGATCCTGTAAAAATGTTCTTGTAAGGGAGAAACTGTGCACAAAAGATGTGGAACTGTTGTCCGTGTCGCTGCGCCCCCCTTATTTGCCCCGCGAATTCCCTCAAATATTCATTATGATGGTCTACATTCATCCAAGGGCAAACACAGATAACGCATCAGACACCATAACACCCACACTCCAAGGACTGCAGGCCATATCTCCGGAAGCGCCTGTTCTAATCCTTGGGGATTTTAACCACTGCTCTCTTAAGACTAACTTAAGAAACTTTGGCCAATACGTTACATGCCCGACTAGATTCAACAAAACACTGGACTTGTGTTATGGGTCGATTAAAGGCGCTTACAAAGCGCTCCCCCTTCCCCCATTAGGAGGGGCCGATCATAACTGTATTCATTTAATACCGAAGTATCGCACTGCCTTGGAGAGGGAGAAATCCCTCATTAAACAAGTTAAAGTCTGGACTGAAGATTCTATACTCAGCCTACAAGGATGCTATGACTGCACGGATTGGCAGGTGTTTAAGGATACCTGCTCTGACCTAGACAACCTGACAGATGTTGTCAGCTGCTATGTTTCCTTCTGTGTGGACAATGTAATCCTGGAAAAGACTATTAAGATATACCCTAATAGTAAACCTTGGGTAACATCACTGAAGACTTTGCTTTATAGGAAAAGGTGTGCATTTAGAGAAGGAAACATTGTTGAACTTAAAAGACTGAATAAAGAGGTGAAATCCAAAATATGGAGGGCAAAACATGACTATACAGATAAGCTTGAAGGGGAGTTGGGGAAAAGTAATTTAGGGTCTGCATGGGATAGTATGAAGACTATAACGGGAACTAAAGAAACAAGGGATTCTAAAATTGTGTTGGATGGTTTTTATTGTGACAAACAGCTTGCACAGGAGCTGAATTCATTTTACCTGAGGTTTGACTCACCAACATTTAACAACACCATCTTGGAGTTGAAACATCACCTTACTGATAGTGTCCCCCCACTTTTCAGTGTACATGCTGTGACCAATGCTTCTAGACACACTAACCCTAAGAAGAGTCCTGGGTCAGACAATATAGGGGGCAGATTACTCATGTCATGTGCTGAGCAGCTTGCTCCAATATTTTCTTATATTTTTAATCTCTCTCTCAGTCAACAGAGAGTCCCCAAAATCTGGAAACACTCCACCATTGTCCCAGTGGCTAAACATAACCACCCTAGGGTCCTGAATGATTTTAGGCCAGTCGCCCTGACCTCCTTGGTTATGAAGTGTTTTGAAAGACTTATGAAAAGGTTTATTTTACTTGGCACAGAGAGGTTCCTGGACCCTTTACAGTTTGCTTACAGGTCCAAACGAGGGGTAGAGGATGCCACTGCCACTCTACTACACGTTATTTAAACATCTTGAGGGCAGCAACACATATGCAAAGATTTTATTTGTGGATTTCTCATCTGCTTTTAATACTATTTTACCACACATTTTAGTAAATAGGCTGATTAGCAATTTTAAGTTGGACCATGGCTTAGTGGGATGGATTCTGGACTTTTTAATTAACAGAACCCAGCAGGTGAGGGTAAATGGGGAACTTTCTGAAAAAATGACATCCTCTACAGGATCACCTCAAGGATGCGTTTTGTCTCCTCTGCTCTACATCCTGTATACTGATGACTGCCGTAACCAGTATGCAAACCGACATATACTGAAATTTGCAGATGATTCAATTATTCTTAGCCTTCTCCATGGAAATGAAACAGATCATGGTCTCATTTTAGATGGCAAGGCAAGGCAAGGCAAGTTTATTTATATAGCACATTTCATACACAATGGCAGTTCAATGTGCTTTACAAAAGCAAAAACAGAAACAGTAAACAATAGAGAAATAAAATTACATAAAATAATTTTATTTTTAATCTAAAACAATTAATTAAAAGAATTAAAAGAATTAAAAGAAAATAAGAATTAAACAATAGTAGAAATAAAATAATAAAATGCCAAAAAGAAAAAAGGAGAAAAAGAAACCAGCGGAATAAAATAGAATAAAATTAAAGTAAATTTAAAACATACAGAGAAAGTAAAGATTATAAAAAATGTAAAAAATATTAATTATTTAACAGAAAGCATCTGAGAACAGCTTGGTCTTTAACCTAGATTTGAAGCTGCCAACAGCAGGAGCATTTTTAATGTACTCTGGCAGTTGGTTCCATAGATGTACTGCATAGTAGCTAAAAGCTGCTTCACCACACTTTGTTTTAACAACTGGTTTTAATAGTAAATGTTTCTGTTGCGATCTGGTAGATCTGATTGGGTTAGGCCGCTGCAACATATCAGAGAGGTAATTGGGCCCTGTACCATTTAGAGATTTATACACCAGCAGCAATACTTTAAAGTCAATTCTGTAGCTTACTGGAAGCCAGTGAAGGGACCTTAGAATTGGGGTAATGTGCCCTGTTCTTTTTGTTCGTGTGAGAACCCTCGCCGCTGCATTTTGAACCAGCTGAAGTCGTGATGATTTTATTGCCTGGTGCGACAGTTCTCACCTTCACCTGAATGTCACAAAAACAAAGGACATGGTCAGTGACTTCAGCCACAACCCCCTCCCTGCTCTGACCACGATCATCAAGGGGCAGGCTGTGGGCGTAGTAGACTCTTATAAGTACTTGGGTAGTTGGATTGACAATAAGTTAAATTTTAATATTAACATAGAACACATATGTAAAAAAGCCAACAATGTCTCTTTTGTCTACGTAAGCTAGCTAAATTCAATGTTGACAAAACCATGATGACTCTTTTTTTATAGATCCTACATTGAATCAGTTTTATTATTTTCTATATCTTGTTGGTTTAATAACCTCAGTGTGAAAGCCAAAAACTCCCTTGCCAAAATTGTGAAGGTCAGTGGCAAAATCATAGGTGCCCAGCAAAGCAGCCTCACTGACCTGTACAAGAAAGCCACCTTGAGGAAGGCTGAGTCTATTTTATCTGTCACTGCCCACCCTCTCCACTCTGAATTCCAGCTACTTCCATCTGGTTCACGCTTTAGGTTCCCCTCTGTTAAAACCAACAGATTTAGATTTTCATTTGTCCCCAGGGCCATTTCCCTGTTAAACTCAGATTCTCACTGATCACTTGACTTGATCTCTGGTGTTGTTTATGGCATTTTATGGTGTGATGATGATTTTATTTATGATGTGTTTTTTTTTCTTTTAACCTTTTAACTTTTTAATGACCAATTGCACTTTATGGTCTGTCCTGTGTTATGTGCTGTCTGTGTGTGTTTATGTTGTCTTGCTGCACACTCAATCGCCCCCTTGGGGATAATAAAGTTGAAAGTTGAGTTGAGGTCAGGACTTTGACTTGGCCATTCCAAAACATGAACTTTGATCTTCTTTAACCATTCTTTGGTAGAACGACTTGTGTGCTTAGGGTCATTGTCTTGCTGCATGACCCACCGTCTCGAGATTCAGTTCATGGACAGATGTCCTGACATTTTCCTTTAGAATTCGCTGGTATAATTCAGAATTCATTGTTCCATCAATGATGGCAAGCCATCTTGGCCCAGATGTGGCAAAACAGGCCCAAACCATGATACTACTACCACCACCACCACCATGTTTCACAGATGGGATAAGGTTCTTATGCTAGAATGCAGTGTTTTCCTCCAAACATAACGCTTTTTATTTAAACCAAAAAGTTCTATTTTGGTCTCATCTGTCCACAAAACATTTTTCCAATAGCCTTCTGGCTTGTCCACATGATCTTTAGCAAACTGCAGATGAGCAGCAAATGTTCTTTTTGGAGAGCAGTGGCTTTCTCCTTGCAACCCTGCCATGCATACCATTGTTGTTCAATGTTCTCCTGATGGTGGATTAATGAACATTAACATTTGCCAATGTGAGAGAGGCCTTCAGTTGCTTAGAAGTTACCCTGGGGTCCTTTGTGACCTCACCGACTATTACACGCCTTGCTCTTGAAGCGATCTTTGTTGGTCAACCACTCTTGGGGAGGGTAACAGTAGTCTTGAATTTCCTCCATTTGTACACAATCTGTCTGTGGATTGGAGGAGTCCAAACTCTTTAGAGATAGTTTCATAACCTTTTCCAGCCTGATGAGGATCAACAACACTTTTCCTGAGGTCCTCAGAAATCTCCTTTGTTCGTGTTATGATACACTTCCACAAACATGTTGTGAAGATCAAACTTTGCTAGATCCCTGTTCTTTAAATAAAACAGGGTGCCCACTCACACCTGATTGTCATCCCATTGATTGAAAACACCTGACTCTAATTTCACCTTCAAATTAACTGCTAATCCTAGAGGTTCACATACTTTTGCCACTCACAGATATGTAATATTGGATCATTTTCCTCAATAAATAAATGACCAAGTATCATATTTTTGTCTCATTTGTTTAACTGGGTTCTCTTTATCTACTTTTAGGACTTGTGTGAAAATCTGATGATGTTTTAGGTCATATTTATGCAGAAATAGAAAAAATTCTAAAGGGTTCACAAACTTTCAAGCACCACTGTAAGTTCAGATCTCAGACCAAGGTAAGTCTTGGTCTTTAATTAGCAAATAATGTCACATGATAATGGTAAGACTGTAAAAATTACAAAGAATTCCATTTGTGATCTTTATGACTGGGAAATCTGTTTAATTAATGTCCTATTTTTATGATGATAAGTACACAGGACCTCTGTATTGAAGTTCCTTCTTCAGGTATCTGTTCTTGACTCTCACTTTAAAAGCCTTCCCTACCTGGATGATGCTGCCGGACATGATGCTTCCATGCTCTTGCAATGGAAGCAGTAGACCATGTAACTCAAAGGTATGTGCATTATTTACCACTAAAATCATTTTACTGACTATTCTCAGTCTGTGCTGTCCAGAAGCATTGAAAAAAAAATTCCAAGGATTTTCTGAACATTTCAGAATGCAACTGTAAAGAAAGAACCAGGAACTTCTACTGAGGCGAGCAACCATGCTGCACTACCTGTTACCCCAGCCCTTGAAGAGAAAAGTGATGAACCACTTGCAAAGATTAAAAAAGAAACAGACAGTAACAGTGCTCTTCTTGATTTATTTGGTGATGTTTTTGTGACAAAAGTGGAACCTGCTAAGAGCCTGTTTGACCAAGTTGAATCTGAAATTCAGAATTACAAAGGAGAAGAGCTTCTTAAATTAGATTCAGACCCCCTTGCTTGGTGGAGAGCTGTGTCTGTGCAGGGGAAATACCCAATCCTCTTGCAATTTGCAAAGAAAACCTTAGGTGTACCAGCAACCAGTGTTGCCAGTGAAAGAGTGTTCTCTACAGCTAGGGACATTGTAACTGCACAGAGAGCTTGTCTCTCAAGTGAGAATGTTGAAATGTTTGTGTTCTTAGCAAAAAACATGAAAATACCTGATGTAGTCTGTGCATGGCGACATTCTGCATTTCTTTTGGCCACCCCTGCACTGTAATGTGGCATCTGTACTGTTCTAAAATCTAGACCAAAGCAAGGGAGACTTCATGACGCATTCATGTTGTTACCACTACTGACTTTTGTCTAGTCTTGTAAATATCTTGACATTGTCATGTGATGTATTTAAAGGGCTGATGACACGAACATGACTCTATGCAATTTCTTAAATAAACTATACATGGTAAACACGTTAGATTTCTGTTATAATTACGTGAAAAGAAGCTGTTGTTACGCGAATATCCAACTTTTAATTGCACAGCGCAAGAAAACTGGGTCCGTGGCTCGCGGCCATGTTGTGACGTCAGCGGAAGAACACGCTGCGGTTCACTGGCTGTCTACTCAATGGAAATGGCGCATGAAAACGCCGGTGAACTCTCTAGCTCTTCCTCTTCTGGGAGTCTAGAATTGTGTTGTGAGCGGGATAGATCGGAAGAATCATGTGATGACGAACACGGGTGCATCCAACCGTACAGGTTTGAACCTGTTACTGTGCAATCTGAGAGTGACTCCGACCCCGAGATGGACAGCGGACAGGCAGACAGCCCAGCATTGAACACCACAAGGTTGGATAACAAGGATTGGTAGGTCAACCCGTATTTGTTCAAAATGTTACGGAATCAATATTTTAATATTGTGTATTGTTGTCTTGCATGTGTAAACACTGCTTATATCATGTAACCCGTATGCTACACTGAATACATAGTTCCTAATGGAGCATGCAAACAGCTAACATAAGCTTACGACTATGCCTGATCCGTGATACATTTAGGATAATATTGGCAGGCACGTCTTCTAGTTTATGGCTTCTTAGTTTTATCCTTGAATGAAGCAAAATATTTGATAACCTACATCAGCCTAAGCAAATGACAATCTGTAGCCTACTTGTCTGGCTAAGTTAGCTTTCCCTCAGTGTTTGCTTTGAGAAACAAGCTTTCACAAGCAAATACATGACTGATATCACGCCGACTTTATGATTACATTTATGATTATCATGAATGTGTACTCTATGATGTGTACTCTATGATGTGTACTCTATGAGCGCTCTGGAGCGAGTCACTTCCAAGATGGCCGCGCAGACCGCATGGTTACTATTTTTAGCATCATGTCGGAGCACTCTATTGCTCTACGTACCTTTATCTCATGTCGTTTCTCAACACATGCTCTGACAGTTGGACTGTCTTTGGAGGAGTCGCCTTGTCCCAGGCAACTGCTGGATCCGGCATAGCTACTAGTAGTAGGGCTGTGCGATGTCCCCTTAATTGGCATCGATGATGTTTACAGTGCAAACATCGTGATGGACGATCATATCGTGGGCATGGGGGGGGGGGGGGATTTTAATACCACGTTATTAAATATATTATTATTATTATTAAAAGTATTAGATACTCATCCAAGGCTTTGGCACGTAAAGAAAAAAAAAAAACTAGGTGATGTGGAATATTTGGCCTTGATAACGGGTATGTGGTCCAGCTGCAACATGATGCCCTATATGTCAGCTACCGTACATTATGTGGACCGAGAGTGGGCAATGCAGTCCAAATGCCTGCAGACGAGTTTCATGCCAGAGACACATTCAGCGGACAATTTAGAAGACGCATTGCGTGAGACACTTGCCGAATGGAAAATAGAGGAGAAAAAGATCACCTGCATAACAACGGACAACGGAACGAATATTGTCGCAGCCATCAGGCAATTGAAATGGCCGTGGTTAAGTTGTTTTGGGCACAATTTGAACCTGGCCATAACCAACTCGCTTGCGCAACAGAGGGCCAGTACAGACCGAGCGTTTGGAGTTTGCTGAGCAGTCAACACTGCGTTTGCGCACAGCTGGCTTCGGAGAAATGAGCTGCACAAAGCGCAGGTGGAAATGAACCTCCCCGAGCACTCACTGATCACGGTAAGATATTAATCTGCTCTAACAATGAAAGACTAGTATTCAAATTATGAGAAGAAACTACACTTAAGCTATTACTCATTGTTTATTTACACCATATCAATTGAAGATGCGTTTCGGCCTTTAGTGCGCACTTGAATGCGATAATTTTTCAAATTTATTAGTGTTTGAATTATTGCACCAGCTTTTAAAATCATGATTTAATATTGTTTTTTTTTTTTTTTTACTGTCTTTACATTTATCAGAATCACCTTCATTCTTCCCTTTGGTTTGACATTATGGCTTAGAGTGGACCATTTTGTGTCTGAAAGTAGGCCTATTTACCAGATTAAAGTTATTTGACTTCTGCCGAAGTCCGCGCTTCACTGCCGTTTGATAAGGTGCAATATTTCCCGACTGAAGTCGTTAATAGTGGCTATTTGTTTGAACATGACAAATTTTACATTAAAAGTATAGTGTAGGCTAAAAAATGAAGTCAAAATTTATTATTAGTAGCATACTGTATTTGTGTAACCACGTTATGTTCACTAGCACGTCCCTGCACCATAGCCTACGTGAACAAGCGGTAATAGGATATTATTTTATAATGATTTATATAATAATGTATTTATATATAATATGTTATATAATATATTTATATATTAAACAAAACTAACTAAACTAACAAAAAACTAACTTTACAGGTTAAATAGGCCCAGATGATACCGTATATGCATGTTTATGACAGGAGGGGGCGTGGTATCACGATGGTGGCTCTCCATCGTGATGGATGACCACCATCGTCGATGGACGATGGCATCGTCTATTGGCACAGCCCTAACTAGTAGACCCCCTTCGAAATACTGTAGGCACTGCTGATGGTAGCAGCACACGTTTGTGCTGAACTGAACACCCAAGAGATTCCTTTAAGCTGGGAAGGGTGTCAAAACAATCCAAATCAAAGTGTTCAGAGCACAGGACGGATGTTGGTGAGGGCTCCCCCTTGTCACGAGTGCTCCTGACTTGCTTCACCCACTTCGCATGCAGCTCGGGATCTCTGGGAAACTTGAATAAACTTACCCCATCCTTGTGGGTTTTGGAGCAAAAGCCGGCAACACAACGCGAAGGCATAACTATATATATATATATATATATATATATATATATATATATATACACACACACACACATATATATATTATAATAATGTATAATAATAATACTAATGATAAACTGAACACCTCTCACATTAACAACAAACTGGTAAGTTAGGAGAAAGATTCTTTCGCTGACATCATATAGCCCCTCCTCCTCATTTGTCTCCTGGGTGCTGCAGCCCCATCAAATTTGCCCAAAAGCTGCGTTTTTTATCATAACTTGTAAAATAAGCGCCTTTGTGAATTAATATATGGATAATCGGGAATTACTTTTTATGTTATAAAACATCGCCAAAGATGTCAAAAACGTGTCATCAGCCCTTTAATTCATTATTAATTGTTAAGTTTGTTATGAATTTTAAAAAATGCGAAAACCAGATCTGCTTGTATCATATCAAAATTAATTGAACTGAGGTGTCAGTATCGTGATGAGTATCAAACCAAAGTTTGAGTGCATCATTGCAGAAAATGTTGTGGGAGTTAAGGGAATGGCCCTCTCCTTGCTCAGCTCTTATTTAACTGATCGTTATCAGTATGTTGATATAAATGGTGATATTTCTAGACATACTGAAGTAAAATCTGGTGTTCCACAAGGTTCTGTCTTGGGTCCACTGTAGAGCTGAATGATTTTAAGAAAAAATTGAATTGTGATTTTCCTGGCAGATATTGCGATTTCGATTTCAACCACGATTTTTTTTTCTTTAAATCGAGTTTCAGTGCAAATTAATTAATACAATGAATTCCATAAAGCTAATGCAAGAATGAAAACTGAGGTCAACAGATTTAAAATGTAGGCCTTTTTATGAACATTGAGTGACTGAGGAACAAGTTATAATAACTTAAAATAAAAATAAAAAAAAGAGAGCCATCATTTTTAAGAAAACTTTTGCTTCTTTTACTTTTCCCATCTACAACATATCAGACATAAAAAAAGGTTGATCAATGGCTCAGCAGCATCAAAATATTGCACTTTTGTAAAAGAATGTACATAAGCATTATAAATTATAACTAGAGACGACAATTACCCTGTGGGAAATTGTGAGAGTGATGCAGTGCGTGCAGCAGTCGCTATTGCAGGAGCTGAGCTGAACTGTGTGAATGTGTGATTTGCCATGAAGCTACAAGCCTGAGTCTCTCTGAGAGCGAGAGGCCCCTCCCTCCTGTGTGTGAGAGTGAGCAGCCCCTCCCTCCTGTGTGTGTGTGTGTGTCAGAGAGAGAGAGCGAGCAGCCCCTCCCTCCTGTGTGTAAGAGAGAGCGAGCAGCCCCTCCCTCCTGTGTGTGTGTGCGTGTGTGTGTTTGTGAGCGACCAGCCCCTCCCTCCTGGGTGTGTGTGTCTGTGTGCGAGAGAGCGAACAGCCCCTCCCTCCTGTGTGCGCGCGAAAGCGAGCAGCCCCTCCCTCCTGTCTGTCTGTGTGCAAGAGAGCGAGCAGCCCCTCCATCCTGTGTGTCTGTGTGCAAGAGCGCGAGCAGCCCCTCCTTCCTGTGTGTGTGTGCGCGCGTGAGAGCGAGCAGCCCCTCCCTCCTGTATGTGTGTGCGAGAGCGAGCAGCCCATCCCTCCTGTGTGTGCGCGAGAGAGCGAGCAGTCCCTCCCTCCTGTGTGTGTGTGTGTGTGTGTGTGTGTGTGTGTGTAAGAGCGATCAGCCCCTCGCTCCTGTGTGTGTGAGAAAGAGCAAGCAGCCCCTCCCTCCTGTGTGTGTGTGTGTGAGTGAGTGTGTGTGAGAGAGCAAGCAGCCCCTCCCTCATCCTGTGTGTGTGTGAGAGAGCAAGCAGCCCCTCCATCCTGTGTGTGTGTGTGTGTGTGTGTGTGAGAGAGAGAGTGAGCAGCCCCTCCATCCTCTGTGTGTGAGAGAGTGTGAGAGCTAGCAGCCCCGCCTTCCTGTGTATGTGTGGACGTGTGTGTGTGTGAGTGAGCGCGAGCAGCCCCTCCCTCCTGTATGTGTGTGTGTGTGTCTGTGAGTGTGTAAGAGCGAGCAGCCCCTCCATCCTGTGTGTGTGTGAGAGTGTGCAGCCCCTCCCTCCTGTGTGTGCGCGAGAGAGCGAGCAGCCCCTCCCTCCTGTGTGCCTGTATGCGCGAGAGAGCGAGCAGCCCCTCCTCCTATGTGCGCGAGAGAGCGAGCAGTTCCTCCCTCCTGTGTGTATGTGCGCGCGTGAGAGAAAGCAGCCCCTCCCTCCTGTGTGTCTGTGTGCGTGCGGGCGTGCGTGAGAGCGAGCAGCCTCACCCTCCTGTGTGCGTGTGTGAGAGCGAGCAGCCCCTTGCTCCTGTGTGTCTGTGTGCGAGAGAGCGAGCAGACCCTCCCTCCTGTGTGCGCGCGCGTGAGGGCGAGCAGTCCCTCCCTCCTGTGTGTGTGTGTGAGAGCAAGCAGCCCCTCCCTCCTATGTGTCTGTGTGCAAGAGAGCGAGCAGCCCCTCCCTCCTGTGTGTCTGTGTGCGAGAGAGCTAGCAGCTCCTCCTTCCTGTGTGTGCGCGCGCAAGAGATCGAGCAGCCCCTCCCTCCTGTGTGTGTGTGTGCGAGAGGGCGAACAGCCCCTCCCTCTTGTCTGTGTGCGCGGGTGAGGGTGAGCAGTCCCTCCCTCCTGTGTGTGTGTGTGTGTGTGTGTGTGAGAGCAAGCAGCCCCTCCCTCCTGTGTGTCTGTGTGCGAGAGAGCGAGCAGCCCCTCCCTCCTGTGTGTCTGTGTGCGAGAGCGTGAGCAGCCCCTCCCTCCTGTGTGTCTGTGTGCGAGAGAGCGAGCAGCCCCTCCCTCCTGTGTGTCTGTGTGCATGAGAGCAAGCAGCCCCTCCCTCCTGTCTGTGTGCGCAGGTAAGAGCCATCAGCCCCTCCATCCTGTGTGTGTGTGCGCATGAGAGCATGCAGCCCCTCCCTCCTATGTGTGTGTGCGTGAGAGCGAGCAGCCCCTCCCTCCTGTGTGTCTGTGTGCGTGCGGGCATGCGTGAGAGCGAGCAGCCTCACCCTCCTGTGTGCGCGCGTGAGAGCGAGCAGCCCCTTGCTCCTGTGTGTCTGTGTGCGAGAGAGCGAGCAGACCCTCTCTCCTGTGTGTCTGTGTGCGACAGAGCGAGCAGCCCCTCACTCCTGTGTGTGTGCGCGCGTGAGGGCGAGCAGTCCCTCCCTCCTGTGTGTGTGTGTGTGTGTGTGTGAGAGCAAGCAGCCCCTCCCTCCTGTGTGTCTGTGTGCGAGAGAGCGAGCAGCCCCTCCCTCCTGTATGTGTGTGCGAGAGCGAGCAGCCCCTCCCTCCTGTGTGTGTGCGCGAGAGAGCGAGCAGTCCCTCCCTCCTGTGTGTGTGTGTGTGTGTGTGTGTGTGTAAGAGCGATCAGCCCCTCGCTCCTGTGTGTGTGAGAAAGAGCAAGCAGCCCCTCCCTCCTGTGTGTGTGTGTGTGTGTGTGTGTGTGTGTGTGAGAGAGTGAGTGTGTGTGAGAGAGCAAGCAGCCCCTCCCTCATCCTGTGTGTGTGTGAGAGAGCAAGCAGCCCCTCCATCCTGTGTGTGTGTGTGTGTGTGTGTGTGTGTGTGTGTGTGTGTGTGAGAGAGAGAGTGAGCAGCCCCTCCATCCTCTGTGTGTGAGAGAGTGTGAGAGCTAGCAGCCCCGCCTTCCTGTGTGTCTGTGTGCGTGCGGGCGTGCGTGAGAGCGAGCAGCCTCACCCTCCTGTGTGCGTGTGCGCGCGTGAGAGCGAGCAGCCCCTTGCTCCTGTGTGTCTGTGTGCGAGAGAGCGAGCAGACCCTCTCTCCTGTGTG